>NC_071390.1:13322671-13631557 GCF_022682495.2 Desmodus rotundus
GCGCACACCACACATACATTTATCCCTTCAACAACAGGAGTCAGTTGGGAAAAAAACCAAACCCTAGTTTAGTTTGACTTGATGTTATCCATTTGACAATTTTCTGAACCCACTGCACCATATATATTAATGGAAGGAAGGAAGGAAGGAAGGAAGGAAGGAAGGAAGGAAGGAAGGAAGGAAGGAAGGGAGGGAGGGTGGGTGGAAGGGAGGGAGGAAGGAAGGGAGGAAGGGAGGGAGGAAGGAAGGGAGGAAGGAAGGGAGGAAGGGAGGGAGGAAGGGAGGAAGGGAGGGAGGGAGGGAGGAAGGGAGGGAGGGAGGGAGGGAGGGAGGGAGGGTGGAAGGAAGGAAGGAAGGAAGGAAGAAAGAAAGAAAGAAAGAAAGAAAGAGAGAGAGACTGTGTACTAACGTGCCAGGCACTATAACAGAGGATGAATGTACCTTTCCTTAGAGATTTTCCCAGACATTTTCTTGTTATCTGACGGCTAATTAGTATTTGGCTCAGTGTCACAATGGGCTGTGCTAACAAACTCACTTCGGTAATTTCAGTGTGTTACTACTAACCTATCCTTCCAACCTCACCTCCTCTCAGCCAGCCAAGCTGAACCACCCCCCACAGCCCAACATGCTTTCCCAGGACCCGCGGTTCACCTTGGATGCCCCCGTAAAGTTCAGTCAGGCTAGACTCATGAATGCGCACACAGGCCTCTGGCCCCAGCGCCCTACCCACAGTGTGCGTGTTCTAACCACCAGTATTTTAAGACCCAGCTCAAAAATCATCTGTTTCACAAGTCTCTCCTGAAGACCCACCCTCCCTCCCCTAGGCTCGGACAGATCTCTCCTTCCTGACAGTTTGCGGGTATCACCTTTTGACACTGACAACTTCTGTGGTAACCATTTGCCTACTGCATCATCAGCCCTATTAGACTCTAAGGTCCTTGTGTGCTGGGGCCATTCCTTCTCCCATGGCTTTGAGCTTGGTGCCTAATGATGATGATGATGAAGACAACGATAGTGGCTAATATCTACTGGGAGTTTTACTGTGGACTAGGCACAGTGATGAAGACTATACTGGTACTTTTCTCATTTAACTTTCACCATTCTGTTAAGTACTACTATTACTGCCCTATTACAGGTGAGAAACTGAGGTTCTGAGAAATCACCTTGCTCAGGATCACAGCTAATGAGTTAGGTCCTGTACTTCTTTTGTTATATTTGCCCCCAGACAGCCTGAATTTTGTTATCGTAGAGGATACCTTTATTTTAAAATTATTTTATTCCTTTTATTTTTTTGCTGTCATATAGAAGTACAAGTGGTTTTTGTACAATTTTTAGAATCCAGACAATTCTATTTTTACCCTTTCAATGGTTATATTTGAAATTTTACCATGTACATGTAATTACATCTGAAGTTAATGGATATCTTTATTTCTTTCCTGAAAATTATAAGCCCTTAGATGACTTTAACTCCGATCGCTGACTTTCTCACTTCCAATAACAAGGCAAAATAAGACCTTTGTTCTTTTCTTTTAAATGACCCCTTCCTCCAAATTAAACTGTTATTATTTTAAAATTTAAATTGTAGATATAAACCTTACAATACGTGTTTAGGTTTGTATTTAAATTTAACAATTCCTTGGTCCACTTTTCCTTCTTGTAGCTTAGATATTCCTTCTGAAGTCCTTCCCCTTCTTTCTGAAGTACTTGTTATAAAAAGTCCCTTTGGAGAAAATCCGCGGATGGTAATCTCTACGTATCTGAAAGTGTTGTTTTGCTGTTGTCATTGAGAAACACTTTAAGGGCATTTTCTCTTAAAACTTGGACGACGTTATTCTCTGATACTCATTGAGATGCCTACTTTCAGTCTAATTTATCGTTTGCTTATAGGTGACGAGTCTTTCTGGCTGCTTTTGCTTCTTGTTGGGTCTAGTGTTCTGCAGTTTCACAACTGTACGTCTAGATGTGAAATTCTTTGTGTCTACTTTGCTTTGTATATGTTGTTTATTGCCAGATTTGAAAATTCTCAGTATTATCTTTTCAAATATTCCTCCTCTAATTTCTCCTCCCAGGACTGTGATTTGATGGTTTTTAGATCTTCTCATTCAATTCTGCATGTTTTAAAATCTCTCTCATGTTCTCCATCTGGTTTCCTCTCTGTGATGAATTTCTTTGGGTATATTTTCCAGTTTACTAGTTGTCTTTTCAGCTTACTTTAATCTGCTTTTAAATCCATTCGTCCAAAAAGTCCTATATGGATCTTTATAGTCATGTTACTAGGTTCATAGTCCCTGATCATTTTAAAATTCCATTTTTATTTCCTGTAAATATTATACATTTTATATGTAATATACTCTATTTTTGTATTCTGTATTGATAACTCCAATATCTGAAAATGTGGCAAAGTCAAAATGTGTTGTTTCTGTTTGAATCGACTCTTATGGTAGTTTTTTCTTTGTATACAAAATTTTTATTTTTTTTAATTTTTTTTTACAGATTTTATTTATTTTTACAGAGAGAGGGAGGGAGGGAAAAAGAGAGGGAGAGAAACATCAATGTGTGGTTGCCTCTCACATGTGCCCCCCACTGGGGACCTTGCCTGCAACCCAGGCATGTGTCCTGACTAGGAATCGAACCAGGAACCCTTTGGTTTGCAGGCTGGCACTCAATCCACTGAGCCACACAAGCCAGGGGTGTATACAACATTTTTAATATAAGCTCATATGTGTGTGTGTGTGTGTGTATATACATATATATATATGTACTTATATATACTATATATATATGCAAAATATATATTATATATACTATATATACATTATCTACAATATATATATTTTATATATATACAAAAATATTTTTATAAATACAAAATTTTTAATATAAGCTCATATGTATGTGTGTGTGTGTGTGTGTGTGTGTATAGTTGTTCTTGTTCAACTTAATCTGTAGAAATCCAGAGAGCCTAGTTTGGGAATGTTTCTTTCCAGGAAACAAAACTTTACTTTTGTTGGAAGCCAGCAGGTGTGACTTCCTCAGGACCATTTTGACCCTTTCAGTGTCCTGGTTAAATAGAACACTTTCAAGGTTAGCTGTCCCCCCGTGTGCGTGTTTGCATGTGTGTTTGCATGTGTGTTTGTGTGTGCTCTCACATGCAGGTGCACGTCTCTGTGCACCTCCCCTTGATCCCCAATTGCACTGCTGGTGGCGGCAGCTGGCCCCCATCACCTTAGGCTTTCTCAGTAACTTCCAGCTCACCGCTCTCTCGTCTGCTTTCAGTGCACTGTTTCCCCCTGCAGCTCCTCGGGGATTTCCCTTATTTTCTTGAAAATTCTCCAATGCATCACATGATATGTTTCAACTTATCCAACATCCAGTTGTATTGTAGATTGAGATACCTCCTCTGCGTCAGCTAACGTAGCTTTCATATTTTTGTTCCACCCAAAAGTTCTAAGGTGTGAACATTCACTAGAACTCACTCCCATTAGTCCCATTGTTTTCTAAAGAGCTGCATTTTCCTTTCACTTACAGAATAACAGACTGTTGGCATGTAAAGGCACCCACATGATTGTTTAGCACAGTGTTTCCTACTGGGGGCACTATTGGTATTTTGGGCAGGATGATTCTTTGCCCTGTGGGACTGTCCCAAATGCTGTATGACATTTAACATGTCTGGCCACTATGTGCTAATGACTGTGATTGAAATGCTTAAAAAAAATCACCCCTTTCCAATAGCCTCCTACTTTGAAAACCCTGATGCCTAATCCTCTCATTGTACAGATGGAAAATACCTGTTTTCAAGAGAAAGGGCAAAAGCTGTGCTCTAGCTTCCATCTCTCCAGCTTCGGGCTCGTTCCACTACATTCTCCCTCCAGTGACACTGCCTTTCAGTCCCTGCTGCGTCATGCTCCTTCCTGCCACCGGACCTTGGACCGGCCCTGCCTGGTGGACTGCTGCCGTCTCCCACCCTGCCCTACTCCCTTGCCTGCTGACTCTCACTCAGCTGTCAGATCATGCATCCAATGCCACTCATTTAGGAAAGTTTCCCTGACCCCACACTGGGGTCAAGATCCCACGTTGCGAGCTTGAAGAGCCCTCTGGACTTCTGTGAACCCACTTAATCTGGTTCAAAATGTACATATTGCAATGGCCATTGCTGTCACTACACTACAAGGTCCATGAGGGGCACGGATGTCCGATTTGTTCACTCCTGATTCACCAGCACCTCACAAGCCACATTAAGGGCCTCAAAATTTTTTTTACATAAACAAGCCACCTAAAAAGTCACTGATGTGTGACCCACCCATACGAGAAGGGATGTGATCTCTAGGGAAAGTTAAAGTGTAGACGCCCTTGACAATATCCATCAGGACCTGGGGTGCAAAGGAAATAATTAATAGACATTAATTTACATTAGAAAATAGAAATCTCTCAATCTAGAGAACCTCACAAAAAAAAAAAAACTTCCTTGCTAAGCTACTGTGCCTGTTCATTCTTGGAAACTATTTTTCATTTAAGATGTTGAATAACTTCACGTTTAATGCTAATCTACATCTTGCAGGAGCCAACAGCATGCCTGCCACACAGCCTTACTGGAAACCTTCAACCTATTGGCAATATAAAGTTTGGATATTTAGGGATTTTTAAGTTTTTCAGCTAATAATTGCAACGATGACCCACTTGCCACATATTTTGGAAGCCTGAATGCCATCATCTGTATATTCTGTCTGTTCCCTGAGATCTATCCATCAGTAGGATTCTATTTAAAACCCACTCACCCAGGCTGGGGGTGTGCTTATGAAAAAAAAAACTACCCACATACTTTTTTGTCTCCATTGTCAGCTGTGAAACTGACCTTGCTTTTCACTCACTCCCGACCCCTGTGCGGCCACAGGCCTCACGGGTTTACGCTGTGATGTCTTTCGTGCTGTGCCTGTGACCGACGTCTGGCAACAGCCTCTCGGGTCAACCCGACTCCACAAACTGAGCAGGCCCACAAAATCTCCACAGGTCCTCAGGATGCCTGATGGTCTCCATGTCTACCTGTCCATTACAGCACAGAGGAGCTCTTTCAAGTGCTCTATAGCTATCCAGGGAAAGAAAAAAAGAAGTCCTCTCAAAGGCTCTTATGTTTTGAAAATGCCCTCTTAAGAATAATTTCTCATCAGAGACTAACTCGGTCAGCCAACCACTGGTAGGATGAAGCCATGGGTGGTCTTTTGTTTTTTTCCCATAAACTTACGGTAAACCACAAAATGGTGAACCAAATATAAACTGCTGCTGTCTACACTTTTTTCCCCCTTCAAGTATAGTAAGGTTTCATTCTTCTCTTAAAAAAAGCAAACCACCACCCCCTTAGATGACAAGGGCATGAGTAAGGAATAGGTTGTGGAGAAAGAAAGGCTCCAGCATTTGATAAAGCTGGATGTCTACTGCTGTTGTATTTTTTTCCTCACCCAAGGATATGTGTACTGCTTTTAGAGAGAGAAACATCCCTGTGAGAGAGACACCCATTGGTTGCCTCCTATAAGCGCCCCAACGGGGAAACCTGCAACCTAGGTCTGTGCCCTGCCTATGACTCAAACCTCCAACCTCTTGGTGTACAAGACGACGGTCCACCCAACTGAGTTAACCAGCCAGGGCTGCTCTTGTATTTCTTAAAAGGCCTGAAGAAACATTGCTTCATAAGACCCAAGTCCGAGCTTGTCACTGGTAGAGAATGTCAGGGACGGTTGCCTACAGCTGCCTCCTTTAAACAACAAACTCCAGTGTTAACTGAGCACATTTCCACGAGTGAAATCAACTTGTTGGAACCTCCATGGAGGAGTCCTTCCCCTCAAAACCACTTCTCTTTGTGAAAAGCTAAGAAACCACGAGCATACTTTCACCAAATGAGTCACAGGCCTCTAGAGAGAGATGAATGGGGGGGAAAAATGGAAGAAAGAAATGGAACAACAACAGAAAGGATGGTTAACAGGAGGCTGTTGGATTTCCCAAGCAAGCAAGATGAGCTTAATTGAGGCTGACGCATGACAGACTCGCATGCACAGGATCGCCCAGCCTGCGACTGAAGCTGCTGACAGAGGGTAAATGGTGGCTGGCAGCGGGGCTCGCCCTGGCCTGGCATGGCGACGGAGGGTCACAGAGCCTGTCAGGAGAGAGCATGCGGGCTAATGAAGGGCAGCCCTTGTTTTTAAAATTCTTCTCACTTAGTTTGGGATCAGACTCTACACCATGAAGCCTTCTCAACCTTTCCGTGCTCAGTTAAGGATATGTGACACTTACTTAAAAATTAATGCATTCTAATCAATTTCATGTTAGACAGCGGAGAGTTTGCAAAGGAGGGGAGGCAAAAAGGGAAAAAGGCAGGCGGAGGAGAGGCAAAAGAAGAGTGAGAGAGGATAAGCTCCATAGATAGGGAAGAAGGAGCAAGGAATGAGAAAAAGGGCGTAAGAAGTACCAAATTTGTTTTCAGACATCTTTGTAGGGAGGGTTTTATAAAGGTGTCCATCTCGACATAAGAAGTCGGGGAGACAAACACATTTTTGGTATAGTCTTCTAATAGTATAAAAATTCTAGGAACCAAAGTGTGAAAAAAAAAAACAAATGCAAAAGGAAAATTTTAACATTTGTTAAAGAAGCTCAATTGTAACTTTTTAAAAAGGCCAACTTTTTTCCCAATAAATACAGAATTACTGTATATTTCATTCCTAAAATTTTTTTCATTGCCCTATTGTGGGAAGTATTGCAAAACGACTGAGTGTGTGCTTTAAAAGAAAGGAATCGTGATATTTATGTGCCCTGTTGAGTAAGTACGTATATTAAGGAAACAATATCACCTGTTTGAGATGCAGCCACTATGCACAAAACACAAAGAAGAGGACCATTTTCTGTGTCACAGCCCCACGTGTGAAATATTCGGGTTAGAGGCAAAATAAGTGGTAAGAACTGTGGCATGTCCTATTATCTGTTTTATTTACCCTATTGTCGATATAGGAAAGTGCTTAATTGCAAATTTTATTGACATGTTTCTAAGTCCCTGAAAGTCACACATGTGTAATCCACCCTTTATAGAAATCTATCTACGAAAGATTTCTTTAAAACGGTGCTTGCCATTTTAGTTTGACTCGTGGAAGGGAGCGAGAAATCAGTCTGGGTTGTTAGTAGAAAAGTATGCGTTCGGTCAAGACCACTGTTTAAGTTAGATGGCGAACTCTGTTGTCTCAGCTCCTGTTCATCACAACCAAAACCAAGTTTACCTTTCTTGACCTCTCTAAGGACAAATCTCTGTCTGGCAAGATCAGGCCCTGGTAAGAGAATATGAGCAGATACATTTATAGTCACATGAAAATCCTGAAACCTCATGATAAAGTGGCTTTTTTTATTTTAAAGGAATTTATGATACTCATGATCAAATGGCTTTTTTTAAGATTTTAAAGGAATTTATGAATCCATAGGTTTGTACCCGAAGAAAAATGACTCTTCAATAATAACCTTTCTCTACAACAAGGCTTAACAAAGATGACCAATTTGTCATATTTTTAAAATAAGCACAACTCTCTTTTTTCTTCCTGAATATGGTTTTTATATTCTAAAGATATCAATTTAGGGTCCCGACATGAAGTGTTAAATATTTTCAAATGACATCATCTTGATTAACTCTGAACAACTCAAAAAGCTTCCCGCTCACTCGTATAACATACACCGAGAAAGGTCACACACAGGTAGATCTTACATAAATGACCGGAAGACGTTGCCAAATTACCAGGGAGCGCTTAAGGAATTTACAAACTGGAAGCACGGGCAGCCAATGGGAACTTCTAACCCTTTCACATGTTATTTGTTCAACAGCATGAAAATGAAAATAATGCGGGACCATGGCAATAAGGAGTATAGACAATAAAGCTCAGGAGATACACATTTCATTCTGTTCTACCTATGCCTGAGAAAAGAGATCATTTTAAGTCACCCCTAGAACCACTGGACTTCAGCCAAAACAAGTAACATTACTCCATTATTGTTCCTTGTTTAAAATTAGTATTTGTCAATGTCACCAGGCTGGGCCAGCTGTCATGAGTGGCTGGGAATGTAAGCAGTTCTGGATTTCTTTACAGTAGCATAAGGACATCTAGGAGGGGGTTAGAGTCAGCCAAATTAAGAAAGTAGCAAAAATCGGGCTGACAACAAACCAAGTTTCATTTTATTTGTTCACTGGATAGCCCACATAGTCTAGGTGCACCCTAAAATGCAGAGGGGAAAAAAATCTTAAAGAGGCATATTTTTTCAAAAGTGCTAGAAATAAGCTGTAAAGGCAAAACAAAAGAAACACAAACACAAATGTTTCCTATTGGTCAAAATTATTTTATTCATTAGGTTGTAATGTTAGAGTCAATTTTCTAAGAAATTTGGTAGGAGATAAAAATCGGATGGCATGACTTCAAAGCTCCTTTACAAATCAAGAATTTGTTGACTTTATGCCCCATTTTACTTGGCATTTTGGTTTCGGAGACGCCGCTGAACGGAGACTGAAAATAAGAGACTCGAGAGATTATTGATTTGGGGGTTTTACCTAGAGCATCAACAGTAATCACTGGCCCTTTTGAAGTTCCTGGGAACTCTGCTGGGGCTGCCTCTATTTTTCAGAGGCTTGGCCACAGCACCTTCCTAAGCTGATGTTGTAGAAAAATAACTAAAAAAAAAAAAAAGACTAGAAAAGTACGCATTCTCTGTGACTCCTCTGCAACACTAAAGACGACCTTCGCCTGGGCAGGACCCGTTCAGGCACCCCCTTGAAAGCGGACAACGTGTATGCGCGTGCATTCGGTCTAGCACGTTTCAAGTTTACGTATTTTTGTCAATTCAGTATCTGTGTGAAGGAGGGTTAGCTTTCTATTTTTTTCTTTCCTGTGTGTTTACCACATTTTTTTTCAAAATATTTTACTTAAAAGCTGGGGTGCAGTCTCTTAAAGTGCCTGGAAATGACCTGTCGTTATGTTGCGACACTAAGACTACACTCCGTCCTTTTAGAGGTAAGACTCAGAGTGCCCTTCAGGGGGTGGTGGTGCCACCAGCAAGCCCCCCTCCGTGTGGACGTGGGACTGCTGCTCTGTGGGAGCACTGCGGGGCCCCTGAATCTGCCAAAGAAACCCAGCACAGAGAAGTCCCCAACGTGGTTGTATTTTGTTTTTTTAAATTGAGGCTTGATGATATGGCGGGGAGGGGTTCAGACTAGATAAACCTTGAAATAATTTTGTGATAATATTCAGAAGGAAGACCGTAAAAATTAGGAATGGCTTCTATGCAAAAGTAAACTCATGTAATTAAATTATTAAATCTACCACATTATTAATCTATCTATTCAACATTTAGTGTCTGTTTACTGTACTCAAAGTGTTAGTTCCAGGAAGGGGACTTTAAAAATTAATAAGATATGACCCCTGTCCTCACAGACTTTACATTCTTAAATTATTTTGGAGTTCTTTCCATCATTACCACAAATGGAATTATTTTTTAAAGTTATTTTTAACCACCCCAAACAAGTTTTTATATTATTTCTAATGATCTTGTTCCAAAGCTGAGACCACCTTCATTTAACCATTTAAAATGCCTGTTCAATTTTACTTGCTTCCTAATCTTAGAGTAAGCTCCTGTTTTAATGAATTCTCTTTCAAAGAGCAAAAATATACCTCATCATTTAATCCCTCCCCAAAGCATATATCCAGTATTTCAGTAGCATTAAACAGCATAATATAAGAGGAACTTCTTAAAATTTATTGATATATAAATAAAATAAGATCCACTAAATCTTTATCATAACCAGATATCCCACCAAAAAAGATTTTCCAATGAGAATTCTCTCTATAGATTTTTACACTCAACTCCAGTTTTACTAGTTAACCTGGTTAAAACGATTGCTAACACAGGAATATTGGACTGAAGGTGTAGTGACTGTGAAGGTTGCTGAGTCTTGCGATTGCTGCACCGACCAACGAATGCGAATGAAAACGCCAAAGGAGTGGAGATGCACCCCGATCATTTAACACTGGCTTCTAGTAACTCAGAGAGGAGAGTACGAAACGAGAGGTGTGGAAGATTTTATTTTCATGACCAAGAAAGGTCAGCTGCAGCGCATCAGAATGCCGCATCTTCAGAAAACCATTATTTTAAATGCTGGGATTCCCGTGAATAGAATAGTTTTAAATATTAAAATCCCTGTGGTAGGCTCTGACCTCAGAATAACAAGAAAATGACAGGCGCTTATGTTTCCACATATAAAAATGACACTTATTGGAAGGTCATTATGTAAAAGGCCTATTTCCCCTTCATGAAATAAATAATTATGCCACTGATTCGGTATATTTGCCAGCATGTCTACATGTGGTTTAAGTGGTTATTTCAATGACCGGAAGAGAGAGAAGAACTGACGCTTGCAAACTTAAAGACTGTGGTCCAAGCGGCCCGCAGCCCTCGTGTGTCCTTTCCACTGCTGCCTCGAGAAGCCCGTGGGCGCTCTACTTATGCACCTGGTGCTTTACTGATCACAGAGGGCCAAGCCTATTTTGTTTTAAAAATTAAACAGTTATATAGATAGGTAACAACTGTAAATGATGTGGAAGCCTCATTTAATTCTACTGGAAGGAACCCTAGAAGGGGTTAAAGCGAAAACTTCCCAAGGAGGAAGGTGCGGGGCGAGCAGGTGCGTACAGAAAGGGTGTACAGTAGAGTGCTGTGGTCACCAGAGGCCCCCAGTGACCCCCGTCGCCCGGTTCATCAGCCTGTGTAGCCCCGCCCACACTGCATCCGTCTGTGTAATCAAGAGACTACTACAAGAGTGATAGGAAGTGGCAAGTCCAAGATGAGGTTATGAAAGACACGAAGGCCATCGTCCTGGCTGTTCACATCTTCACTCTTCCTTGGATCACTTGCTCTGGGGGAAGCCAGCTGCCATGTGCACCCACACTCACTTCCGGAAAGATGCTGCGGTGGAATTCGGCCCTGGGGTCTCCGGACAGCAGCCACTGAAGTGAGCTTGGAAGCAGTTTTCCAGCCCAAGCAAAGCTTTCTAACCCCTGCATCCCCCGTGGGGTGGTGCAGGCAGGAAGACTTGGTGAAGTAGGGGAGACCGAAGCCGGTAAGAGTTAGACCAGACTAACACGCAATGATCCAAACGTTGTACGTGGCCCACAGGTGAGTGTTGTTTAGCAAAGCACAGTTAAAGGCGTGTCTGTCCAGGGGCTGTGGGCAGTAAACCTTTAAAAATTGGGGACTTCCATGAGAATATACAAATTTCCAGCTTTGCTTAAAGAGTTGGACCACTGGATAACTTCAGATTCACCCTAAATAACAGCTGTCCCTTCTGGGGACAGGACATACATTAGTCTCTACCATGCCCCTCTGTCCTACACCTGCTCTACTCGACTCATTTCCTGCACCTGTCAGGCACTTCTCAGGAAGCAGCAGCACCCTGGAGGTAAGAACTATGTGTGACTGCAAACACAGGCTGAGTGTGACTGCTCCCAGCTGCACTCCAAATTCCTATTGTTTTTACCCCACTTGTCTGGCACACTGTATTTCCTTCTTGGCCCCAGATACCTGAGACACGGACTCATGATGACTACGGAGGGAAGGGGAAGCTTCTAGTGTATGCAGAACTGTTTCTGGAGGTAGGCAAATCCACACAATTAAAAGCAGCATGCTTGGCTACTGGCTCAGAAGCGAGTGAGGTTGTAGTGGAAGAGTGGAAACAAGGAAACTTTACCTTCTTCCTCTGCCTCTCAGATTATTTGTTTCCTTCCTGTAAATTTCTTTGCTTTGCAACACTTTTCCTAGTATACTCTATGGCCCAACCTCCCCAAGATAGATGTGTCAGGCAGTGAATGAAGGGAAGGAGACACTGCAGGCTGTTCCATCTCTGTCACCGCCAGGGCCAGGCCTGGGTGAACCATACTCCTGCACAAAAGGAGGACTGAATGGGGTAAAACAACAGCCTGTGGAGGGTGGAGCCTGAGCGTGCAGGAAGATCAGGTTGGAAAGACAGTTGGGCAACTGGAGGTCAGGAACACGGCCGAAACCCAAAATAACCTAGCTCTGGTGTGGGGGAAGGGTGCAATGTAATGTTGACTTGTGCATTTTTTTCACCATGCACAAATTTTCAGAAGAGGCTCATCACAGAGAGGTATGATATCCAGACAGAGGCACACAGTTATATGTTTAAATAATAAATTAACTCAAAATCTACAACTTCTATATGGTAGACCTGCTTTATCTAAGAACATTGTCCATTTTGACCCATTTATTATCCTACTCTAAATGAGGGGAATGCCTTAATCACCGAAATCGGTGATCACCATTTTATATTAAGGAATGTGCCATTAATTAGACAAGTTCATCAGATCATAAATTAAACAGAAGAACAGAAATTTGATGTTCTATAACTCGTTGTGGCTTTTAACTTCCCCGCAGTTTTTTTTTTTTTCTCAAGTTCATTCCTTTGTTTTCTAGGAATAGCCTGGTATACAGGAATATGCCCAGACAGCTCCATAAGAAAAAGGTGATACGTAGAACCAGACTGAACTCTAGGTGCAAAAATAATCCATAGTTTCAAATTATGTGCGCACAGCAAAGCACAATTAAAGGCATGTGTGTCCAGGGGCCGTGGGCAGTAAACCTATACACACACCATGCCACCCCTTTACCTGCAAAGTTGGATTATATCTTTTCTCGAAACTTCCCATTTACCATGTTAATAGTCACAGGCAGTTCCCACTTGCAGAAACACCCCGTCTGGTGAAACATTAGTTAAGGATGCTCTGTAAAGAAAGGGCGTGGGTTCAAATAAATCTGAGAGCACTGTCCTGGTCTCCTACCTGTGTGAACTTGAGAAATATCATGAATGATAATGTTGAAGACGCTGCCACACCATCCCTGTTGTGAGGGCCCATGAGAAGGACACACAAAACTCGGGGCTAAGAAAAGCTGTGCTTTTTGCAAACCGATTGGTGTGGTTTATCTTTTGGTCACTTTGGCTTTTATAACTGATCAGATTTTCCTCCCTGGTCGATGGGAAGTTCAGAGGCAAGCTGATAATCCACTTCTAATTAAGGAATGAGGGCTTAGAGAATGCCTTGCTGGCTGGCTTCAGTTTTTATTTCCTCTTTGCCCTGATTATCTTTAATCCAGGTGCTCCTCAGATTCTTTGTAGAAACAAGAGAAGGCAAAAAATAGAAAAAGAGGAAGATGGAGAGGGAGTTGGAGAGGGAGACAGAGAATGGGACAGAGAAACAAAGTCAGAATCACAATAGATGGAGAGCCTACTTTGTATTAGGTGGTGTTCTCTTTATATTCATTAGTTTTAATCCTTTACATGTGTAACTCTTTACATCTCTCTTCTTAACCACCCAGGAAACTGTTACGAGCCCCATTTTATAGGTGATAAAAATGAGACACAAAGAGATCGGATGACTTTGCCAAACCAACAGTGCGTTGGTGGAGGCGCCGCTGGGGTTCAACCCCCCACTCCTCCCCGCGAGCACCCGCTATGCAAAATCAATAAATAGATTAAAGGGTTTGGCTTCTGCTCTATCCTGAACTCTTGGTCAACTCATGGACACACACACACACACACACACACAGAGTTTCTTTCTTTCTTTTTTTTTTTAAGATTTTATTTATTTTATTTTTAGAGAGGGGGTAAGGCAGGGAGAAATAGAGGGAGAGAAACATCAATGTGTGGTTGTCTTGACCTGGCCCACAACCCAGGCATGTGCCCTGACTGGGAATCAAACCAGCGACCCTTTGGTTTGCAGGCTGGAGCTCAATCCACTGAGCCACACCAGCCAGGGCCAGAGTTTATTTCTAAAGCAAGTAGATCTCCTAAACAACAGCACACTGGGCCACAGGGAAATACTGCACGCAGGAAACTGACCCAGAAGGACTTAACTAAATGGTTGGTAAAGTGAGATGGGTTTGCCAAGCTTCTACTGTTATTGGGTATTGTCAAATGTCAACAGTAACTGTTCTTCTCCTTTCCAGGTAACCAGGCACACACCAGGCCCAGGCCTTGTACGTCTGGGTGGGGTAGGGAGCTGCAGATGAGGAGGGAAATAATGGGGTGGTAAGATGGATGATAAAAAGCTACTCTTATTTACCATTTACTGAGCTTGTCTGAAGATGTAATGCCCCTTCTGTCTAAGCTGTGAGCATATCATGTAAGCGGAAAGGATTTCAGAAATTCCTCGGACATACTTTGAGATCCAAAGTGTAAAGGCATTAGTTTGAAGTAAAACAGTATTTAGTTCTTAAGGGAAAAAAATACCTAAATGAGAAAAATCCTGACAACTAAGAAAAGTACTATCCCTGTTTAAATGATTGAAAACCAAACCAAACACAAAATAAAATGAATTTTATGAATAAAATAAACTCAGAAAAAGACAAGAAGTGTTATTGAAAAATTAAGCGAAACCCTCCACACCCCGTCTGTATGTCCAATGGCCAGGAGCAGCCCTTACCCTTAGGACCAAGACTTCTGAGGAACAAATGTTCTTCAAAGCCCTTGTGATATTAGGAAACGGGGATCTTAATCTCATTAAATTGTCAACAAGTTCCCAGTTAATCAGTGTCCACATTCATTTGGGTTTAGCCGGTTACACTTGCAATTAAATGCCACAAGGTTCAAGCCATTCCCCCCCTGGTATGGCTGAGTTACAAGCCATCACAGCAATACAACTTAGGCATAATGTATCCTAATTAATTACCAGAAGCCTATGGAGAGCCCATTCCACATGTACCCATAGTTTATTTAATGGATTAAAAATAAGATACTGTTAACAACAAACATCCCTGACTCCAAGTAATCGTTTGGTTGAGCAGGTCTTTTGCTTCAGCAGGCTATACAAACAATATTATCAAGAAGTTCTATGTGATCACATTATTTTAAAAACCGATTTGGGATATGTTTCCATAAAGGTGCTTCTCCAAGGCTTAGGCTATCAGGAAAAATCATTCAAATAAATGTTTACAAAATTAACATGAATATTGATGTGAACTAGCTTGAACTCTGCTATTTTACTATTTGACAGTTTGACTACAATTTCCCAGCATATGCATCCCCTATAAACATATGTTAGTAGCTGTTCCCTAAAAGCTGTCTGATAGCAAAGACTCTTAATTGTAAGTCCAACAAAATGTCTTATAAATCCATTAGCCCCAATATTTCTATGTTAAAAACACAATGAATTAGAACTTCACATTCACTTGAGGCATTTCAAAATTTGTCTGAAATCAAAAAGTACAGTTCTGTGTTATTTCAGATAACTCAAATATCAGAAGAAAGATTCTGGTACCAACCTGCCTTGGTAATATGAGAATGTATTAGTACAAACTAGTAAGATATACTATATAAAAAGGGAAAAAAAGTATTTTAGAGTTTAAAAGATTTCAAAATTAAAAATAAACATTTCAGGATTAAGGATCACTCTGGGAGACAGCTTTGATAAGTCTCCATCATCCTTAATTTTTTGAGCTATTATTTGATAAGCCCTGGGTTGCTTCAGCTGAATTTTGACAAACTTTCGCATATCAGTTGCTCATTTTCAGCAATATCCAGGGCATGCCCCTTGCCATTTATGGACCTGCCTAAGTAAAAGATTTGAGAAAAAAAAATTTCATTCCCTCAGTGAACATTAAGTCCTGGGTACTGGGCAAGGTTGAGGTCAAAGGGTGAATAAGATCTAGTCCCTGCTATAATTACTCTTAATTGGGAAAGGAATATGTTAGAATGAATGATTTAATTTCCACTTTTGACACTCCATTGCTATGGTAACTCCAGAAATGCTCGCATTAAAAGATGCACTCTATAAGATGGCCTTTTATTTAGAATGACTGTCATTTGAGGATGTCATGCCTGCATTTCTTCAGCTCTTCCCATTCTAAAGGGCCTTTAACCTCAGCAATCAGAAGAATGTGGTTCAGACTCCAACCACATGTTTTCTGAAGAATTTATGGAAATGCATTATCTCTATGTATATTCGAATCGACCCAGGCCACCAAATGACTCTAACTGCGATCATTCATGCTCTATCAAAATCTACATCCCATTCAAATACGTTCATTCCATTTCCCAAAGCCCTTAAAATGCAGACTATCCTCATCAACTGAAAGTGATCTCTTAGAGCATATACCACTTCTCTTTCCTTGCCTTACTGACAATATTTCATACAGAGAACACAGAGAACTATCCTTGTGCCGTGGTGCAATAACTGGTGAATTTCTACTGCTTATCAACTTAAAGGTGAGGGCTTATGCTGGTCAGTTACATTATGAACACAAACGGGCCAGACCTGCCTCCTTAGGGCAGGGCATGGAACAGCTGTAAGATCGACCAAATACCAAAGAAACAGTAAATGAAAAGAGTGTCAAGAATGGAATGGTTGGCACCGAATAAATCAGACCAGGCACATTTATGGAAGTTTCCCTATAGAAATAGATGTTTAAATACAAAAAAAATCCCACTAAAATACAGTAACCAATTTGTCAGAATTTTAGTCCAGAACATTCTGAATATTAGCAAAACTGTTCACGCATAGCAGACATGCCAACTGGTTTTTATCGAATGTCAATATTTACTGTCATTGGGTGTGGCGTTGGTGGTATAGTGGTGAGCACAGCTGCCTTCCAGTATTTACTGTCATTGGGGCATCAATGACTCTGGTTTCTCGTTAGTCAGTATTTTCCTTTAAAAAAGCACCATGAACATTTTTTTTTTTTTTGCTTCTGTACCTTTATCGAAGCACATCTCTTCATTTAGAATGTCTTTTCCTTAAGTTTCACACATCAAAACACTACTCACTGTCCAAACCCCGGCCAAACTTCACCCCGGCCCCCATGAAAGTCTCCCGAATCCCAGCAACTGGATATGAGTGTGCCCTTCTTCGACTTTGGTTCTTTGTTAGAGCTGCCCTTGCAACATGATTACAGTACCCAGAGACACCGCAAGTTAAATTTGACAGCCTAACATTTATTGAAATCCACCTCCTTTGTTAGACTGTAAATGCCCTGAGGGCAAGCAAGGGGCTGCCCTTTATTCATATTTGCATTCAGAAGCCTTAGAATGAGGAATTGCACACAGCAGATGGAATATTAGTATATACATATTCATGCTTGGAATCAGCGGTTTTCAACCAGTGTGCCACAAGAATTGTTAAGACATGCAGTACCTATTTATTTAGAGGCACTGACCTATTTTCCCTTCTGTTGTCAAATAAAAAAATGAAAACAGCTAGCACAATAGCTATGCAATGTGAATGAATCAAAATTATACTTATTTTTTTTGTCACATTGGCAAAAAATATATATTTTGGTGTGCCATAGAAGTTTAGTAATTAGTTTATGTGCACCATGAAATGAAAAGGTTGAAAAATTGCTGGTCTAAATGAATGACTGCAAAGACCTGTCATAAGGTAATTCATTCCAAACATTAATTCTGTACATCTGTAAAAATTCATCTATCCATCCATCCATGACTTTTTGAACATTCACCTTTTGCCAGGTCCCGTAGGTCCACCTTAACCATGAGGATACATTCCAAGCCCCAGAAGGCGCCTGAAACCGCAGATGGTGCAGAACCCTAGGTCTACTGTGGTTTTTCTTGTACATACAAACCTTTTTACCTAAAGTGAGAACTTTACACTTCTCTCTGGCATATCCAAATTGACAGCATCACTCATCTTGTGCTTTGGGGTTATGATGAAGTGGAGTAAGGGTTACTCGAACACAAGCACTGCGATACTGTGAGAGTTGCTCCGGTAACCAAGATGGCTGCTAAGTGACTGACAGGTGGGTAGCAGACACAGCCTGGATGCGCTGGGCAAAGGCATGGTTCACATCCCAGGTGGGATAGGGTGGGAAGGCACAAGATTGCATCATGCTACTCAGGTGTGCTATTTAAAACTTACTCATTGTTTTTTTCTGGAATTTTCCACGTCATGTCTCTGGACTGTAACTGAAACTGTGGGAAGCAGAACCACAGGTAAGGGGTGGGGGTGGGGGGTGGGGCTGCTATACTGTTTTAGGGGCCAGAGACAAAGCAGATAACAAAGCAGACCAGGTCTCATGAACTTTACATTCTCATGACAAAAAATACGATAAACAACAAAACATAGACTAGAAGGTCGGGTAGTGATACGTGTAGGGAAAGGGGAGGGTAAAACATTGTTTTAGATGGGGCGGTTGGGAGAGAGCTACCAAAGGAGGCCACACGTGGGTGATGCATGAACCATGTGACTATCTGGAAGAAGGGCTTCTGGGCTGAAGAAATGGCGAGGACAGAACCCCTGCGGTGAGAACACGCTGGCATTTTAGAGGAAGAGGTAGAGGAGAGGTACAGGAATGATGGTTGGAGGGATGAGAGGTCAGATAATGGGACGCCTTACGGACCACAGCAGTAAAGGCTAGACTTTATGCCTAGCGAGACTTGAAGTTACTGCATGGCCTGATCCAAGGGTGACTCGATCTACATTTCTGAAGCGTCACCCTGGCTGCTAATAAGGATGAAAAAGACTGTACTGAGGCACCTGTGGAAGGGAGAGCCATGAGGCAGCCATGGCAGCCCAGGCGAGAGGTGCTGGGGGCTTGGATCAGCGTGGTACCAGTGTCAGTGGACAGAAGTGGTCAGATTTGAAAAGTCCTTTGAAGATGGAGCCTTTAGAATTTACCGATAGACTGGATGTGGGGCAGGGGACCAAGGGAGGAAATCAAGTTGGTTTCAAGGTCCTGGTTCGAACAACTACACGAGAGGTGTTACTATTAACCAAGGTGGATGACACTGGAGAAGCAGCAGGGTGGTGGAGGAAGCAAGAGTTCTGCTATTCTGAGCACATTAAGCCTAAGCTGACAAATTGCATTCAATTGGATATGTCGAGTAGGTAGCTATTAAATATATATCTAAAGCTGGAGACATAAATGTAAGATTTATGGGACTAGAGCTGCAATCTATACATATACATGCTTTTGAGGCTAGAAGGTTAACATTAACTGGTATACTTTTAACCCCACTTACAACCTATTAAAGCAAACTGAATTTTAAAAATAGTTACTTTAATCTGTTGCCTATCACGTCAACAGTGACCCTAATCCCAGAGGCATAAATAAGCATGCATATGTTGGGCAAACTTTAAAAAAGAATAAGGAAAGAATAAAGTATATCTGGCCATGAATATTTCAGCGAACAGTCATGTGAAGGAACATGAATGTTTAATTTAGACACCACCTCTGTCACTGTATGTTAGACAGCCTGTCTGTGATTTCCTCTGGAAATTTCAAAATGCAGTCAAGTCTGTCCACGTCGAACTGAAAGGAGTACTTCCTCACTATGTAGCCCCCCTTTTTCTTTATCCCTTGTCCCAACTCCCAAGCGAAACCATAAAGAATCCTTAAAATAATGAAAATGTATTTTACACGGTCTTGGCCGGCATTGTGCCACAGACATGGCGGACAGGCCAGCCCAGTGCGGGGACATAGTCGATGCATGTCACACACACGTGTGGTAAAGGTAAGACTTGGGAGACTTGGGGACGCATGGGAAATCACCACTATCTTTCCTCCTTGGTAATAGAATTAGAAAATCCTGCCCAAATCCACAATTCCCCAAAGAACAATTCCCCTCACTTACTTTCAGGTAAGCCTGTTAATATAATAACAAAAAAATGAGTGGAAAATCCGCCTGTCCCAACTATGACTGGCCAACCTAAAAGACGCGATCCATGTCAGGAAGGAAATAAAATGTAAAGGGCACACTTCCAGGCCATCTGAGGGTGGATGGTTGCAACAGCCTCCTCTCTGGCTTGATTCATCTCTATTTCATTGCTGGACTAATCTTTTGAAGCACTGTGTATTAGCTTCCTATCGCTGCTATAACAAATTACCACCAACTTAATGGTTCAAAAAAACCCACAAATGTATTCTCATATAGTTTTGGAGGTCAGAAGTCTGTAATGGATCTTACTGGACTAAAATCAAGGTGTATTCCTTGATTATCTTCAAACAGGGTTGTATTCCTTCTGGAGACTCTAAGGGAGAATCTCATTCCTGGCCTTTTCTGGCTTCTCCAGGATGCCCACATTCCTTGGCTTGTGGCCCCTTCCTCCATCCTCAGAGTGGGCAGCACAGTATCTTCAAATTTCTGCCTGAACTCCGCTGCCATCATTACATCTCTTTCTCTGATTTGGACACTCTTTCCTTTCTCTTATAAGGACCCTTGTGATTCCACTGGGACCACCTAGATAATCCAGGATAATCTTCCAGTTTCAAAATCATTAATAATTATATCTGCCAAGTCCCTTTTGCCATTAAAGTAACATATTCACAGAACATCACTGGGGGAGGGGGCATTTCTTTATCTACCACATTGTTTTCTTTTTTTTTTAATTAATTAATTTATTTTTATTCGGTTACAATTGTCTGCATTTTCTCCCCTTCCCTCCACCCCACCCTAGCCAGTTCCACCTCCTTCCCCCACCTCTACTCTCCCCCTTGATTTTGTCCTTGTGTCCTTTATAGTAGCTCCTATTGACCCCTCTCCCCACTCCCCTCTGGCTATTGTTACAATGTTCTTAATTTCAATGTCTCTGGTTATATTTTGTTTGCTTTTTTCTTTTGTTGATTATGTTCCAGTTAAAGGTGAGATCATATGGTATTTGTCCCTCACCGCCTGGCTTATTTCACTTAGCATAATGCTCTCCAGTTCCATCCATGCCATTGCAAAGGGTATAAGCTCCTTCTTTCTCTCTGCTGCATAGAATTCCATTGTGTAAATGTACCATAATTTTTTGATCCACTCATTTGCTGATGGGCACTTAGGTTGCTTCCAGTACTTGGCTATTGTAAATTGTGCTGCTATGAATACTGGGGTGCACAGGTTCTTTTGGATGGGTGTTTCAGGGTTCTTAGGGTATAATCCCAGCAGCGGAATTGCTGGGTCAAAGGGCAGTTCCATTTTTAGTTTTCTGAGGAAATTCCCTACTGTTTTCCACAGTGGCCGCACCAGTCTGCATTCCCACCAACAGTGCAGTAGGGTTCCCTTTTCTCCGCATCCTCTCCAACATTTGTTTGTTGATTTGTTTATGTTGGCCACTCTAACTGGTGTGAGATGGTACCTCATTGTACCACATTGTTTTCAAACATTTTATTTCTCAGAAACGTTTTGTGGTTGTGATGGTTAATAACTAGGGCTCTGGGGTCAGACGGCTCTGAATTTAGAAGCTGCTTCATTGCACAACAGCTGTGTGACATTGGACACTCATCTTAATTTCTCTAAACCTTAGTTTCTGATTCTATGAACTGAGGATCATAATAGTTTCTACTTCATAATGATAATGAGATAATGAATGCAAAACACAGAGGATAATTTATTTTAAAAACCTTATTGAGCTGCTTTCTATGTGCCAGGCTCTGTCCTGGGATATTATCATTCTTTTTGGGTGTAGAACAACGTCTCTGATACTGAAAGCCCTCCCCAAAGGCCTCCTCCTCCAGGGTTTATTGGATGTCCACTCATCGGCATTCATCATGCACTGTTTTGCTCTAATATTTAACTTATTACACATATATTCCTTGGCTACCCTACCAGATCCAAGGGCGGGGTCTTCCCAAAGCCCTGGCTGAAATTTAAAGTAAAGTCAGTCTAATCTGCATGCAGCCCATCCACCCCATACCTCTCAACACCACATGCTGGCTGCCTGCTTCTCCAGTCAGCGAGGGTCTCCACCCCATCAGGCCCTTCCTGTGGCCTGTTTCCTACCTCTTTCCAGCTTCACTGGCTGTTAAATCCTATCCTGCTAGCTGCTTCTTGTTTGAGGTCTTTTCAGACATTCGAAACGTGGCTTTCCACAGTGGCCCTGGCCTCCTGTCTCTCTCACCCTTGTTTCTCAGGGAAGTTTCTGGAAGGGTGGCTCTTCCTCTGGGTACAGACCATCAGAACACCATTAAAGACTGACTGGTATGTTTGAAAAAATGGTAAACAGAAGATTGAAGGAAGGACTAGAGCAGAATTGTACTGCATTCTGGTTTCTTGTTATTATGAAATCAGATAGAAAGTAGATTAAGTCTCTCCTCTCAAAAACCAAATCATTCCACAAAAGCAAAGCCTGAGAAAACCAGAAAAGCCTAATTCACATATGAATATTTGGCAGGCCTTTCTTTACATACAGGCATTATGGCGACGGTCCACGGTATATAGAAAATCAATCACAAGTCCGGGTCATTTAAAAGAAAGGGATCTTTTCCATCTGACACCTAATGGCGGCGGCAATAATACAAAATAAGCTTTTAAAAATTGTTCCCCATTGTTCTCCATTATTTGGGTCTTTGATGTATCCTACATTATGAGCTATCAAAGCAAGGCAGTACATCCACGGGAGGGAACACCGCTAATGAAGGAAACATTAAAAGGTTACGCTTTTCCTCCATTACTTTTGTCTTCTTTGCAAATGGTTTTAAAGGTCATTTTAAAAATAGCCTGCAAGGCTACAAAGGTCTCTAAATATTTAAGTAACACAATGCAGTTTATTTTTACATAGAGTTCTAAATGCACGTCACAATACGCTTCACAGAAATGCCAGTCGAGGGCTGAAGAGAAGAGAAAGGTACATTTGAAGACTAAACAGAAGGAAAACAATGATTCAGAAGAGAAGGAAGAGGCCTTTCAACAAATGGTACATAAACTAGTTGCATCAATGAAAATGCAACCATACACCTTAGATAATTAGGGAGACCTAAGAGCAGAAAGGGGTGACCCTGGAGACAGCCCAAAATCAGGGTGTCGGAATGTACTGGAGGAAAATGGACTGAAAAGTGGTCTTCAATCTTTAGATGCTAGCCTGACAATGTTCTCTGAAGAAAGGAACTGGCAGAAATCACATCTTTTTTTGAGCACTTATACGTGCCAGGCCCTGGGCTCAGCATTTCATGTGTCACCTCATTTAGTCCTCACAGGTCGGGTTTCACTTTAACAGAAAAGAAACACAGACCCAGAGAGGTTCCATAAATTCTCAGAGGCTACAGTAAGTGGTAGAGTTCAGACTCTCTTTGAGATCCGTCTCATTTTCATATCTCCAATTCAAGTTCACTTCAAAGAATGAAGACCAGACAACAACCTAATACGTAAAATAAAAAACTGTAAAGGGATTAGAAGGGAAATGAGTTTGTTTTTGATCTTACGTATGTCAGGGAAGGCTTCTCTGAGCATAAATTCAAAGGGAAAAATAATAAAAAAAAGAAAAAATTTCCCATATCAAATTTAAAATTTCAATACTTCAAGAACAGAAGAAGAAGCGCGCTGACAAATTCGAAAACAGCGTGCCACAGACGTGACACCCGGAACAGCTACCAGAGGGGCTCTTATGTGAATCAGAGGAAGAACACTAACACATCAACAGGAAAAATTAACTTTCAAAGAAAAAGTAACCAAAAGAATTACAACGATTACTAAACATAAGAGAACATATCAGCCTTACTAGTGGTAAAGAAATGCAATAAAAACCACAGACACTTTGTTTTTTTGCTCAGTGTGAGCGAAAGGTGAGGGAAGGGGAAACTAACGTAGTAGGGCCTAGGACGAGACTGCTATAGCCTAGTGTAGCCTTCTGGAGGGCAACTAAGGTATTATATATAAAACCTTGAAAACATTCATGGTCTTCGGCCTAGCAATTCCATTCTTAGGAATTAGTCATTAAGCAAATACCAGAAACGTATGCAAAGAATCATGATTAAGTATCTCTATTGCAACATTAGAGTAGTTAAACAAATTAGAGACAGAATGTCCCATAATAGGAGCCTGGTTAAATAAAGTTGTGGTATATTGATAGTAGACATCCATTATTTTTCTCAGCAAAATATTCGATGGTATAGAAGAATATTAATACTGTACTCTTTGAAAGCAGGCTTTAAAAAGGATACATATTTCAGGGATTACAAACTTCAGTGTTTACAGAGGACGGCACAAATGCATGGTGTGATGTGAGCAGCCTTGGAAGGAGGCGACCCCATGTCCTGTGTAAGTGTACTCACACACACGCACACCCTCCAGCCTGGGAACCTTGAATATTTGCCAAAAAACATTCAGAGTGATTGGTGGGGTTATGAGTAATTTTTATTTTCTAAATTTTTTAGAAAATTTTGTATTTTTCTAAGCTTTCTATATTGAAAAAACTTCAGTTTTATATTCAGAAAAATTCTCCATGTTATGAAACAGAATAAAGAGACCACCAGCTCCGGCCTGCTTTTACACAGAACCACGGACACCAACCCACTCTGCGGAGCCCTTTCCCGTCCCGTTTTCAGAGCTCTTTCCGGGGAACGGGATCTCCCTGCCTCCATCACAACCCAGTCTAACTCGTGACCATGACGTCCAAAAGTGCACCAAAGACGCTCAAGCAGTGGCTCTCCGTATCCACTGGCATTGGATGCGGCTGGGGAGCTTTAAAAAATGTTGTTGCTTACACTTCACCCTTGAGATTCTAATTCAATTGGTCTGGGATGGGGCCCAAGCATTAGTCATTTTTAAAAGCTTCTCAGCTGACTCTAATGTCAAACCAGAGTTGAAAACTCTTGGTCTGACCTAAACTCTAGGATTGCAGCTTAATTTCACTTCTCACTGCATCTTTTAAGAAGATAGGAAAGAAGGTTCATCCTTACTCTTCATATAAGATACCTGTCTCTATTTCTAAACTAAACTATTTAGAATTATCACTCTGCATTCTCTCCTTTATGTGGAATAATCTGAGCTTTTAATTTTTTTCCTCAGATACCATACACTCCTTCATTTGGTAAACAGTTGATTATAAAAAACTATATCATAGCTCTATATCCCTTTCCTTCACGGCATTTAACACAAATCTAATTTTAGGTTTATCTGCAGGATCACATGATTAATATCCCCCGCTCTACCCCTGGACTACAAGCTCCGTGAGGGTAAAAACATATGGTTTTATTTCCCATATATCCCATAATTTGCAGATTAAGTCAAAGTGTAGGGGAACCATGCCTAACCACCTACAAGTCCTCTGAGGATGACATTCAGAATGCAACATTTAAGGAACTGGGTGCCTACTACGTACAAAGCACTATGTTAAATAATGGGTGGATATAAACCAAAGCCCAGACTCCAAGCGCTTTGATTTAGTACAGAGAGATGAATGCAAACAGCCAAATGCAACAGAGAGCCGAATTAAAAAGTACCATCCATGAGAGAGAAACCCCACAGATGGAAAAGTCATTTTTCCAACTGGGACTTTCAGGGATGCTTTCGTGGAGGAAACGCCATGTGAGTTAAGCCTTGGAAGATAAACAGATGTTGGTAGTTAGAGAGGGTGAAGAAAGGGCATTTGCTGCTATAATGAATTACCTCGAATTTATGGCCTAAAACACGAAAAATTCATTATCTTATAGTTCCAAAGGTGAGAAGTCCAGGTGGGCTGGGCTGCTTCCTCTGTTCCGGGTCCTTCAAGCCCAGAATCAAGGTGTTGCCTGGGCTGCGTTCGTTTCTGGAGGCTCTGGAGAGGAATATGCTTTGAAACTCATTCAGGTTGTTGGCCAATCGTGGTTCCTTTGGTTGTTGGACTGCAGCCCCCGTTTCTCTGTTGGCTATCAGCTAAGACCTCTCTGAGCCCCTACAGTCTATACTCCTCAGCACACTGCCTCCTCCACCTTTATACCAGCACAGGTAAGCCAAGTCCTTCACACCCTTCAAATCTCTCCAAATTCTCCTTCAGCTGAATCTCTCCTGCCTCCAGCCAGGAAAGTTCTCTGCTTAAAGGGCTCATGTGATTAGACTGGGCCCACTGGTTTGAGGAAACTCTCCCTATCTTGAGGTCTGTAACTTTAATTATATCTGCAAAGTCTCTTTGCCGTGTATTGTAAAACATGGTCAGGTGCCAGAGATTAGGGCGTGGACATCTTCAGGGGGCATTCTGTTCACCAAGCCAAGCAACCTGCAGGGTAGTTAGTATGATAAAGTTGGAGCATAGATGGGCGATACAGAGGAAGGGGCTTGAGAGCCTTGAATACCAGCTTGAGATGCCTGGATTTTATCTTGCCAGCAAGAGGTAGTAAAGGCTCTGAGGTAAATTTCATAATTAAGAAATATAAACTTGTTTGATAAAGATAGGTCTTGTAACATATTTCTGAGAACACAATAAGAAGCTGACTTCCTGTGCTCCCAGCTAATTCTTTCTTGTGCTGTGGCTGTCTTTCTGTACTCTAATTATTATGCTGGCCATATCTTCTTGTTCCCAATTGCTGGTCTAAGGCAATAAATAAGTTATGTATGTATATGTATGTCGCATATACACAGATACATATAGAGAGATTCTCTCTTCTCCCTATATTGATATATTCAATACTTTGCTCTTTATAACTTTTTCTGATTACTGCATATACATTTTCATTATCATCTGTGAATAATAAAATCATTCTTGACTTCCAGTCAAGATGGAGGCATAGGTAGATGTGCTCCGCTTCCCTGCACAACCACAGAAAGAATTACAACTAGACCTCAAAACAACACCCGGAACCACCAGAAAATCAAGCCGTATGGAAGTCCGACAACCAAAGATTTAAAAAAGCCATATTCATCCAGACAGGTGCCTTTCCTACAACAGGCCATGCTACTAAGACAGGGAGTCAAAGCAGCTCTACCTAATACACAGAAACAAACACAGGGAGGCTGCCAAATTTAGGAGACAACGAAATATGGTCCAAATGAAAGAAGAGAACAAAACCCCAGAAAAAGAACAAAATGAAACAGAAATAACCAATCCATCAGATGCAGAATTAAAAACACTGGCCTTCTGGATGCTTAAAGAACTCGTTAAACATGGCAACAACATAAAGGAAGAAATGAAGGTTCACTAAATGAAATAAAGAAAATCTACATGGAATCATCAGTGGAGGTGAGGTAGCCAGGAATCAAATCAGTGATTTGGAACATAAGGAAGAAATAAGCATTCAACCAGAACAACAAGAAGAAAAAAAATAATAAAAAATTGAGGATAGTGTAAGGAGTCTCTGGGACATCTCCAAACGTACCAACATCCAAATCATAGAGATGCCAGAAGAAGACGAAGAGCAAGAAATTGAAAATTTATTTGAAAAAATAATGAAAGAAAACTTCCCTAATTTGGTTAAGGAAATAGACATACAAGTCCAGGAAGCACAGACAGTCCCAAACAAGAGGGACCCAAAGAGGACCACACCAAGACACATTATAATTAAAATGCCAATGGTTAAAGATAAAGAATCTTAAAAACAGCAAGAGAAAAGCAGATAGTTACCTACAAAGGGGTTCCCATAAGATCACCAGTTGATTTCTCAGAAGAAATTTTGTAGGCTAGAAGGGACTGGCAAGAAGTATTCAAAGAGATTAAAAGCAAGGACCTACAACCTAGATTACTCTATCCAGCACAGCTCTCATTTAGAATTAAAGGGCAGATAAAGGGCCTCCAAAATAAGTAAAACTAAAGGAGTTCATCATCACCAAGCCATTATTAAATGACATGCTAAAGGGAATTATATTTTTAAAAAAATCAAAACAATGAACATTAAAATGGCAACAAATTCACAAGTATCAAAAACTGAATCTGAAAAAACAAACTAAGCTAACAACCAGAATGGGAACAGAATCACAGATATGCAGATCATTTGGAGGGTTATCAACTGGTAGGGGGATGAGGAGAATGGGGGAAAAGATGCAGGGATTAAGAAGCATAATTGGTAGTACAAAATAAGACAGGGGGATGTTAAGAATAGTATATGAAATGGAGAAGCCAAAGAACTTATATGCACAACCCATGGATATGAACTAAAGGGGTAATTGCTAGAGGGAATGGAGGTACTGGGCAGAAAGGGGCAAAGGGGGGAAATTGGGACTATAGTAGCATAATCAATAAAATAAATTAAAAAAAATAATTCTTAATATCAACTCACCTATATACAAGTTTTTGAATGGTTATCAACTTTCATCTCTTGCTAAATATCAGAAAACATGGCTAGGACTCAAAATACCCCTAATAGAGATCAGGGTAAAAACGTCTGGGTGGAAAAGGAAGTTAAGCTATGTTCAGTTACTGAGTTCATATTCTGAGTACAAAAATATTGTGTCATGACAACTAGAAATCTACACTTAAATAGCACCCTAACATTAAGGTTTGGCCCTTTAATCCCTACACACATTAAGTCTATAAAAAGGAAGAAAACTATAAATCACCATCTTTTAAGGAAACGCACATTGCAATTCTCATGAAATAAACTCAGGCTTTCATAACATAAAATTTTCTCTCTTCTGACTTAATGTTTGTGTGTGTGGTAATAATTTCCTGGTCATGAATTCAGATTCTGGTGTCAGACAGCTGGTTTACGACCCTATCCTGCCATTTTCTAGTAGCACTACCTTCGCCAAGTTACCAGACTCTCTCGGCCCCCTCACTACAAGAGGGGACAGAAGTAATACCTACTTCAGAGGGTTGTTGTAAGGACTTGATACATGTAAAGCTCTTAGAATGGTGTCTACACACAGCGAGTGCTTGACAAATGCTAGCTATTATCATCACTATTACATTTAGGTATGTCAGATGTTATTCTCCGTAATTCATTCCCCCTATCCTCATTGATGAAGAGGAAAGAGGTTTTAGTTCTAAAGACAAACTAGTTCTCAGACACAATGAGGCAAACAAAAGACTTCACTTAAAAGCAAAGATATTTAACACCTGCACCTTCACTATAAAACTTCGAAAAAGAATGAGGAAGGACAGGGTTGAAATATGTAGGGACAGTGGTTATAGAAAACCACACTGATGCTTTGAGTGAAATAAACTCCTCCATCATGACCAGAGACGGTGTTGTATAAGTGAGTGAAGGTGTTAGGAGAGGGAAGAAAGCTGCACCAAGCCTGGAATAAAGGAGCAACGTGATTAAACAAACTCATGACACAGTGATGACGTGCACGGAAGTTAATGCCGCAGGTAAGAGAAAGTGTTGAGCGCTTATTATAAGGCATTAAAAGCCCTACACAATGAGAGCCTATGTAGGGGATACGAAAGTGCAGAGCTAATAAAACTTACCTGTCATGAAGTCCTACTTCCCAACACTTTCTACCTGCAGTTTAAGAAAGACTCGGGAAAGAGGCTGTCTTTAAAACCGTTCCGAGTGAAACACAGGCTCATCTTCTTTCTCACTTTGTAAGAGGTATCATCATTCATTTCAAAAGAAAATGGATAGTAGCTCCAAACTGAATAGAGGAAGCTACTTTTCAAACATGTTACAACCTGATGTTCTCAGTCTTTCACTGAATGACTTTAAACACTCCATTAGTAGTACTTCCTACGAAACACACTATTTTGAAGTAATACTTGGAAATTTCTTATATTTACTACTTTTTAGTACTGATTTGCTTTAGAAATTAGTCATTTTCTTTCAAAAGGAAAAAACAACATCATGATGATATGGCCTAAATTACAACTATTTTGGAGGAGCTGGAAAAACTAGCTTTATTTATTGCTTTTTGCTCCAGGCCACTCATATTTCCATGTATATTTCTGTTGCTTGTCTACTTTTTCTTTTCATGAAATTAAGTTCAAGGTAGAGACAGTGAACACACAATGGCAGCTTAGTCAAGTCAGAAGACAATGCACAAGCTCCTTTAAAAGCCCCATAAAGTATTTTTTTTTTTACACAATTTTCCTGTCTAAATCCACCTCATTTTTCTTTCATGACATCAGAACAGCAGTGGTTTTTAATTTCATTTCAATGGGAAAGACATGGCTTTTAAAACTTATTTTACTAAAACCAACAAAGCACAAGTTAAGGGTAAAAATAAAAAAGTTCTCTTGATTAAAACAAGGCATTAAAAACGTAAGAAAGCATCAGAAGCACTTAAAACAGTTCAGGAATTTGGAGGGAGGGGGAGAAGAAGGGAAGTCTAAAAGTCATTTTGTTCCCATTGAGGGAAAAATAACCTTCAAAAAATCCCACTTTTTTTGTAATACATTTTTATAATTCCAGTTTTAGCACTTGGACGCTAACTCCAAGTATTAGCTGCATTTGTGCATTTACTAATTAATCCATTCAAATTATAGCAATAGGCCTAGAAAATTGCTGATAACATTTAGTTCCCTGAGAAGTATAACTTAATCATAGCAAATTTTCAACATTTTCTGCAAAGGTATCTTTTGATATGGGAATTCAGGGAACTGCATTTAACACTGGCTGATTCACACGTTCTTCTTCATCCAAGTTTATCTCCTTTGTCTCTTCGTCCTCTTCATTTATGTCCAACAGCTGGAGCTAGCTCCTTTTCCCTTGATATTCTTCCCAAGTCCTTTCTCTTAGTCACACGCATTTATTCTCTGCACCAGCCTCCATCCCAGCTTTCAATTAGGTGCTGTTTAACTTTCCTCCTCCTATGTCATAAGCTCTGAAGGACATACATTCTACTTCTCTGAAGTTCCCACAGTGATGACTACAATGGATGCACATGGCAAGTATTGATGCATTAACTAAATCTTTGGAAAATAGCACTCGGTCAGAACATTTATAGAGCTAAGGAACCTTAAATATGCTTTTGTAAACACCACAAACAGAAAAATAATAATTTCCCTCAAATTTTATTTAACCAAAACATTCTTGCAACAACTGACTTCAGTGCCTATTAAAAGGACCCTGTGGTCCGTCTATACATGGCGTCAGGGTCTGCTATGTAAAACCCGTCAGGGGCTGGAACATGTAAAACCCTACTCAGGCCCTGCATCTCATGCCAAGGAGACAGACAAATAAACGAAAATGTGAACATACATATATAAATGGATGGTGCTAGAACAAGCTAAGTTTATGCATGTGGAATTTCTGAGTTTAAATTTCAAGGTCCATGAAAGAATAAAACATGTTTGCTGCTGAAAAACCACTGGCCATTTTTAGACAACTAAATCACCAGTGGTTACCCTAAAACTAAGTGCCATAATAATAGGATGTGCAAAGTGGAGATGTTGGAAATGAGAAATTGTGAATTTGTTGACTTTGGTCTTTTTTACCAGGGCTATGAGAGTAACTGTTTTGACTTCCGACTCTGCTAACCACAATTGTTTCTAAGGAGATGGGCTGGAGGAGGAAGAGAGGTGGGGAGAAAGCAGCAGGAGAGAGAAAAGGAGAAGATGAAAAGGGGACAAAGAGAGATAAAGAAGTAGGGGAGAGACTGGTGATAAAATTATTACCTGTTTTTGAGTTCCAGGTCATATGCAATCACACAGCTAGCTACCCTTTATTTTACCTGGAGGAAGAACTAGCATGTCTCTGTTGGAAAGAGTCTGCTTTTATTCACAGCATTGCGGAAAAAACGATAAACGGAAAGGTTGTTATTTTTTTTTGTACCTATTATGTTCGTATGTTGTTATTTGTTTCTAACTCATCATTTAAAAACTTCCACTTCCAAGAAAAAAAAATAACTTCCGCTTCCCATCAAAATTAGATATTTTATTGACATTATTGGCAGTTCTAAAAAAAAACAAAAAACAAACCCAAAGTAGGTTAATTCTCATTTTAAAATGAAATGAGTTTATGCCAGTAACACAAAAGGTCCAGAATAAATAGCAACTAAGGAGGACTATAGAGATCCTTGAATGCTTTTTTGGCTGCGAAAAAGAATGTTGCCACAAAAATCTGTTTTGCATCATCTAAATGCTTGAAACAAGAACACATAATTTGGGAGAAGGAAAAAAAACAGTGGCTGCCACTTAGCCATAAAGAGAAAAATCGTGTTAGAAATAGCTTCCCTGTGATATTTTGGTACATTTCTGGGTTTTTTCAGCAATAGATGTAATTATGCGGTTGGAGAGGGCAGTGTTTATCCGCATTACCATTTATACACTGTATACAAACAGAGGGCTTGACTCCAACAGTCCGATGAGCACATGCGTTTGCGGCCACATCCTTGACCTCAGCCGCTGAGGAAACCCAGGGGGTTTTATCAGACGTAAACTCAATCTTTAAACTAGGGATTACTGATCTCTGCTTCTGCCTGTCCGAAACACCCAGCGCTTCTCCTGCTCGAGTGCTAGACGACAGTTGAGGAAGACTGTGTACATGCAGTTACGTCAATATGCTACTTCTTTCCATAGTTACTAACATTATGATACAAAGAGGCCAGCAGAAGAAGGTGTGTGACAACCAAAAAAAAAAAAAAATCCATACTTTTCTTGTTTCTCTGTACAACTTGAGGCCAGATATAGCTTTCCCCATGGCTACTCTGCAAATTTCGGAATAATTTCTAGGAAGCAGAATAAGGAAACTTCTGCCTATGAGAATATTCACGCTTATCAAATCACTGCATATGGTAGAGGACTTATAAATACTAACTTTATTGTACAGAAAGTTCTTTCATGAAAGTGACATTCTTTTTCAGTTAAGAATGTTCCGATGTCAAAACTGGTGCAAAGAAAAGTTAACAAGCTGTAATAGCTGCTCTCCACGGCGCAAGCACAACGTCCTGTTTTAAATATCTCACAACTGCCTCTGTTCAGTTGGCACCCTCCTCAGTGGCACGCCCGTCCCACCGGGCCGATGGCCAGAGCCCTGCGTGAGTGAGTCAGAACAGTGGCACACCTTGCCCATTCACACGTCTCGTACTGTCAGCAACACTATTTACACAAGTAAAGAGATAGGAATCAACATTTTGTAGCATAACTTTTCTTCTGTGTGGCCCTTTATTAAAACTGGGCTGGCTCCCAGTAGCATTATATATTCCACATACGCTGACCCACCCTTAAGAAAGGACCTCGTTCATGCAGCCCATGCTATTAAAATGATTTGTGGGGGAGAAACGCTGATATGTTATTTCATAATAAGATTCTGGAATCTTATGGCTAATTTTCACAATTCCATTTTCAAAACCCTGTCAATTTTCATTACAAATATATCACAGTTACTTTGTTCTAAGACGCTGTGGAATTAAATGTACTATTTTTGTACATACATATACCTCTTTCTAGATTTATTAAAAAAAATACCTAAACATGCAGAGAATGTGAATATATCACCCTAACTCATTGCATACAAGGAGGCTGCAGAAACTCCCTGAACCTCTGTTTCCTTATCCATTAATGGAGTAATAATCCTCTCTACACCCCACAGGTTGGTGCAAAGATTAAATGAGGAAATACTTACAAAGAGATAGTACAGTGCCTGGTCCATAAGAAGTATTCAGTATCCAACCCAAGAAGAGCTCATTGTGTTGCCAATGAGGATTTCAACTGGGACAGTAAAGCGAGCAAGAGACAGGTGGAGAAAGCTGCTGTTTCCAAAGGCTCATCCTGTACCATACCTGAGATCACAGGTACACTATGCTGGACATCACAGGAAAGTCGTACAGGGTGGTCAATTTGACATCCTTCCAGAAGCAAACTCAGGACATATTATTTTGGGTTACAAAAGTCATCCTGGCAAATTTGGTCCTTTTTGTTGGGCTTGCACTCATTCCGCTCCAGGATTTCTCAGTAGTGTCTTCAGAAATGGCTTGACTTAATGAGTTCTTGAGATAAGAAGAAAATAGCTTCCTAAATTCTTAGTATTAATTTTTATTACTCATTCCGATGCTGAAGTTCAGCCTTAATTACATTGCTAGAATTTTCAGACTAGTAGCAAAACCACCTGTGGTATCAAAATAATACTGACAAAAGCAGGGAAACTGATAGAAGAAAAGGGTATATGTTTATATCCTCTCTGAATCTGTGGTCACTTGCTCTAAATACCACTGTGGACCGTAAACAAATGCTTTTCACAGACTAGTGCATGGACCCCTATGTGAGGTAGATCTGAACTTTGACAGAGTACGTTTTACATAGAGAAGAAGAAAAGAGTACATTATATATGACTGCCATAGGACAAGGCAACTTTGACAGTATGTTGAAAAGATGCTACTTTGGCAGTAGGAGAAAGTGCTGGCAATGTGCACCAACATAACTCGTCTGTCACTTTAAGAGCTAAAATAGGAAAACCTGTACCATTTTTGTACTTTTGTTCATTCTTTTCAACTCATTCGAAGTTGCCCCCTGGGAGTTAGCCCTCCACCAAAAGTCTCTTTCAGTGCACAACTAGCTCTCTTCATTAAGCGTCCCCACCCCTGCTCCGCTGTAACACTGCTTCCTTTGTACTTGCCTGGTGAACTGACCAGCCATACAGTACAATGGCCACAATTACTAAATTACACTGCCTGTCACTGCCTTTTGTATCACACCTCTAACAGGTGCCATTACCATGATAGGCAAATTGTAATAATCCATTCACAGCATCCACGGCCTTAATAACGTATTTTTTTTTTTATTTTACATAATCTCTGTGTGAATACCACAAGGCATTTGAATAGTTAGTAAATACATGGGGCTGAAAGACTGAACTGCATGGAATGCAGCCACAAACAAAGGCACTTAGGACAACAGACCTGCATGCAGACACATTCCTGACAGAGCGGAGACGCACACACACATGTCCAATGGAGAAATGGCCTCCAGATTTGAGGGGTTTGGAAAATCAAACTTAGGAACCCGGGAGGCTGAAAGCAAGACATTACCAAACTGAAGTTGTTATCCCGGGTTTAAAACTACATATGGCGTCTAGGTGAGCAGAACCACACCAATCCCCTGCTGTTGTCATCAGCACCCAGGGCCCAAAAGCACAGGGAGTCACAAAAGCACAAGTTGACACATGGGAACTCTGCTCTTGAACGCTGCTTGCCCTTCTACTCGGCCCCCTTTCTTCCTTTATCTCTGGAAGATGCCTACATGCGTACAGCACATGAGACATGAAACCACTTAAATGACTTGTTAAGTTCACAGAACTGCTCCAGGGAATACGTGTATCAGCACGAAGGCCTCCATTCCTGGCCACCGCGGTCAGTGGTAAACTTGAGTGCATTACTGATGGGGGGCTAGAGGGCTTTATTTTCCCAGAGGCTGCTGCAGATAAGACTCACTGGTGTCCTTCAAAGTCTGGCCCACAATGGTGGTCTCCCGGTGGTCAGCTTCACAGAGGATGCACGTTGACAATATGACCGTGTCCTCACTTTTGAAAAGTGGCTTTCCAATGAAAAGGCTCAAATCAACAATAAGATGGCGTTGCTATTATGCATTAATAATTCAGACCATTTAACAAAGTCTAAGTATTGCCTTGTTAAGTCATAACAAGTGAAAGACGGTAAGAGTTTCTTTGCATCTACTTCACCAAAGTTGTTTTTGATCCAAAGTTTTAAAGACCACTACTTTTGTGCCACCTAAAAGGCACAGCTGTGCCTTCAAAGGTTTCAATTACCCATGTAATCAGAACCAGAGAAGGCTCCACAATCTAGAGGACCAGCGATGGCTCGACAATTTCCACACTTAACAGCGACTACTGGAAAGGTGCAGTGAGGAGGTGGGTCAAGGAAAGTGTCTTGAAGCTGCACTTGAATATATAGCGCACTATTTTTACTTGGATTGTGTATTAGAAATATTCCAATTGTAGTATAGAGCATTTTGCATATTTGGTTTCTTCTTCCCACAAATTAAGTTGTGATACCATCAATCCAAAGTGCCTTTGGGAGGAGGGGCTAATAGAAAAGATAAAGGCAGCACAGTTTCTCCTCCAATTTACCCCTTCAATTCCGCCACTGAGAAGGATGCATCAGGAAATGCTACTTGCTAATTAAAGCGTTCAGTCCCTGATTTATAGATATCTATGCATCTATAAATGGATAAGTGGAAACTCCAGAGTTTATACTACATCATCGTCATTTTTAAGAGCTGACTATATGCCCTGCATTGTGCAGGGATTTTACACGATCACATCTAATCCTTCCACCAAACCTGTGAGGTGGGTACTGTTATTATCTCAATCTTACAGATTTAGAAAAGTGAGGCTGAGAACCTAAGTAACTTGCCCAAGGTGATTTTTATCAGAGTCCCAATAGAAAACAGACCACATAATCAAATTGGGCAATTTAAGCAGACTTTAATAAAGAGACTATTTAAGAGGTGTGGGAGACCACAATGCCTGGTGCGTTAGCCTGGGGCAAGTAACAGTGGGCAAGTTACCACCACTAGGCTTGGAGAAGGGAGGGGAGAGAGTGGTTACCAAGACTCTGAAAGAGCCATGTGGACCGAATCACGCAACCAGCCCACTGCAATCCTGCCGGAGGAGAGCCGGCAGAGTCCGTGCCACAGCCTTACCCTCCTCCCTGTGTCCCACGTGCCACCAGTGCTCCCGCTGGGTGAACCTACCAGGAACCCAGAGGCCAAGGGAGCCCTCTGGCGTGGTCCATACAGTCAGTCATCCAAGGAACAAAGAAGAGTGGCTGTGAGGAGGGCAACTTATATCCAAGTGGCTGCACAGTGTGCAAATGCTAGTTGGGCTTGGATTCAAATCCAAATCTATTGCTGCTAATCACCAGGCTTCTAAGAAGACATGTACGTTAACAATTCTGGTGCATAGTTTTTCCTAAGCGTTCTATTTTAAAATCTCTGGGAATTCTCAAAATCTCCATTCAGCCAAACAGATTCTGCATTCCTTGTCTTCCCTCCTGGTTCTCTGCACACTGTGTCAATCAACCAAGGCCCCCCCTTTTCTTCCCATCCACCACCCGGATTTGGTCTCCCAAGGCCTCCTCGGCTGGCCTACCTCCCACTGTTAGCCATTTCAACTCTGCACTCACTACTACCCTGCAATCACTCCTCTTTGTTCTCCCGTCATTCCTACTCTGCCAGTTTTCACCAGGCATCGACTTTCCACTGTTGGCTTTCTTGCTCCTACTTCTGGTCTGCCACACAACCCTGGGGAGACTTGTGAAACCACATTAGTGAGCCCAGTACAAATTCACACTCCCAGACCTCAGCTGGACTCTTGTAGTAACTCAGACATTGCTGACCCTGCTTGTGGTGAGTCTCCTTGACATTTTACATTAACTGTTCTGAGCTGTTTCCACCCCTTTTCTAAGCTCTTGACCCCGTCCTTCATCCTCAGGGAGTAACTTGGTTCCCTGTTTGGAATCATGGTGATCCTTCCGAAGTTCTCCCCTTTCTAACTCAACTTTGTTCCAAGTCCACTCTCTTTCTCTTCCTTCACTAGTACTTCCGAGGAAATGTTTCTCCTTTCAGAGGTCACATCTTCCATTTCTGCTGTTGATGCCATCACCTGGCACCTCTTCCACGTCCTGAAGTGATCCATTATTCCCCTTTCTGTTGTCAGCACCCCCTTGCTACCAGTTCCCACCTCCAGGCCCCCAAACATGCTCAGGGCCCTCTAGCTTAAGGAAAAAAATTAATTCCGATCCTCATCAAGCATCACCTTTTTATTTCGCTACATACTTTTTCCTTAAAAAGAGAAATCTAGGATCAACTTCCTCACTATTCAAGCTCTCTGACTCCTTGAGCCGCCATTTCTTATCTGTTAGGAAATTTCTCCAGGTCTGTTGAAGTTTTGGTTATTCTAAGGTACTCCTCTTTCTGGAAAATTCTTCCTCCTTTGGCTTCCATGATGCTGCACTGCCTGGAGTCATCTATTAATCCTCCTCAGCAACATTCTCTGACTCCTCTTTTGCCCATGAAATGCAGACTTTCTGGGCTTCTAAGGCCCTTTTCTTCTTTATAAATATTTTCCTGGTGATCTTATTTATTGGCTGGCTTAAATAGGCTTTCATAAAGCAGTATTTATAAGACAAATTTAAGTGGAATATGAACTGACATTTAAAAAATGTGGATATTTGTTTAATCTGAGTTTGGACAACATCCATTGTAAGATGTATCTTTTTTTATATATACTACTTAGAAAATAACTGCCAATTAAATTATGACATAATGCTTTCTTATCACTCAAAGTTTTTAGTTTTACTCAAAGAGCTGGTAGACTACTCACTTAGAGATTTTCTTACACACCACTCTGGTGCATACATAGAGGGAATAATAAGCAAAGCAAATGGGTTAAGGTTTTCCTAAAATTTTCTCGCAAACAGTGTCCAGCTCTTCCGAACCACTTTCCACTCTCAGTCTTCAATGGTCTCTGAGCCATCGAGAGCATCTGGGTGGCAGCACTTCTTCACTGCCTTCCAAGGCTCTCTCTGGGATTCTCTTCCACGTTGCTGGACACCCACTTTGCCAGTTTCCATGTGAGTGCTTTCTGGAAGGTACCGGAAGGTAAGGTTTTTTGAACAGCAATACCCACAATTTTTTTTTCCTCTAAAGATCTTTAAATGGGTAGTTGACTGAAATATTTGAGAGACTACTTTTTTTTGCTCATACCACGGGAAATAACAGCCAGGTTGGCTCATGCACTGACAATGACGAGTGCATCTCCACTATGGTCTGGCCAGCAGTTTGTAAGATGTCGTTGACTGCAGGACACCCAAGGTTCAGAAATGTGAAATGGTGAACGACGTGCATCTTACAATCACGAAGCATGGTCATTAGACATTTATTTTAATAGGTATTGAAAAACTGTATCCATCACGTCAAACTCAAGGTTTCACTGTTATTATTATTTAGGAGAGGGCTATGCTTTCATAAAGTGAGTTAAAGTAGATTTTAAAATATTCATTAAATAAAAGTATTGTTCAAATATGCCCAAAATTTACAATTAACACTAAAATGGCTAACATTTGGAATACACAGGCTTACACGATCATCACTCCAAGAATGATTTATGTTTACATATCCAGCTAGAACCTCATTCTGAAGTTCAGTCCCCACATTTCAAGGGCCTGCTCAACGATATTCCTTAGGTACTTTGCCGATACCTTAAACTCAGTATCTTTTCTTCAAAACTGATTCCTCCTCCTGATTTTCCTTTATTGTGAATCCTACACCCTTTACCCAACCAGAAGCCCTGGAACCAACCTGGAGTACTCCCCATCTGTCTCCTGACGCCATGTCCCCACCCCCTGTCCTCATGGCCAAACTGCCAAGTCTTGTTTTTTTCTTCCTTGGAGATGTTCTCTTGCATCTACCCTCTTTTCTTCATTCCTGAGCCCACAACTCCAGTCCGAACCTGAATTATTACTTCCAGGGCGGGCAACCACAGTGTCCCAAATGCTTTTCCTTAGCACTTTCTTCTCCTCTAAGCTGTCTCACATACCCCTGAAGAACAAGTATCATCACGTCACTTCTTTGGCTCAAAAAGCTCAAGTATAAGAAGAAAGCTACTTTACATTTACATAGCATTTTCAGACATTTTTTCAAATGATTTTTTCCAGCAAGCTGATGAGGAAGGATAGGCATTGATAATTCCGTTGGAGAGAAGAGATAAAAATGGAGAACGAGTGAAATGATTCGCTGAAAGGCAAACAGAGAACGGACTTGACGGTCCGTGGTTTCCCCCCTGCACTGTGCCTGCTTGTGATTCTCGACTGCCTACAAAGCTGCTTATTTGATCAAATAAAAGACATAAAAACTATGCTGAATTTAAAAATACAACTTTTAAGTAAATTATAATTCAAATCAGTCTTTTCCAGTACCTTTCCCACAGCTTTGTATCACCCCATTTTTCATATATCTTTAATAGCTTCTAATTGCCTATGACATTAAGGCTCACATCTTTGGCATTCAGCATCCTCCAAGTTCTCATCTTCCTTTCCTTTCTCACCTCTTACTAATTCCTACCTGTGTTCAATGCCCTTGCTAAACTTCATATTTTGCTGTTCCCCAAACAACTTTTTACTCACTGTGCATTTGTTCACTATGCTTCATCCACAGGGACGACCTCCTTTGTAACCTCTCCCATCTTCAAGGCCCATTCCAAGTGCTACCTTCTTCTTAAACCCAGGCTCAGTTGCCCAGATCCCTACTCCACGCATCACTTTTAACTCTTTACCAAAGTGTCAGTCCTATTGTTGATAGAACACAAAATCTTCTTCTTCTTTTTAAACATTTTATTTTTAGAGAGAAGGGAAGGGAGGGAGAAAGAGAGGCAGAGAAACACCAATGTGAGAAACATCAATTGTTTGCCTCCTGCACGTGCCACGACCGGGTATTGAACCTGCAGTCTAGGCACATGCCCTGACTGGGAACCCAAGTGGTGACCTTTCGCTTTGCAGGTCGGCGCACAACCAACTGAGCCACCCTGATCGGGTCCACAAAACCTTCTTTAGCTCGATATTTCCACAATCACTCATGTTTTTCGGTATTAGAGAAAACAACGGGAGCACGTAACTCCTGGTTTCACAGGACAAGGCTAAGTGGTAAAGAAAACATTTCCGTCACTTTAAAGTCAATTGGTGGAAAAATATTAAGTAAATAAAACTAAATGGTGGCATAGAAATGAGGTAAAAATTGTGACTGTTGTTCATAAAGATGGAAGTGTGGGAAATACTGTCCTAGAGGATTTACAACTTGCCCCTCAGAGAAGTTCTTTGTGAGTGTTTTATGTTCCCTGTTTGAATACACAAGCTGTAGATGAGGGAGAAAATATATTCACCTATGCACCCCCTAACCCCACTGTGCACTGTGACCTTGTATATGGATTTTAAAATCAATTCAGAAATCGACTGAAATTTTTTCTTTAAAAAAAAGATTAGAAAATATTAGCGTACATTACTCATAGTTAAAAGGGGAAATGTCATTTTATGAATATTCATTTCAGTTATGTAAATATGTGTGTAATATGAATTGTGACGTCAAGTATATTTCTTACTTTAAGCCATGGTCAAAAAAAAATTTAAAAAGACTGCCCTGACAGGTATAGTCTAGTACCTTGAACACGTTATGGACTCAAATGTAAGAGGAGAGGTGCTTTCTTGATTTAGGCACCAGAAAACATCTTATTTTTAAATCTTCTTCTGGTTAGGAAAGTAATGCATTATTAAAAATTTACTATAATAGATGATGAGTGTACTTTGTAATCAACACTCCACCACCTCACCCCAAGATAGTCTTGATAAGTTTAATATTCATCCCAGACTTCAATTTTGAAATATATTTTATTTTCTTAAGATTCCAATGTTAATTATTTTGAGAATGCACAATTCTGGGGGTGTTGCCTGCATGTTAGTACGGTGCATAGCACTGATTAGGTGCGCAGAAATAGTCGGATGATTAAATGCATGCTGAAACAGCATTTTTGCAGAACTTTTGTAGGGAAGAGCCATTGATAAATAGAAATGGGTAGTTCTGGCCCTCTTTTTAAGAAGAGGCAGAATGGGAATGGCAAAAGATAAACAGAAGGAATAAACAGAGGAAAATCATCAAGGAAATCCTGAGAGGTTTAAATGGTCCTGTAAAATAAACAGGTAATTGTAAATGCTTCCCTTCAAGAAGACATCATCTAAAATAATGGGGTGGCAGTAATTTAACAGGACAATCTCAATGCTAACAGAAGACAGGCTATCAGGCAAAATGATGTCAATGGCTCCAGTGCTGCCTAGAATGTAAACAAGGCAATGAGCTGATTTGATCAAAGTGTCTTTGTAAATAACTAGAATAACAGGGTGCCATCCTTCAAGTTACATATTAAACACTAATTAATTTCATAAAGTAAAAGGTAATTTAGTTCTGTAATTCCGTTAACATTTTCTCATTTAAATGAAGGTAGTATTTATTCAACTGAACCCTCAAATAGGGCCAGCATGTTCCCCTGGACAGCACGCTCTTCAGACACTATGATGAACCAAAATGCTTGAAAACATGATGGACAAGAACAAACATTTATTGAAGGAAGCTGAAAACTGCTGTACCTCCAGCTGTGCTCAAAATCCACTCTTGCAAAGGGAGGACATATATCAGATATTCAAATACACAGGAAGAATATCTTCATTTGCACGTTTATGAAAACATCTACAAAGATTATATGGAAAAGATCCACAAAGTACATCAGAAACTGAAAATGAGCTACAGGACCACCCATTCATCAGTTTTCAGTGCCAGGGGAAAGACATCATTGGGTGAGGGAAAGCAAAAGGATCTTTAGGCTGTGAAATCTCAAGAGAGAAAGCAATCATTCATTGTATAGATATTTATTTAGTGCCCGCTATTGGCACCAAGGAGAGATATAGTTGTGAGCAAACCCTGCCGGGCCTCTGTAGTCATGGAAATTGCATGTTAGTGAAGAAAGTACAACAGTGATCTGGAATCTAGATCTTTGTTCTGCCACTAACTAGCCGTGCGAACATGGCAAAGTCACTTAACACACCAGGGCCTTAATTATTTTATCTGTTACACTGAAGTGGTTGAATAAAATCATTTCAAGGAGAAAATGCAAATACTGGAGTTCATATTGGAACCACCGTCCCAATAATTCAGCAATAGAGTCTAGTGCCAGCCAAATCACATTTATCTAGCTTTTTCCTTTGTACATCCAGGAATGTCCATAACTAGACCAGGACACTGAGGCCGTCCCTGACCCGGTCAGTCCCTGCACACGGTACTCCCCACTTTCCTTCTCTGTCATGCTTATTAGATTCCTGCTCCTCCCAGGGCCTGATACAGTACTTGTCACTTGACTTGTTTCATTAGAAAACTCAGATATCTAGGAACCAATGATTTAAAGTATATAATAAGTATTATAATTTAAGTAACTCAGAAAAAATGGATTTAATACTATAGTTAATAAGACATGAGAATTAAAGCTTACATTCAGAAAAATAATCCAACAACTTATTTTTATCATATCCTAAAGCTTACAGAGAACACTGCAAAGCCACAAGACCAAAGTTAAAGTAGGCTCTGTATAAGTTCTACTCATTAAAAAAAAGAGCGGGGGTTTTGTTTTTTGGGATAAGAACACTGCTTCACTTCTTGATGGCAATATGACAGATGTGTTGTTCTGAAGGTTCCTCTCACAACTAGATCTTCACTACACCTCAATTAATATGCATTTTTAATGCGGCAGTGAGCTTGCTAGAAATGTGGGGATCTCCGGAAGCAGAAGGAAGTAGAGAATTTTCCTGAAGCCACATAGATAGTACGTGGTGAAGTTGCAATTAAAATTTGAATCTCTTTGATTCCACAGTCTTTTCACCTACATTACTTGTCTTCCAGGTAGGTTGAGTACATGGTAGCTGAGTAAATCTTTGTGATCAAGTGTTACCTTTTCATTTCTTGGGGATTGAATACTTTCACCAAACAAACAAGTATCACTGTCCTTTCATGTAAAATAATAAAACAATTGCATGGATATTGTTTGGTGGATTTCACAGATATGTCTTTTTTCTAATAAACATCCTCTGTCATCAACAAAAGTTGTCAACTCACTGAGTGCAGGGCACTGGGTGGGAAAAGAAGGGAATAAAGAGGTCTAAGGCTTAGTCTTGACCCCCAGCTGTGTAGGCTGTTTCAGGTAATGGGGCAGGTCGCACACAAAGTGAGCATGCACAGAGCTAGCAGGCACTGAGGGCCACGAACGCAATTCATTCCAGGAGCCGTGAATTTGAGTTGCATGCTGGCTCCAACCACGTGTGTTTGGCCAGGACAATGTTTTCAAACACCAAGTGTTTTCAGGTCAGGGCATGTTCTCTCGAGTTCAGCTATCATAAACACAACTCGCTACATACAACACATGTGCAAACCTCATAGCATTTGGGTCTGTTACCCTAATAAGCTTCAAGCACTACAGGGGTTGGGTAACAACTCATTTATCATTTACAATTACAGGGTATTGTAGAAAGAGAACTTTCCAGATAATTAATACTGATTTAACTTCAAGCAACATTTCTCAGATTAATTAATGAGAATATTCTAAAATACCCTACTAAAATATACTTCATTGTCTCCTTAAAACAAAGGATAAAGAACATTTCCATTTCTTTATTGACTTAAGTTGTTATTATAAGCAGCCATTACATGACTGTTTAAAGTCAGTTTTATGACTCTCTTTCTTTAGTGGTAATTCTCTTATTTCATGGTGTTGATCCTCCTTACTTTAATTTAAACCCTTCTGCTGAGGCCTGGGAAGTAAAAGAAGTAAAACAAAGAACTGTAAAAACAAATTAAAACCACAATGAGATACCATTTCACACCAGTCAGAATGGCCATCATAACCAAATCAACAAACAACAAGCATTGGAGAGGATGCGGAGAAAAGGGAACCCTACTGCACTGTTGGTGGGAATGCAGACTGGTGCAGCCACTGTGGAAAACAGTATGGAATTTCCTCGAAAAATAAAAAATGGAACTGCCTTTTGACCTGCCAATTCTACTGCTGGGATTATACCCTAAGAATCCTGAAACAGCAGTTCAAAAGAACCTATGCACCCCTATGTTCATAGCAGCACAATTTACAATAGCCAAGTGCTGGAAGCAACCTAAGTGCCCATCAGTAAATGAGTGGATCAAAAAACTATGGTACATTTAAATAATGGAATACTACGCAGCAGAAAAAAAGGAGCTCCTACCCTTCGCCACAGCATGCATGGAACTGGAGAGCATTGTGCTAAGTGAAATAAGCCAGGCGGTGAAAGACAAATACCATATGATCTCACCTATAAGTGGAACCTAATCAACAAACAAACAAGCAAGCAAAATATAACTGGATACATTGAAATTAAGAACAAACTGACAGTTAACCAGAGGGGAAGCGAGAGGGGATGGGGGCGGGGGGCGGAGGGTAGTCAAGGAACATGTATAAAGGACACAAGGACAAAGCCAAAGGGGGGGAAGGATCAAGGATGGGGGGTAGGGATGGCTGGGGTGGGGGGTAGTGGTGAGGGAAAAATGGAGACAACTGTACTTGACCAACAATAAAAAATAAGTAAAAGAACTGTAAAAACAAACCTTTTTAAAGATTTGAATGTAGGAAAAACATCAACAATACCCACTACCACTAATACCTTCACTGAGAGCCTACTAGGTACACGATGGTGCTGTCGTTATCTTCATGTTACTGGTGATGGAACTGACAGAGAGAGGGAGAGACATCGGTTTTCCCAGAGTCACACAACTAGTAAAGCAGCAGAGCAGGACTGGAACCCAGGTCTGACTCAAGCTCACGTTCTCACCCCTGCCTTACGGTGCATGTTTTTGTTGTGGGTTTTTTTTTTTTTTTTGAAGGTACCTTAAGATATCTTTCCAAAGCCAGTGTTGTTCCCCTAGAGAAGAATAAGTTTCCTTAAGGTGAATCACTGGATACATAAGATATTACTCGTCTTTTCTTTGGAGTTTAAACACGGAAAGAGTAAACAAGGTGGGATGGTGCTTTAAATGCAGCTTAGGGCAAACACAAAGTAGAACGGGGAATCAAAAGGCCCAGTATCTCTAACATCTACCAGGTGTGTCACTTTGAATAAGCTACTACTTGGTCTCTCAACTTTGATTTCCTCATGTATGAAGTAAAGATAAATACCCACATATCACAAATACAATTCTTTAAAGACTAAGATAACACCAGGAGTAGCATAGTATAGTACCCAGCCCATGAAAGATGCTTGATAAATATTAGCTGCAAAGTGAAAGTAATAATATGGACGGAGTTGTTTCAGAATTAAACAGAATCATCTCTGTAAACCCTTTAACGTGGTGCTTGGCCCACAGTAACTGCTCAATAAACGCTTACCGGCACTGTTGTTATTAGTCCGTTATTGTTAACGCTCTTACCTCAATGTTTTCAGCAAAAGCCAGAAAGGAAGAACGTGTGAAAATTCTAAGATGATGATACCTTCATGAGACAAGACATACTAGCTTCCTTCACGGATCACAGAACTTGGTGAGAAAATTTGTATGAAAATTCAGTTGGCATTTTAGCCTCTTCAGAAAAATGTGCCCAGAGATACTCAGGCTGTTATATGAACAGCATTTCACTTTGAAATTTAAATACTTTATTTAAATATTTTGTTTTCCTTCACACTATGTGCTACTATTTTTTGCTTATGTCACAAAATATGGGTCAATCTTCACTAAACTGTCAGTCTGAAATATACTGTACACTGACTCATCCTACTGAAAACTAGAATATGCAAGTATGCAAAAGCTTACAAATTCCAGGCTCAATCTTTATCATTTGCTTATTATTAGAATGCCAATATTGGGTTTTCTTTTCTTTATTTCATGTTTTTCCAGAGGACGTCTCGCCTTGCTTTGCCACGGGGCAAACATAAACAGGGAAACTGACCTTAAATATGCGACCTTTGGGCAGCTATCAGTTTCCAAACTTAACAAAAAAATTTGCACACAGTTTAGTTTGTTCAGTTCCCAGATGTGTGCCCTGACTTCACTTTTCACAAGGGATAGTTTTATATTCTAGATGATGTTGTTTGGGACAACATTTCACTTTAGACTAGAAAAGGAGCAACAAGTAAATGAGACGTACAATTGTGTGAGATACTGTGAAGCAGGCTTTGGGAGAAGAAATCCCCTTAATATGGCTTTGAATGCCCGAGCCCAAAATGCAGGGGACTGATGGTACTAAATGGACACTTTGCACAGAAAAGATAATTCTCTAGAGAAACACAGACTTTGCAGACAGGCATGTGGGGCTTCAAAGTCAAGGTCCTCCCAGGTTCATCCATGCTTCATACATGAAAGCAATAACCCTCAGAAGTTAGTATGCTTCAGAAGCACCTGAAGTTACTTCTTAGAAGTGAAGATGCCTGGGCCACACCTCCGGAGAGGCTCATGGGGTCAGTCTGCATTGGGGCACAGGGAGCCTTGCTGTCAGGAAGCACGCCGGTGGTTCTGATGCAGGTTTTTACTTACTTTCAGACATGCTCGTAGCACTATCACATCACCACCTTGGAAAGTTCTCCCTGGGTACCCTCCTTGCCAGGCAGCTCCCATTCTCAGCAATGTACAGATAGCGCCAGCAGCTTTATAGATAACACTGCCATGGGAGTTGTCTCCATGGAGAGGGCAAAATGCCTACCTGTCTCCCAACTATTAACTCAAGAGATGTTCCAACTTAACCTTTCCGTTCTGCTTCCTATGCTGGAACTCACTGAGGATAATTAAACTTTACCTTTAGCATGTTAAATGAAAAAAAGTAAGGGACCTGACTTCAGAGGGCCCTGCATTTGGATTGGGTGCTTAACTTCTCTGGACCTCAGTTTTCTTCTTTGTAAAATGGGGACAACTGCACCTACCTTGTAAGATAACTTTGAAGATCCTAGGCAGTGTATGCCTGGGTCACAGAAGGCACTCAACAGATGATTGTTTCTCTTCTCAAAGCATCTATCATTAGAATTTCTAGAAGACAAATAGTTAACCTATTTGAGTTTCATCTCCTGCATGGGCCTGCTCCATGGCAGAGAAGTACAAAAGAGAGGTGGTCAAAGGAGGATTATAGGAAGCAGGAGGAAAAGCATGAGGCCTTGATAATCCCCAAATTGAATAAACGATAGAAGTAAAACATGACCATTTAAATAAATGTCAAGGGAAGAATCTCATTGTATCTGGTAATTTTTAGCTGTTGGGTGATTGCTATAGCATAAGATTGGGGATCTTATTTAGAACTACCCAACCTTTCACAGGAGAATAGCTCACGATCATTTAGTAAACCGTTCTCTTGGCTCCCCACCTGGTACACGGGTACACATTGCTACTAATATGAAAAGCAGCTCCATCGCATCTTGGTGTGTAATTGCTTCTGGGACTTATGACTCGGTCCTTCTATTTGAGACCACACACTTTACCACCTCTGTCCACAGCATCTCAGCGTGTGTAGCGTATTTCTCCTGATAGCTCAGTTTCAGCTTTTCTGAAACAACTATGAAATATCACCTTGGACCCCGTAATGGATTTTGGGTCCATTACATAAGCCTTATTGTAAATGAGATAGTCACAAACATAACTGCAAAGTAATCAAAATCCACCTAGTTAAGATGCAATGACATATATACAAGGCCCAATCTTCATCTGCCTGCAAAGGTGTGTGGCCTAGTTAAGTGCTAATTCTTATACTTCTCTTCAATGAAAATGGTCCTCCTTTTCAGAAAGATCCGGGTTTTCTAAGGTCATTAACAGAGAGACATGGTCTACTGTCTCACCCTTGGGTTTGGACATGTCATTAATACAGTTGTTACTATCTTGAATCATACCACAGAGGTATTCTATCAGCAATAGACTAACAATATCAATTATCCAACTTTATAGATTCCCAATACACAGTTGAAGTTACAAGAAGAATCATCTGTTAATGGTAATATGATTAGTTGATATCATGGACTTATTTTTCTTAATAAAATGAAAATATAAATGGAAGCAATAATAAATTTTCACATCATACTATTCTTGGTAATAAAACATAGAACTGGCATTCATTTATGAATTCATAAACTGGTTAAAATCATACGCCTAACAAACTTGATTTTATAAATTACATTATAAACTATAAAAATGGTGTCCTACAAAAATATATTGTGCTACATAGATTAGATTTTTATTAGTTTCAAGTGAGTTTTTTCCTAGCAATAAACCGAGATATTATGTCCAGACTGGCAGTAAGTGAGCATGAGTGTAAACATCGGGGAGGGCCTCTTCAACACACAGCTGGCTGATGAACATCCTTTCTGGGAACTTTTCCCTGAAGATTCACGGTGGAAGCGATGGGGTGTCAGGAGGTGGCATTTATGGGCACGAGCACACGAGGACTTGCATGCTGAGGATCCAAGCAGGAGCTGCTTTTGCCAGTAACAGTAACACTTTCATGATTTTTGCCATGGATGAATTGTCAACGTCACTGCTTAAATTTTCGGTAATAAACTTCTCCACTCTTAGCAGACAGCAATGCCTCGCTTTCCTCCATAAGTTACTCTAACTATTATATAAGAAGACAGTGATTTACCCAAAACGTGTTTATGCAAATAAACAGTCCCAGAGCACTGGCTTTAGAATCTGCAGACCTACAAAATACAAAGATTAAAGAATGGCGCTGAACTGTACGTGTAAGGTTTAGTTTTCACATGAATTTATCAAATCTATTTGTTTATACTTAAAATTTATTTTCCAGCATATAAAAGTTAAGGGACAGTTAGGTTGAAATGTAATATAGTTGTAAATATTATTTTAAATGTATTATTATAATATATTCTTGCACCAAAGAATAAAAATACAATAGAGACGTTACTATAGTTTTTCATATATTAGCAGTCCCAATATTAGTGGAAGTGAAAGGAAAATCCAGTGTATATCCATAATTCCAAACTGTTTTCACTTAACAGTTTCTTATTTCCCATTAAGGAAGGAACTATATTCACCTTGACCTCACAAATTTCTTCAGCAGAAATGGAAGTTAACTAGATTTTAATGTAAAATTTCCAAGCACATATTTGTGTTAATTATATCTGACCCTTTAAATTTACTTTAAAAAATGATTATCTTTTAAATTATAATAAATTTAAATAGTCCTCATTGAGTAAAAAACACAAGAATGGCTTTACCTGTTTAAGTTAAAAATTGTGTTTCACCTTGACTGATGTTTTTCTGATACATTTACTAATATCTGTGGGACATAAACACTTAAGACTTGAAAGAATACCTGTGTTTTCAAACAGCATTACATTTAAAATTGTTAGACAATATCCTAAAAGATCCAAAAATGATAGGTATACCAAAATATGTTTTTAAATATATTATAGTAACCAACATTTAAAAAGCTGAGAGCCAGTCCTTTTCATTTCCACTTACTCTACGTTCCCATCTCCCTGCACGGGAAGTATTTCTTTGACTAGTGGCTCAATGGCACAGCCTATGTGTAGAAAAGTATAATACAACCTTAACTGCTGGGCAAAGTGGTCAGTTGTGTAAGTCATAAATAGGGTTTAACATTATAACACGGCTTTGAAAAATAGGAGATACACGTGAAAGAATTCAGTTTCTATTGCATCATGACATTCACTGCTTTCTCGCAAAAGTATTTAAGTTTTAGAGTAAATCTAAATAAAACAAATAAAAATGGCTGTTTTCATTCAACATGAAGTATTATAGTATTTAATTGGTTTTAAATAGTCTCGGAACAAATTTGAAATTTTTCTATTTTCTCCATTGCCCAGAATCTAAAGAAGCATGGTGTTTTGTGGCTGAGTTAATAATTTAATAGTTGTTTCCTCTCAGGTTAACATAGGACACTGTGATTTGTCATCTCCTTAAACTAGTCTTTCCCCCAAAGACACTAAATATGTACATCACAAATTTTAAATCAGGAACATTATTGCAATTTAACAATTGCATGAGGTTAATTAAACAGAGGCCCATTGTTTCACGGTGAAAGGAAGGCGAAATAAAACCTGTTCTGCTGCCTCATGTATGAACTTGATAAATACATTTCCTTCCATAAATCTCCTTCAATCAACACATCCTATGGGTCTCCAGTTAAATATAAAGGGGAGGGGGACTATTTCCTTTTAAGGCTGCACATAATGATCATCTCTCACACATTTCTAATTTAACATACAATGAGGAAAATATATATTAATATGCACATAAATATGTATGCATTGAAAATTTAAACTAGTTCATCTCCTAAAAAGAAGAAAAGAAACAACCACTGACAAAGAACCACAGCTACTAGTAAATTCTGAGCAAAATCAATGAAACCATTTTTTAGACACGTAATGAAAGCCAGCATTCCATTGTACACAATTAACTTTCCTGTTATTTTTGTGTGTGTGTCTCCTTTAAAAAGCCCAGAGCCATCACATAGGGAAGTCCTTTCCACATCTCCCCCCACCCCCTGACTTCTCTCCCTTCATGCAGAGCTGCCTGCTAATCCTAACAGAGAAAAGACTGAGTTCAAAATTTGCACTCATTCTTCCTCTCTATTATTTTTAAAAAAGAGAAAAAAAAAGAGTGACCCTGTAAATTTACTCAAGCTGTTTAAACATGGACGAAGTGCAGTAACTCAGGCAGCCTCTGCGGCAAGGCGGGTGCAATCAGAAAAACTGTTTTAGTGACACTACAGCTTAACTGTCTTAACGTCCCAATGTGCGATTTTTTGGAAAAGTCCTTCAATCACACAGCAGAGGTCTGATCAATCTGACACGCACTGTGGAAAACTAAACGCACAGTGGAGACAAACACAATGCCCTGGAACAGTATTTCTCTTTGCTTCGCTATGACTTCACTTTTCCTTTCTATTGCTTTTGGTATACAGAAATCAGCAAAGTGATAAACAAAAATGAAAACAAAAGACATTCAAATGTTTATTTTTCTAGTCACTGCGAAATGATTTAATTCCGACAGCTCTTTTCATTCCATAAAAGTTGTGGGTTCGTTTATTTTTTTTTTCTCCCTCAAGGTCAGATTTGTCAATTAAAAAAAGAAAACAAACTAGTTTCAGGAAGACATTGAGATTTTTCAACTCTTTGTTAGTTAACAAACCAAAAGTTTGACAATTTTCAGTATTTTAGTATTTTATTCATGCAAGGCTTTAAAAAAATCTTTATGTCGTCTGATGTTTTTAAACTATTGTAAATATACTAACAGTTTACAAAGCTAAAACACTAAGTTTGAGAATTGAAGTGATATCTTGCTACAGAAAATAAATCTTTTTGTCCCCAAACCACTCATAGATATTCTTATGCAGAATAGCCAGTTCATGTCCAAGGGATTATTCTGCTTTGAAATAGAGATATGTATATCCTAAGAATAACCCTTTGGAACAAATTAAAATTAAATTTGCCAGTAGTTTTTCTACTTCAGCAATTGCTAAACTTTAATTGTGTAAAAATATATTGGTGCTAATTTGACATTAATAAATTAAGACCATTAGAGACAGTCTTTCATTGTCGTCCTCCAACAATCGTCAATGACACTATTTTCTGTTTGCATCTCCTCAAGCGTGTTAATGTATCTTTGTTTAGGCTCGCAAGTCGAATTGGTCAATGTAAACACAGTCAATGAAACATCAGGACTGGAAAACAAGTCTACAGAGAGGACCAATGGACAGGCCATTTGGTCTATTGCCAAGTATGCAATAAGGCTACAGCACTGAAAGGCTACTTCAAAAAATTTTTTTTAGAAGATGAATAAATTACTCTTTAAAAAAATTCTCCAAATTCTTTGTTTTGCATACAAAGTCCACCAGGGATGAAGGTGGTCTGCAAGTTGAACTCAGTGCAATGTGGGTTCTAGCCTTTGTCTGCAGTCTTAACTGGGGATTGTACCTTAGCTACCGTAGTTCAAGCGTAAAAATACTTTGTCTGTAATACTATATACTGTTGCCAGTGACCCTCTAAATCCTTGAACCAACTGTGTCTTCTGGTGTCACAGAAGATAATGCCAATTTATTGCAATGTGTGGCTTTTTTAACTGATTAAAATTAAGCTGGAAACACGTGACAATGGAATTAGCACATTTAGAGAGTCTGTTTTCCCACATCCCATTTTGCGCTAGTGCGGCTGGTCCCTGCAACTCGACGCGGGTGCAATTTTAATGACTTTGCTGGGTTTTGATGTTCTTACGAAGAAAAGCACGGCTTGGTGTTTGTGGAGAAGGTAGATACGGGGACTGGAGAGCTGTGATTGGGAACATGGTGACATCGTTTCTGTGTTCCGATAGGATCGGTGTCATTTTCCCCTCAGCGATAAGACACCTCCACTGACAGTGCCCGATTAGGGAAAATTTTATTATAAAATTCACTTTTATCGAATGAGGATAGAGAGATAAACAGTTCAGCCTCAGGGAAGGAATAGGAACAGAATCCCTCCCTCCCTCCTTCACAAATTCCAGCTTTCCCCTCTTCTCTCCCTTTTCCTCCCTCAAAAAGATGATTGTGTTTTAGTTACTATGAATGTTACAAAAAAGCTCCCTACAACATGTGATGGCTCTGATAAAACTACCTGAATCAAGAGACACTTAGATGTTCTTACAAAAAAGAAAATCTATTTTATATAGTTATGGATACATAAGTGCGTGTACACACACGTACATTAAAAAAAAAACCAAAAAACTATTCTCAAACCTGCTATTTCTGCAAGTTACCTGGTATTTGCTCCTTAGGAAGATATAACATCCTAAAAGGAAATCAAACTGAGGTAATATTGACTCAGTTATTCCAAATATACTCACACTTGTCTTCAGAAATAAACACTGTCAAGCGGAACTGTGAGCCAAACATAAAGAAACAGAACATCATGGCCTCTAATTCTTGAGCACACACAAATGCCTCCAGGAAGAACATGAAAAAAATAGGGATTGTTGTTAAATACTAAAACATCATCGCTTTTGAATTTTGGTAGTTTAATGATGTTATTTTAAACCTCCAGTGTCATAAGTTCCATCTGCTTACTTGTGATAAATCAGGAACAGTTTGTGTGACAACTACTTGAAAGGTCATTTGAGAAGCAGAAAATGAGCATTTGACATTATTTATTTTAAACAAATTTCTTTTCCTGAAGAAAAGTTTATCCAGTGACTCAGAATACTCCTTCTACTTTTATGAATGATAAAAACGTAGTATCTCAGAGGCTAAGAGTGTCTAGTGGAATTAGTAAATTCTGGTACATGATAGAGTTTGATGATAGATTGTTTTTTTAAATTTTGGAGGGTGGAATGATGATAAAAGCAACTGGACAAGTATTTATTAATGGAAAATATTTCTGAGGGGGAAATAAGGGATAGTGCATTTCTATGTATTCTTAAATTCATTCTTTAAAAGACTTTTTTCCAAGCATGCTTTTTCAAATGCTGATTCTAAGCATCAGTGTGTAATTCCCTATATTATTCAAATAGAAATTTTCGGTTATCCATGATCAGAGAATCGTGTTATCTTATTCCCCTTTGAGTTTAGCTTCTACATTAAATAAAAGTAATTTTCCAAAGTCATTGCTATGAGCTGAAGATGTTTATAGCTTAATGTTGAATAATTTCAATATTTGTGTATTCTTATAAGCAACAAAAGAGAAATGGTTATGTGTTTTATTCATCACATAATAAAGTGGAAAACTGAGATTTACACAATGACAAAGCCACTGTTAGCAAATGCCTCTTGGTCCAACCATTTCTTTCTATACTCCTTGTTTCAGAATTTCTGTGAAACAAACATTGTACCCGAACTCATGTTAAGGCAACATTATTATACAGCAACCTAATTTTCACTATTAATTTTATAGCCTAAAGACAATTACCCGAGTAAACTTATGAAATTATAATTGGTAAATGGTGGAGAAAAACAAAGCTCAACAACTACAGTTAAGCAGTAAATTAAAAAGGGAATCCAGACTCATTATTGGCTTAAAATCTTTACCACCAAATGCTTATTAACAAGTATATACCAGCTGCATGGTGAACTAGCTTAAGGAAAGTATACTTTTCTTAATTATCACTTTGCTGGGCAAAAATGTAATATTCTTTAAAAAAAACCACACACAATAATATTTTTGAGAGAACTACTTGAATGTATTAAGAATTGCAACATAATGAGAGACAGATAAAGCCAAATCCTAAAATTTCACAAAGCCACCATATATCTTCTTAAAAGTGGGCTGGGAAATGGCTATACTTGTTGTAATGCTAAAGGTGAGTGAGAAACTTTTGGAAATAAGCACTTTTCTTTGTAATCAAGGAACAGGACTGCAAATTTCTCTCATTCATTCAATAAAATGCCCCTCAGGAAGCTTACATTCTTCTGGGGGAAACAAGCAATCCCCGATTACGTTAGTTACTAATCAATGCCGTGAGGGAGGGGCCCGCTGAGATAAGAGGAAAAGCTGCTTGAAATGGAGTGGTCCCAAGAGTCTTCTCTAAAAAAGTAACATTAAACCAGAAGCTGAAATTATGAGAAGCTTAGCCAAGTTCCTTACACAGGACAGAGACACACATGTTCAACACGGGAACGTATTGACATATATGCGTTTTAAAAGGTATTGCTGGAAAGGTGCATGCTAACTTTTTCTCGTAAGAAGGAGTGTGCCAAAGACCTTATTGAGATGAAGATAAACCCAGTAACAAAGTGTCGTAATGCAGAGAACCCTGATTAGAAAATCGGTGCATACTACAGTGCACTTCATTTCTAAGCATCGCCGGCCTTCATCTCTCTGACAACTCAGAAAGCACCTCCGCGTCACCCACTCTTCGGAACAGAGTCGTCACTGAAATGACCCTGTCTGGGAGGGAGAGAACCAATGACAGACTAGTTCTGACTACGTCCTACAAGCGGGATATATCCTTCTCGGCAGCCACGAGCACGTTCACGCACACGAGCCCGACACAGACCTGCTTGTCAGTGTGTCTGCCCTGGCTAAGCAGCTGTGCAAAGTGGAATACCCTTTCCATTTTGGACATTAAGGCTAGTCCCGTCTTCACCTCCTAAAATTTTTGTTTTTCTCCCAGAACACCTAATAAAGGTACCCAAGTCTGGGAGCACAAATGCCTCTCTGTCCTGTGACGAGCACCATCACGAATGGCTGTGTGGGTCCGTGTGTTCAGAAGTCACCTGGTGTCGGAAGAAGCACGAGCCCTCTGTGAGAGGGCTGCACGAGTGGATAGCGGGAAATGGATGGTGTGAAGGGAAGGAGAGCTGAAGAAGAAATAATCCAATGTGGCTGTGCAGGATTGCAGCTCGGCGGGGCGCGTGTAGGGAGAGGGCGGGCAAGGAAGGGCTCCTTTCTGTTGTTGCATTTGAAGTGGGAAGGAGGCCTGCAGTGAGCAAACTTCAGATGTGAAGAACAAAAGGCCGGGTTTTCCCCCTACACCGTCACTCCACCTTTTTCTAAATACTGACTGGACGATGAGGTCTCAAGCTGAAGCCCTACAGGATTCCATTTGACAGCCCGTATTTATTAGTCGGGCTTACCTTCCAGGTGTATGAGGCAAGGCCTTCCTTAATGTGTACAAAACAATTAAATGGAGGACTGTCGCCAGTCTGTGCTTGGGGAACTTTTAGAAGTATCTCTGTTCTCTACAGCTGAATCAGGGTACATTAGAATAACCAACATATGCTGTCTGTTCATCCAACATCTTAAATCATTGAAAAATAAATAAAAACTTGTGGCTGATAAACATCAATATCACTAAGGTCAATTTAAACATTTTTCTCCTGTTCCTCTAAGTGAATAATTTGGAGGGGAAGGTAGTTCCTACGCTGATGGTGGATCTGAGGTTGCCAGTCACGGCAGCACTTAAGCGCCCATTGGCACAGCAAGATTCAAAGCCCTGGTAAGCTTCAAAGAAACACTTTTTTTTTCTTCTTCTAGAACTCTTTGCTTTCTAGTAAAGCTGCAACCACAATGTTCTCTCTCTTAATGCCACCATAGAAAATCAAAACACTTTAAAACAAATTGATGTACTCTTTAATACAGTCACCGCATCATCACAGGGCCCTTGCACCCTGCATGGCGACAACCGTAGGGATGCACACCACACATCTCTCTCTTTGTTGCCTGTTTCAATGCTTCAAGAAAAATGGAGAGAGAGAGAGTGTGTGTGCGTCTCTCAACTGAGATATGGGCACCTTTGATTGACAAGACCTAATCAGCTTATCTCCACACTAATAAAGTTGGGGCCTGGGGAGCTGGTATATGCCCAGCACCGAGTGAACTTTTCCCAGCCACAGCCTCACGGGCCAGGTCTCAGGCTCTGCTCCTCAAACTGGTTCAGATTAGTTCTTACTGGGTTATTTTGATCTTGATAAACCTTCATAGTCTTGTTCTGAACTATTACTTATTTCTTTTAGGTTACTATTTATTAAAGGGGATGGGATTTAAAAAAAAAATTGGAGGATGACAGGATCCTCTGCATGTTAAGTAATGGAGATCCCGTTAATGATTTCTGCTGTACAATGCTATTGGACATTGAATTCCTTGTAACAGAGCCCCAAAGCTGACAGACATAATCTGTCTCCACCATTCCAACACTTTGCGTCTCCAACTTGCCCATACTGGACCCCTGATGGGTCCTGACTCATTGGTGGGAAAGAACATAAGGCCTGGAAACACACAGGAACTGGATTTGGGGATGGGGGGTGTACACACCCATGCACACACACACACACGTATTTTCTTCTTCAGGTTTACTTGTAGGAGGCCCTTTCAAACCAAGGCTTTTCCATAAAGCTCAAGACCAACATCTTTGTTCTTAACTGTCTTTATTTGCAATATAAAGACCAAATTCAAGAGCTGAGGTGTAAATAAAGTTATTTGAAGGACCAGATACTTCTTCAACTACACAGCGGAGACCTGGAACAGAAATCCCTCTTTGCACGTGCCAAGGTGAGAGTACAATGCACAGTGGACATTTTGATCTTGACTTTCACATGTAGATATCTAAAGACAGAGATGGGATCACTGGACAAAGCAAGCTTTGTAGCTGGAACTGCAGTGTAGGGAGACTTCGTGAAATGATAACAATTTTCCAAGCATGGGAGACATATATATATACATATATATATATTTGTGTGCATATATATAAATTTGTACCACTTACCACATATAAATGGTCCTTAAAACCAGTAATGCTGCTTTCAAACTGCAATATACCTTAAGTATTATAATCACCTGAATAAAACCAGACAATTTTAAACATATCCCCCAAATGCAGTTTTCTATAGATTATAGGAAATTCTTGAGCAATATTTTTCATTCAGATTGTAGTCTTCATGCTGTAATTGCTTTATACAAAACCCACTCCAACCTTATCAGTCAATATTATCTTCACTGCTGAACATCGGAAGATGATTTTGCAATAAAATTTAATTTACAGAGCTTATTTTCCACTAATCTCCCAGCAGAGGAAAAATGAAACACGCCAAGGTACACACTCTATCTCAGCTATGGCCCTAATGACAATTTTTAAAAAAATTTCTGGAATAGTAAGACCCCAAACATATCAATTTTATCATATTAAAATGCTGTCATAACTTTATATCTTAGCAAAAGAAGCAAAGCAGGCTATTAGGAACATATATGAAAATAAGCCTCTTCCAGTGATTAAAGTTCCCCCGGGGTAAGCATTTTTTTCCATAAGAGAGAAGATACTTAATATAAAAATATGGGACTAGTAAAAGTATTTTATTTCAGACTATTAATACACCACTATTGGTCAACAGTATTTGAGAGTTTTAAATAAAACGTAAGTCAAATAGCAGTAAATAGGGACTAGACATTAAATTCAGTTTTCCATATATAATGACAAAGTCAGGTTCAGCACCTCTAAGGCTCATTCCAGCTCTGAAATTTTAAAACTTAAATATATAGAAGCTGTGCAAATGTTGGAAGAGTAAATTAATAGAAGGTCTATTTCTATAGGTCATTTGGCCTCTACCATTTGTGCCCTAGAAAGCATTCATCTTCTGAAAAAAGAAAGCTTGGTTTCAGGAAAATATATTGAGGACTCCATGACAATGAACTATTAAGATATAAGCCAATCCTATAGCTCAAAAATGAAATAGCTTCATTTAAGCACTGGTGCGAAATACTACTACAAGAATCCTCATTAAAACTCAAATTCCTTATCAAAATGGTTATGTATTTTCAAAAAAAGATGACCACGAATGGGTTGTGAGATTAGTGCCCTGTGCCTGGACTGAATGAAACTACCACTTCCTAAACTGGATTAAAATTGCTCTGCCTCTTTTTAAAGTTATGTCACAACAAGGCCAAAGTGATACTGAATCATTTATGAGGTTTTTAAGAGTTGAAATATCAGAGACATATATGTGCAGAAGTATTGTTCTGACATTTGAATTTCAGGCATAGGCAATTCTGAGACATTTCAAGTTATGCAAAACTTGACATTTCCACGTTAATATACAAAACAATGATGATGTGAAAAGCCACTTCTCTACAATTCTTAAAACTTAAATACTTAATAAAACTTTATAAGCATAGGCCTCTAAACTTCAAACCCACAAAAGAAGTCCCTACCTAAAAGATTTGATGTTTATCCACATACAAAGTACATGCTCAACATGCATCTGTTTGCACTGCTCTTTTTCATTTGTACACGGAAAAAGCAAAAAACGTTTTAATTGCTTTGCAGACTGCTTATTTCCAATTTAACTTGCTTTTCATTTCTCATGGGTGTGTGCGAGAATATTCCTGCCACGAGCCGTAGATTATTTGCGATTATTTCTTGAACGTTAAAAACGATATTGGATAAAATATAATTCAGTATATTCCTCTTTCCTGGACAGCATGAATCTCAGCCAGCTGTAATTTTATGGGAAACTAAAATGAATTAACTCATGAATGACTACCATGTCCAACGATTATCTTCTTAAACACCGAAACTACAATGTTTTGACATTATGATCTCTTGATAGAAACAGTAAAGGCATTTTTTTTTTAAAAAAAGGCTAAAATAAGTAGGGTAATAATGAAAAACGAAATTTATAACATTTTCAAGCTGCAAATTAACAAGCAGATATTGACTTTTCTTTGAGGTCAATAACAGCTCTTATTGATCTAAAAAGTTAATACCCACTATGGTCAATATAAGATCTCAAGGGTCACCAAACCTGGATTCAAACTTCCACTTCCTTTCACATACAAATAGTGCTGAAACGGGTACAACTCTGGTTGGAGAAATCACGAAAACGTCATTACGATGACAAGATAATCCAAACAACGAGGCCAAGGAAGTGAAAAACAGAGAGTTCGAAAATTCTGTTAGAATTTTCAGGGACATTGACCTTCAGACGTAAATCCTAGTAGCATTACACAATTTGGGCAGTTCAATAAGGAGAAACAAAAAAATCGAAAATTATGTTTCCAGTTACAAGGGTTTTGTCTCTTCATGGTATGGACATATGGAAACTCTCTCTCGCTGTGTGTATTCTAAAAATACAGTGTGGAATAATCTTTCAAAATAGATTTTAGGAACTTTTAAATGTAGAGAAAAATTCTTTTTTAAGTTTAAACAGTGTCATTTGGGGAAATTGAAAACAAAAATAATTGTAACAACAACATTCTTACAAAACCACGTCTATCATTATCATACAGTCTTGTAATTTTCTAGACTGAAAAAGTATTGACTATTGATTATCATTCTTCTAATAAGTAAAATGGTCTACTCATTCTTTTTGGTTTTGGATTTTCTTTTTTAATTATTTTATTATTTTATTAAATTCATTAGGGTGACATTGGATGGACCACATGAACATTAGATCCATGTCCCCATATATATCTATTATTTCCTGGAGCCGTAAAACGAGCGATTTATTAACCTAATCCTTTCCATGGCCACATAAGTGTTTATATTGTTCTTTTAGAATTACTGGAAGCACAGAGAGTGAGAGAGGAAAGAAGGAGGAAGCAGATACTCCTAGAACATTCCCTAGTACCAAAACTTGGGCAAGCTGCTTTAAATAGACACTCGTCCTGTTAAAATTACTGGAAGGGCCAAATTATCGACCGTGATTATATAAAAGTTAGAGAGACCACATCTGCAAGAATGACAATATTACACTATGGGCATTCAATAAATATGAAGATATTGTGATTGTAATGTACTTTTTAAAAAATAAACTGGCTTTAGAATACTTTTAGATTTATAGAAAAATTATAATGGTACAGAGAGTTCCCATATACTTAACTACTTAACACTCTTTCCCCTATTTTTAGTATCTTATATTTCTATGGTACATTCATCACAGTTAATGAACCAACAGTGATACTTATTGTGAACTGAAGTTCATATTTTATTCATATTTCCTTAGCTTTTGCATAATGTTCTCAGACACTTTGTCTAATGTTTCAGGATCCCATCCAGGACACCACACTGCAGTCGGTCACTGTGGCTCCTTAGGTTCGTCTTGGCTATGACAGTTTGCAATGTTCTTTAAGCACACAGTTTAGAAATGGTATAAATAAATTTGCTGACTTGTATCTATTGTCAACACTTAGATAAAAACACGTGCAGCAGAATAATCTTTTGTTACAGATCTAAGGAATATAAATTTGAGAAGTGAACAGAGATAAATGTCTGGCAGAGAAGAAAGCAGATGATATTGACTTTTTAATGTGTCCATTAATAGGACATAGATAAGAAAGTTTCACTTGTCATAAATTCTGGAAGATCATGACGACTGACCTGCCCCCGTGTCGTCTGCTCCTCCACCTGTCCCCATTACGTGGTCACTAGCCAGGGCTTTTCAGTGATGGACTGTAATGCAGTGAAATGGGCAAGGAAATAAACAGTATGCCAGACGAGGATACACTGCCCCTCTGCACTGCTTCTCTCTCTTATTTACTGTGAAGCTGAGGCTAGAAAGTGGTTGTTCAGTTGTCACTGTATTTCCCAGACTCCTCATCACATGTTGGTGGCACCATTCGACTAGCTCTTGTCAGTGAAATGTCTTGTACCATCAATGTGTCACTTGCTGCCTATGGGACTTAAAAGGTGGGTGTGTGTTCTTCATTCTGTCTTTGCCTGGCCAGTGCCTAAATGTAGAGGACTCCAAAGCCTCCATGCACGGTGGAACCACAAAGTGGGAGGAGCCTGGATTTCTTTTTATTTAATATATTTTATTGATTATGCTATTACAGTTGTCCCATTTTTTTCCCCCTTATTCTCCTCCACCCGGTACCCCCCTCTCACCCGCCTTCCCCCACCTTAGTTCATGTCCATGGGTCGTACGTGTAAGTTCTTTGGCTTCTCCATGTGCCATTCTGTTCTTTACTCCCCCCCGTCTATTTTGTATCTACCACTTATGTTTCTTATTCCCTGTACCTTTTCCCCCATTCTCCCCTCTCCCCCCTCCCCACTGATAACCCTCCATGTGATCTCCATTTCTGTGATTGTGTTCCTGTTCTAGTTGTTTGCTTAGTTTGTTTTTGTTTTTTAGGTTCAGTTGTTGGTAGTTGTGGGTTTGCTGTCATTTTAGAAACCTGGATTTCGGAATCACCACATGGAAGGCTGTCTGCCCACTAGAACACTTGCAATGAATTGTTGCCAAGAGTGAGGAATGAACTTGACGTCACCCAACTACTGGGGTATTGGGGGTTCATTTGTCACAGGACCCAGTATTATTATGCAAGCAGCAAATGGAAACCAACTTTTACTGAGCGTTCTGATGGACTTAACACGTGTTGGGTATTTTATATAATTTGCCTTATTGAGACAAGCCTCTGCTCAAGTTAAACCCTATAATATTATCAGCAGGTTACAACAACCTCCATATAAAAGACCTGCAAAAATTTTTATATAAAAGAAAGTGAGTACTTGGAAAGGCTACTGAACTTGCCCAAGATCTCCCAGTTATTAGGGGGCAGATCCAAGATCTGAGCCTGGGTACGTGTAGTTACAAAGCTCCAAACACGTTCCATTTTGCTTCACTGTACATGAAAGACAGGTGCCCTGAATTGGTGCTTGGATTAAAAAATAATCTCTATGCATTTTATATGTATAACTTGTCTTTTGATCGTCACAGGACTGCAAATGTTGTAGACGTGTTCTCTCTATTTTTTATGTGGTCGACATGAAGCCCCAATTTTCAAGGGGGGGGGGGTGAGTATGGGACAATTAGTTTGCTTGACTTTGTTAGCATTTTCCAGATCAAGACAATGTTACACGGTGATGCCGAAGAGAAAGATGCACTCCACTTTTGTAGCCCGCTGATAATCTTACAGTGTTAATTTGAGCGGAGTCCAGCAACTCACGGAGGGCACGAAAGAACAGTGGCTCCGTGAGGTTTACAGTTAACAAAGGAGAGAACAGAAAGACGGGCTTGTTCCCACAACAGCATGAATTTAAAGAACTATATGGGGTGCGCATTCTACAGGAAGCCCAAGTAGGAAGAAAAATGAAACGCTGCACCTTGTACACAGCAATAAAAATGAGGGGATTCAATGCAGTAAGAAAACGCACAGCTGGCAGGCAATATCAGTGAGGCAGTAAGATATCTGGCCCATCTTCATGCTTACCTTTAGAGTCACAGCGTTTAAAAAAAAAAAAGGTCTTCTTTTATATTAACAAAGTCACTCCAGTCAATCTCTTTAACCCACCTCCATGAAAAATTTAGATGACTTTGTAAAAGTCCTACACTAACACCAGTGAGAAAAACGGGTCCATGCTTTAAATTGTGCAGCCTTCCTAAGATAGAGTTTTGTTTGTTTGTTTAAACGACAGGCCCTAATCATCAACAGGCCCTCGTAGAGCATCGCACCTTATAGATAATTCACAGATATGCCAACGAGGAAGAGGGAAACCAAAGACCCCGCTTCTTTCAGGGAGCCCAATAAGACTGAAGCGCCGTTCTGGTTGGTGAAAACCGATGGCCCTTGGGGAAGTATTTGGGGGATAAGGGTACTCAGTCTCAACAAAGAATTTCCATTTTAAGTACACTAACTTATTGATTGATGCAAAGACATAACAGATGTGTACAATGTTATTTCTAATATAAGCATTATTTTCAGTACATGCTACAAAGTTAAAATTTACCAACGTTTGTCATTTAAAGCATTAAAAGTGTCCACAATGTATTAAATAAAAATAATTACACATCTGACTATTAAAATAGATTACTTGGGGGGAGGTTACTGTGAAATAATAAAAAATTGAGGAAATGTGTTTTTAAAATGAATGTTTTCACTTTCAAGTATACTGCACTAAGGTGAACATTAGCTGGACCACAGGACACACTCTAGAAATCCTCACAAGCCCTGTACTGGCCCTAGAGCCTAACGCTGCTCATGCTTTACCCACTTCCCCTTCCTACCCCTCTGTTTACTCCAGAAGGCCCATCCCTTCTGAGTTGTTCCCTAATACAGTGAAATAGACTTAATTACTTCCTTCACTCTGCTTCCAAAACACTAATTAAATTTATTATGGGGGATTTACTGATATTTATTTCCCTAATCGATATTTTTCCAAGATACTCCATTCTATTAAGGGAACATATTCTAAGTGCCTAGGGCAGGGACAGGATCTGTTCCTTCCTAAATTACATAAAATCTATTAACCCACTGAGGTGTGTTGACTATCTCCCTTCCCTGACTTCCAAATGCAAAGCTTGATAATCATATTAATTTAAGGCACCATTTTTCTTGCTCTTTTAGAGATCAACTTAGCCCAATCCAGGTCTAATTTCTTAGGGGTCAATATTTATTTTCTGAGTCAGTGTTAAGGCTCCATTGTGCTCTATTCGAGTGCCACGTGTTGCAAACAGCACTGACAGTGGAAATGAAGAAAATTAGCTCCATTTGAAGGTATGTTTTATGTTGACATAAATACCAACCTTTTAATGTGGACCAGGACCTTTCTTAGACAATTGATTGTGATGAGACCACCAACAAGGAGGATAATGGCCGGATTATGCAACAACAAGCTTATTTTTCCTCCAAAGGGACCATCTTGGAAAACCTTCTTGTCTGGCTGTAGGGTAGGTTCTTCCTCTCTTTAAATAAACAGATATTTATTTAACGATGACTTAGAGCTTATATCTCAAGATGCAAAGGGCAACACTGTGCCCTACATGAATGGTGACCCACCATGACAGTCTCTTTGATAACGACTTTACTAGGAAAAACATATTCTTCAATAAAAATTTATTTTTTTTAATGTTGACTTTGTTCTCTTAGAGCAACGTTGGAAAACACTGCAGCCCAACAGGACATTCAGACGAAAGCTTCAAATGTAGAGCACACACAAAAAGCCATTTTTAAAGCTCATGTCCATCAACTTTTCCACTTGATATAAGTCGTACACAAAGTCTTAGTCCAACGAACTCATGCTGTGAAAATTCTGTAGTACCCACCTCAGAAAACACTGTTAAATACATAAACACTGCTGCAAAGAAAACTTCTGGGCAATAGAAATCAGAGTCAAAGGGAAAATAAACCTGATTTAAAAAATTCCCAAGGAAAGTTATATAAGCACAGTGCAACAAGGTCATAAGCTTAACCGTCCCTCACGGTAATGTCTGAAAGTAAATTGGCATTCTAGCAATCTGCTGTGGTCGACGTTCTTTTTCTCAACTCACAGAAATACAACAGAATAAGAATGGCTTCACGTGTATCTTACAAACCTATTGGAAAAGCGATAGGCATTATGGGGTAAGACACCTTTAAAAATGAGTATAATACTTTCTAATGGATTAAAAATGAAACCTATGGATTCACTTGGACCACCTAAGGAGAAGGTTCCCCAAATAGGGTTTAAATGACATCCTTTTCCTACCACTGTGAAGCACGCCAATATCTCAGAGAACCTCGCAAATTTAAGCGCAACTTGAAAATCATCTTTAAGAGTTTCACCCAAAGGACAACCTCCTCTGTTCTTTCCAGAGAAGAACCGTGGCTTTTTGAGATGTAAGACTTAACTAGGGTTGTAATTATAAAGTAAGTGATAACTACACATTAAAAATTATTAATTTACCTCTGGGTAGACTTTTTAAAACTCACAGAACATGATCAGGTAATTCTCAGTATCAAGAAAATGCACATTCAAGCAGAGCTACCTTTGATTCTGAAAGCATAACCACACAGTCCACCACTCAAAATAACAGGGAAACATTTTCTAAAGATAACTTTTCTGTTAAAAAGTTTAATATTTTGGTAGAAAGATACTTTCTCTAAAATACATATGCTTGGATAAAAATAGTTAAAATCAAGCCAATTGTATAATCTCCATTTCTATTTGTTATTGCTGAAATACTGTGGTCATGTCATATATTGAAATTCCAACTTGTGCCTCAACAAAATCACTGAAGTCAAAAATTTGACGCATTTACAGACCCAACATTCTATACTCAGATAACCCAGGACTGGGACATCTTGTCCTAGCTCTGCATCCCGGAAGCACCCGACACTCAGTAAAGCTTGTTGAATAAGTGAAGTACAATATTTGCCTTCTTTCATATAATGCACACCACTCCTACTAATATTACAAGATCAGAAAGTTACTCTTCTACCAACTGATAGCAGCTTTAAGAGCAAGATACATATAGGAAATACTTTTTGGGTCTATTTTCACAGTAGACTTATAAATGACTTATCGGTAAGTGGAGTGAAAAGAAAAAAACTTCCTCCTATTTATCCAGTAGATATTAGCTCAGTTCCAAGCAAACTTAAAACTTTGAAAATAGTCTTATGCATTAGTCTCTATATTGTGCTTTGTTTTTACCCATTCATCTTGTTTGTACATGATAAATTCATACATGTAAGGACTTGTACTTTGGAGCCAAATTTTTACATTGTATACAGTGAACACTCTCATATTTCTTGAGAGGAGAATAAAGGGGAAAGGGAAGAAGGAGAAGAAGAGGATAAAAACCATGCAGTGGACGAACAAGTGCTGGCGAGGTTGTGGAGAAAAGGGAACCCTAGTGCACTATTGGTGGGAATGCAGACTGGTGCAGCCACTGTGGAAAGCAGCGTGGAATTTCCTCAGAAAACTAAAAATGGAACTGCCTTTTGGTCCCAACAATTCCACTACTGGGATTTTACCCTAAGAATCCTGAAACAGCAGTTCAAAAGAACCTATGCGCCCCAATGTTCATAGCAGCACAATCTACAATAGCCAAGGTTGGAAGCAACCTAAGCACCCACCAGTAATTGAGTGGATCAAAAAACTATGGTACATTTACATAATGGAATACTGAGCAGCAGAAAGAAAGAAGGAGCTCCTACCCTTCACGACAGCATGGATGGAACTGGAGAGCATTGTGCTAAGTGAAATAAGCCAGGCGGTGAAAGAGAAATACCACATGATCTCACCTATAAGTGGAACCTAATCAACAAAACAAACAAGCAAGCAAAGTATAACCAGAGACACTGAAATTAAGAACAAACGGACAGTAACCAGAGGGGAGGTGGGAGATGACAATGGGGGTAAAAGGGGAAAAGAACCTTCAAGGAACTTGAACCTTCAAGGAACAATTATGAAGGACACATGGACAAAACCAAAGAAGAGGCAGGATCGAGGGTGGGAGGTGGGGATGGTTGGGGTGGGGGGTAGTAGTGGGAGGAAAATGGAGACAATTGTACCTGAACAACAATAAGAAAAAAAAGAGAGAGAGAAAAAAATAATGCAGTGGAGGCACAAGAGACAGAAAAATGTTAGTAGCCATGGAAGAAACTCCTGAAATGATAAAGAAAATGACTGGCTTTGTCTCAATAGGTACTTCCAAAACTGATTAAAATTTCTAAATTAGCTCTATAGTGAGTTGCTTCAAACAATAATAAGGTGAGTTGAAAGACAGTATCAAGAACCAAAAGACAGAATGTGATAAAGCTGCAGCATCGTCCTCTTATGCTCCATAATCCCCACATAACCCCATGAAAGGGTCAGCAAAGCCCCATCAGCGGTTCAGCCAAGTCTTTCAGACAATTAGCGATACAGAGGAAGTCACCTCATATTGTAAAAGTATGTGTTCAGATTCTTCAAAAAGTTCTGAACATGAACACATTTGCTTAATTTTTAAAAATGTAAGCTGATACCACTAATGATTGCCTTTCCTGTGAAGAAATAGGCAAAACAGAAACATAAATAGTGGTGTACATAAATTATCTCATTCTTATGAAAATTCTATATTTCTAAGAATTGTTTGTTTTCCAGAAGAGAAAAAGTACACCATATGTTTCTCTGGCTATTAGGTCAAGTGAATTCAAATATTGATGATGTAGTCATAAAAGGCAAAAATAATCTGAACACGGCATATAACATTGGCCCGTGGAAGTATATTCCTAATACGGTGAATGTCTGCAACTTAAAATTAGGTAACTATAATATAGTACTGAAACACTGAAATTAAAGTAAAATCCATATATTTTTATTTTTTAAAATATTTTTTAAAGGGTACAAACTTTGGTAAAGCCTTTCAGCTCTTAAGACAAGTCAGATCTGAGGATCTAACGTAAGCACGGTGGCTGCAGTTGATAACACTGGGGTACGTAATGGAGATCTGCCGGGCGAGCAGAGCTTAAGTGCTTTCTCACACGCACAGTGGAGGAGGGAGGAGGCGAGGGGAGAGGGGGAGAGGGGAAGGGAGGGGAGGTAAAGGAGACTGTACTACCATAAACCTGGTTTCAAGCCCAGATTTCCAATCACCAATTTCTATTACCACCAGCCTGATGGACTAGCTGTTGTCCTTGCAAAGCTATACCAAGTAGAAGGACTAACAAGTTTCCATTTGTTTGGGGATATCCTTCAGGAAGAATCTTTGGGATCTCATGCCAATTGTTAAGAAAACTAATGATAAAATTCAAGCTCCTCGCTCTGGAATGCCTTTTAAAATGGCTTAAAATAATTTATTCTGAACCTTCGTCTCAACTGGTAAAAGGATCGAATCTTGGACTACTATGATAGGTTTCCTACCACGTCCCCCATCCGCACTCCTTTGCCACTCCGCCCCACAATACCTGTCCTCCACAACAGGGCACCGCCTGCCCTCCACCGGCATCACACCCACTTCAGAGTCCAATTCGGACTATTTCCCACGCCCTGGGGCACCACACAACCTGCGCCCTACCCGGCTCTGATATAATTGTGTGCTGTTCCCCCTTGTTCACTTGACTCCAGCCATCCTGGTGTTCTTTCTGTTTCCTGAGAACCTCACAACGGCTTCTCATTTCACAGCCCTTGTTCTCGCTCTTCCCTTCTGGGATCGCCTGTCCAAAATTGGCCTATTGATGGCATGTTTGTACAATTCAAGACTCAGTTGATAAGTCACCTCACTGGGAAGTCTTTCCTGACCAGCCAGCCTAAGATAACCTTCATCAGTTACTCTTTAATAGTGTGCTTCACTTTTACCAGTGTCTGAAATGATCTAGTCACCTATTTATTAATTTTGAAAAATGTCTCATCCTGCATCGCCTCCCCCACCCTGGCCGCTGCCACCCTCATATGTAAGCTGCCGAAGAAACAGGGGCCCCTGGCTGTCCTGTTTACTATTGTATTGTCAGAACATGGCACAGAGTATTCAATGGTTCATTTTTGAATAAATTACATGAAAAGGAAATTAATACATATAAGAACATGACATATTTTGACTATAACAGATGACTTTGGAAAATCTAGGTATGCGGGACCCATTCATTTTTCAGTGTGGCCTGAGGGTTAAGAGCATGGAATCAGATGGTCTGGCTGTACTAGCTCCTAGCTTGATTTTAAGTGTGGGCAAATCAATCTCTCTGTACCTTATTTTCTCATCCATAAAACAAGACACAAGTAATTACTGGCTAGGGTTGTGGTGAGGATTACAGAGATTATGAATGTAGATTACTGAGAACAGTGTGTGGCCCATATTACACATTCAACAAACATTGTATTATTTCTACATATGTCTGTCTGATCACTAGTCCATGGCTGGGAACCTGCAGGGACCTGGGTGAAGGATGGGGCACCTTTTCTCCATGGCAGGAAGGCTGGCAGAAGTAGCACCCTGCTGCAGAGATCACTGACCACATGGAACATCAGAGCCAGGTGGCCTGAGGTGACCATCGAGAGAAGGGGTGCCGACTCATAAGGCTCGGGTACTCAGGGACGGTAGGAGCAAGGTTGGTGTATGGTGCAGATCACTATTTGGAGACATGAGGCCACTGACTGCAGACAAATGCCGCGTGGTTCCAGAGATGTACTGCCAAGTGCACTGGGCCCACTTAGGGTTATAGGGTAGGACAGTCACGAGTGTTTTAAACTGCCTGTTTATATATTGAAAGGAGAGAGTGAGCCTCACATTTCTGCCCTTGCGTAATTTCTCTTTCAGCCTGTATCTTTTATTAATCATAAAGCTTCCATAAATTCTGTTCCTACCGTCAGCCTGAGATTGTTACTTCAGAGAAAAATAATCATAATTACAGAATAAAAGGCAGATGACTTAGAGTTTTAAATAGCAAGTCCTTGACCTCAAACAAAATAGATATCTCCACACAGCTAAGAGGCATAATTATTAGTAATGACTAATAAAAAGAAGAGTCGTTTTTTAGTCACAGATTCTAGGACAAGAACTAAGTAAGAAACACCAAACTGGATCCAGCCAGCGACTCACACTATCGGCACAGTATTTGGTCTTTGGTGGTCATGCCCAAGAAAGTTTGGTTAATGAGTCTGGTAGATGTCCCCCTCAACGTCAGCCATTGAAATGTCCCAGCGTCAGCTCTTTTGCTTGTCATATATTCTTCCATGCATCCCTTTTTTTCTAAATGGAACTCTTCAATTAACTTGTAACTCCATCAGTGTTCTCAAACAGGAAGAGAACCAGGAAAGAAACGCAGTTGGTACTGAACTCAATATATATCAAGGTGTAAACGGCACTTAAAGATGACCATGTACTTTTTCTCAGACCACGTGGATCCTAGACATGCATCCCTCTACTGAAGAGCCGTTCTTAGGGAGAAAATAATGGCCAATTCAACAAAACAACTTTTAAAAATGTCAGAAATGACTCGACAATTTTAGAAGATGAATTTCATTATTTGCTTGAAAGATACTAGTGGCCAAAGTAATATGCTTTCTATTCTTCTCTACACATAATTGATTTTATATACTAATCAAATTTTCTTTTATGATGTTTGCCAAGAACTGTCATCAATTTAATGAACAAAGAAGTTTAAAGATTTTTGTTGAAATATTTTGTCAATAATTTTGAAAAATAACCACTTTTGGCTCATGGTAATATGTAAAAATGATGACTTTTACAGCACCCTCTTTATTGTCTAAACACTTGAATATATGTGACCTCATTTTACTTTATAACAGCTGTGTGGGATATATAGAATCTGCTGCCAGGATTAAATTTTGTAAATAAAAGAACATGTCCAGATAGGCTGAGTGATTCCTCAAAGTCACACAGCTGATTAATGACAAGGTCAGGTAATGGGGTTGATCTATCTTTCTTCAATAGTTCATAGATTTGTGGGCAAATAAAATTTCAGAAAAACATTCCAAGAGGCTCAAATTAGGATTGCCAATTTTGATATTTTTCCAGGTAGAGAAAAAAACAAACAAACTTCTAACTACTGTTTCTATCTCTTATCATAAAACTCTCCTTTCTTTTATTACCCCAAAATAGAAAAAAACATGATCTTGCAAAAGGTAGTCCTTTAAATTAATAAAATTTGCTTTATGAGAAAGTCACTACTTTCGACCTTTTTTAAAATCTCATTTTGCTATGGATTGGTGAAAACTTACTGTGGTCTAGAACTAGTTCTCAGACCAAAATGTGGAATCCATTTCTCTCTTTTGGGCTGTTTCAAAAGTCATACTAACTCTTCCACATCTTCTCCTTCTTGCATTTCATTGTCTTTAAGAAAAAGCAACCAAAAGCACTAAAAGCTTTTCCTTTTGAATGATGCTATTCTTCTGCTACTCTCACGAGATGATTATTACCATAAATTCACATCATAATCCAAAGGCAGAGCTGTTGACTGACCAGATGCGACCAGCTGACATTTCCCCCTCCCCTGCAAAGGTGTTTTGCCTGCTTTCTTGTTTCTCAACCCACTTTTCAAACTCATCCGGGAATTATTAGGATGACTTCTGTCTGGCAGAGGCCGTGTATGTGTCACATCTGTCTTCACCTCCACAAAGCCCACCCTTACTCTTTGCAGACTTGTTTTTATAGTCTGTAAGAAGTTCCCAAGTCTTATATGACAAACAACTATCTAATTTTATAAAACTTTATAGTTCATTTACCATTAGTAGTTAATGGTAGTTAACCTACCATTAAAAAGTCCAAGGAGACTGAGGTTGATTTTTGGGCCACTCTACACTTTCCAGGTTTACTGTATAGATAGTTTGACATGGGTATTATATTTTAGCACACATAAAAATTATCAAATCCCACTCAATCTTATACCCTTGACCAATACATGACTCCCCAGTATCTGTGGACATCTTTGATGACTTCCTTCAGCTTTAGGAGGGAATGGCATGCATGATGGGGTGAGAGAGAAAAGGCAGCCCAATCAGAGATAGTGTCACAGTGAGAATACCCTCAGCTCAAGCCAGTCCCACATGTAAAGAGGCTCGCCAATGGGTGGCTTTATCAAAGAAGGTTCCTTGATGACGATTATGTTCAACAAGTATAGTGTTACATTCCTCATGGATGTCAAAGTAACACTTTTTAAAAGCTTATTTGATCTATACCAATTTTAATCACAATGAAATATTTTCTATGCAGTAAAGATAAATGCCTGTTATCATCAAATGGCCAACACACTCATAATAATATTTATATTTGTATAATGTTTTATAGTGTGTAAAACATTTTCATATATGCCATCATTTCTTAGGAAGATTCAGAGCCAGGCAGTATTATTTCCATTTTGTTGAAAAAGACACTGAGACTCTAAGAGGTTATGTGATTTGCTCAAGGTCCCACAAAAAGAGCTGGAGCCTGAGCCTGGTCCTTCGACTTCAAGTTCAGAGCTCTTTGCTTTATCCACATTCTTCACAGCACAGTTACTTCTAAAGTTGAGCCCAAGGATAGAAAAAGCAAACAAAAGTTGGCTTTTTCCCCCCAATCAGTGCTGAAAGCCAATGTATCAATAACTTCAGAAAGAAGGGCTGCCTGTACTACTACAAAATCTGGAAGGTTTATGGTCTCCTATAGTTTTCCAACCATTACTACCAATGCCATCTGCGTTCTTCCTATTCAGTCTCTGAGCATCATTCCCATAAGCCAGCCAACACAGAACAGTCATGCACCCGGGACAAGAAAAAACACTGGCCATTCACAGCAGAAATTACTTGGAATCATTTTTATTATACCTGTTCTTCCAAAATAAACATTTTTTATTTAAAAAAATTTTTTTTTAAAATGATGGAAATGTTAACTGTATATTTTTGTGGTTTACATACTGCACAAGAACTATCCGAAAATATGTTAAAACAGATGGTACCTAATTATACTTTGCAAAACAAAACAAAAAAGAAAGCTAAGTAACAAAAAGCTGATGACTACAAAGGGGTCCATGGATGCTTATTTACGATGTGAAAACAAATAGTCATTGCACAAAACATTTATAATTAAAAAGCTTGTCTATTTTAAGTAGATGAGTCTTAGAAGTCAAATTAGGGTTGTGTTTTCTGAAAAGAATAACTAGTGTTAATTCAAACCAAAAGTTTGAACAGTATTAACTAATGCTAATAAAATCATCGTGTATATTAGTCTTGCTGTTTACTGTGACTTTTTTTCCTTAAGATCTGCTTATAGGCTCTGTTGGTGATTTTTAAAAAGTACAGGATTATTAGGAATCATTTCTAACACCAGGATCAATCAGCAAGGTAAACTAGGGATTTTTACTGCTTTGCACCTAGTCCACATCATTTAGACTGATGCAAATGTTAATTTCTACGTACGTGAATAAACATAACGAAGCAAACAACCGGAGACCGCGCCGGATGCCAGCAACCATTGCGGGTGGGTAAACTGACAACATGGAACTGCATATTAAGACAAATGTAGAATTTAGACAAAGTATTCCACCGCTTTGCAGATATATACTTTTAAACCTCAGGAACTGTTTTCAGTAGATGTCATGCCTTTTAACTTGAAAAAAGATAAGCACAAATAAGCTCCCAATTGTCTCCCCAATATGTAAACCACATCTCGGGCTGCTGTCTCTGCTGCTCCTTTGAAGTTACCCTGAAATGTCATGTGTTGTGAGGACTGCTGTGCATAAGCAAGACAATTTGCTCACTCTCAGAATTCTTACCGGTTTCCACTGCTATTTGGTATCCAGCCTCTAGTCTCCGAGATGACCTTTCCAGCCTCTCTGTGTTATCAAGCAGATGTGCCCTCTGAAAAATAAAAAGGGGAAAAAATCAGACGGCCGTCTACAAGGTTCTTTTTTTGCCTTTAAAAAAATAATGCTTTTGTATGCCCTAACATTTGGGAGGGGGACGGCAGTCAAAACCCATTAGAAATAATTTTTAGCAAATCTTCCATTATTATAAGATCCTCTACAATAGACAGATTTCCAATCACTCAGTTGTGTATGGACCATCTGCTTTTTTTGTTTTAAAAGGCAGGCTTGTGTTGTATGTAGCCACAGTAAATCTTACTCCAAAACACTGAAAAATGTACTAAGACCAGAGCTAACTGGATCTTTCCTGTTTCAGGAGAGGCCAATGCATGAGTATTTGCATAGATCTGTGACCCTTATTTTATATATATTTTGTATAAATGCAATCATTTAAAACACTCATTTGCTCCTTTAACTTCTGCAGACTGTAATTTTTAAACAGGAACTTTATTTTTAAAGAGAATGTCCCTCTATTTTGGATGTGCGGCAAGATGCCACATAGAGCAACATAAGCTACTAACACAGAATACTAAACAGCAGTTCTAGTTTAAGACAACTCGGGGCAACCACCAGGAAACAAGAGATCCGTGTTTCTCCATGCACACAGATGTGCAGAATTGTGAATTTGTGCACTAGATTGACGGTAAACTCGACACAGAGTGTTTTAGACTGTGAACTATTAACACAATAATTATATGCACTCTTTTATATTATATCTGATTGGCCGATTAGAGGATCTTCCCCCAAATCTCAGCTTCTAAACTTTCATTTCTACATTGAGGTATTTTTTTTTTTTTAAACCGTGATTCTACACTAGAACTATTCAGGTTGACAACCAGATTTGTAAGCTATTCACTGCTGTGAATGGGTAAGAATATGTTCATGCATATGTGAATGTGTGTGGAGCGACACATATGTCTGGACACTCAGAAATGTATGACTGCGCACATGTGTATATTTGTGTGTGTACATGCATACATGTATTCGTACCAGTTAGCAGCTTACCCTCTCAAACCAGTTTCGGTATTGGGTCAAAAAGAAAGAAATATTGCAACCACAACTCCTATAACTTTGTGTTGTTGACAGATGTCACTTAAAATAGAAGAAATGCTCCCTAATAATAATAAAAAAAGGAGGTGCCATCCATATTATCTGAGTGGCTGTCGAGTGAAACGATCTACCTTGCTCTAATGAGCCCCCATGGATCTTGGAGATGCAAGCTGTATTGACATGCACACTTAAGCTAATACACCTAGACCAGTGCCTCCAAGCTCTAGCAGCCAGGGATGCTGACAGAATATCTCGCTTCCATCTTCAAAGAAAGGAAGTGATTAGTATGTTATCATTACCATTCAAAACGTGATTTCCTTATTCCCTCCCGGCATAGGTGACACATCTGAGATGCGGCCAGACGTTGGAGGCAGCTAAAGCCACATCAAAGCTTTCCTTGAAATTTTTTTTGGGGGGGAAGGGTAGGGGAAGGCGGGGGTAAGAATCATTAAAACAATGCATTTAGAACAGAGAGACAGGACCTGATGTGAAGGTCAGGAAAGCTGCAACAACAGTCTATAATAATTAATAGAGTCATCTAATATACAGTAGAGAAATTAAGGAAAACTGCCCCTCCCTCTGCAAAAAAAAAAAAAAATCCTAAACTAAATAAATAAAAGGGAGGAAAGAAGGAAAGCTTATATTATGGAACTGCAAAATCACTAAAGGCTGTGACTGAGAAAAAGAAAAGCAAGGGGAGCTCTGTGTGTTTGGCATTAATGACTGTTTTTAAATAAAATTAAACATTTTACTTAGCTTGTCAAAATAGCTTTGTCACTCCTAATTCTCACTACATGCAGGTTTTGGGGAATAGGATTACTCTTCCCTTTTTGAAGATTGTTTTCTCCCTTAACAAAGGACAATTTCAAGTTAGTGATTCTGTAAAAAGATAGCAGATTTGCGAAATCAGGAGTAATCTGAATTTTAATCCAGAATAACAAGACAAAGATTTTTAGTTCATTTTGCTATTGGATGAATTCCCTAAATTAAAAGAAAACATTTAGCTATTGCAGATTTTTAAAAAGTCTAAGATCAATACTGGAAATTGACAGTCTAATTAGATGATTATATATAACGTAGAAACAAAGCATTTAAATGCAGAATGATTTCTGGGATTCCATAAAAGGGAGCTAACTTAGATTATCTATGTTTGGCTATGGTGGGGAGTGAATTTCTAAAAGAACTTTTTTTTAAAAAAAAGATTCCTAAACAATAGAAGTCAGTCCTCCTCGGGACAGTTCTGTTTTATCAGATTAAATGTGTACACAGAGGACTCTCAGTTTACCCGCAGCTCTCCAGCAGGACCTCACTTTGTATCTCGGAGCCCCTTCACTTAAGTCAAGCTAAAAACAAGTTCTTGTAACAGCTGTGCTATTTACATTGTTCCCTTGGCTGTGCTTTGCCCTGGTCTCTGAAAATGAAAGGAAATACACTACAGTAGCAGCTGATGCTTTCAACTTGCCCCCCACACTCCATCCCAAACTCATTCTCTCACCCTATTCTCAGCCCTTTTCAAAGCAGGTAAGTAAAGCTGTGCAGGAGCTCAGATGGAGCTTAACTTGTGTAAGGAGCTGTGCAATGCGGAGGGATGGAGATGCACATTGAAACCGACAGCCAGGCACTGCCAACACCAGGTCAGATCCCAGTGCACTACCAGCCAGCCTCCAAGCACGCCCAGTCTACAGAACTGAGCCAGAAAAGAGAGTCACAAAGAAGGGATGGGGGCATATGTTGCTTCTGAACACAACAAAACGTCCTATTTTGGAGGAGAGGAGTGCCTGTTTTCTTGGGATAGGTACAAGAAGGAAATCTGGGGTACAGTCAGTTTGTTTCCTATTAGATTCCTGGCTGAGAAACAATCACTTCTGAGTAAACCATGTACCAATGCACTGTCATCACCATCATCTACTCTATAAACATCAGTGCTACATCCATTTCAAAGACTGTTGAAAGACTATTTCAGAGTATATTAGTCTATTAATTGGGTGATATAATTCTTCCAAGTACAATTCCATTACAGGTTACAGTTTTGGAAACATGCATTCCAGAAGCATAACTGATGAAATTGTTGCTAAAGGCAGCATAAAAAGAGTCAAGCCATAAAATAACGATTCAACATATTTTGAAAGAAATGCAGACTTTATATTTGCAGCTTTTAAAATTAAGATTGCTAAATCCATACAACTCAGCTTAACAACAACAAAACGTCTTCTGTCAAAAATGCCAATTGTAATAAGGCACACGCTTGTATTAATTATATTCATTGACAAATTCAGGGGTCAGAGCTTCATGTAGTTTCTTCACATGGAAGTTTTTCAAATCTCTTATTAGTTCCAATAACATCTGAAAATTCAGATTCTTCACTTAAGCATGGACATATGCAAATATGTACAAGCAGATATTGTGTCTTGCAAAAGAAGAAAAAGAAAAAACCATGGATGCATCCCCCCCCCCCTCAGGAATAATCTTATGTATCAGAACTGCAATTGATTATATTCATTTAGTGTATACACCTGCTTCCATGTAGAGAAGATAAACAGACCAACAAACAAAAAGAAGGTTAGAGGGTGTGGGTTTTGTGTATTTTTAGCTTTTATTTATACATCATTATTACTTTTTCTAAGAGAAGATATCGTTCATGCATTTTCAGTTAAAAGATTTGTTGAAGACCACTATCTACAAGCCTCTAAATTAGCATTTGTATCCCCTGGAGAATGACTGACAAACAAATAAAAAACTTCTAGAAAAATTTCAATCAATGCAGTCAATCTAAATTCAGAAATAATTCACAGTACTCTGATTATTATAAGCAACTGGGCAATTTTTAAATTGCAACATGAGCCACTATTTTATGTCCTGAAATAAAAGCAACAAAACTGCACTAAGTAAAAAATGAAACTACTCCATCTCTGCAAAGAGTACCAAAGCATATTTGATAAGTTTAGCCTAATTAAAAAAAAATAACAACAACAGAATCATTCACTATTTCTCACTGATATGGGGATACAATTATAACATTGCTGTAAATATCTGCTGGGCCACAGAAATGTCTGAGGCTGCATTATGAAACAGGCTAGCAAACTCAGAAAGATGAGAACTCACTTGGGTGCTATTTCCTACAGAAAGGAAAGTGTTTAACAATGACGAGAGCTTTGGCTCTTCTTAGGTGTCCGTGTACACAGACTGGGAGGGCATTTATAACATGTGTGTTTCCCCCAAAAGGATAATAGATTCATGGTATCTGATGTTGAATTTTGGGTGAGGGAAAGAAGTTTATTTAAAAACAGTTTTCAGTAAAGTAAATCGGATTGTCAGGAAAAAAATTAGTCATATTGACTTCTTTGTGAAACCAATGTAAATAAAACAAGTCTGAAGTTAGTTTACATTAAAATGATACTTCATGATAGTTTTAAGATATTCCTTTGTTTTTCCTCCTTTTGGGGCTTTTAAAATATGAATTTTCCACCTGATGCCAGCAAATAACAATGATCACTGAAACAGGCATGATTTGGATATGCTTGTTTTTTAAAGATAATCAGCAGAGAATATATCTAGCAATATAATCAATAATTTTGCTCTGTGCAGGTTTTCCTGGAAAAATGAACTCAAAGATCTTACTTCAGATTTAGAAACTCAATTTTATAGGGAAAAGCAGAATTTAAAAAAAAAGGCAAGCTAGAAAGTACTCACCTCTTCACGTAATTTTATCAACTGCAACATGAATGCACAAAAAAAAGATAAAAAGAAAAGAAATGGCAGGAAAGAAAGATCAGTTGTGTGACAGGATACAGAATTAACATTGACAATTTATCTGTTTACATGTTTAGCATTTAAAAATCACAGACAAACACATTAAAAGAACCTAAACATAGACTACATGCAGAGTTTTTGAACGAATAAAGATCACTTTCTCACACTGTCACATTAAACAAAGAGAATAGTGTGAAATTCTCTTTTAAAGTACATCTAAGACACCATCATGAAATAAAGGGGAACGACTTCATAGAAGTCTATATTATAAAGAAAGAAAACAAGTTTACTGTTCCTCTCTTCTAAGAATGTACCACTGAAAAGGTTTTGTATATACAAGTTTTCAGGATGTTTCTAGATTTTGAATCTTGACAACTGATTTCAGATTTTACCTCCAAATGAAAATGATTAATAGTTCATGCTTTTGTCCCAATAAGTATTTAAAACAAACTATTATGTTACTTAATGTCATACTTGTACTCACTCTAGTAAAAAAATTGCATTTGGAGATAACATTGTTTTAATTGAGAATAATGCATGCCAGAATAGATAATACTTAGGACACGGTATCAGAAAATATTTCACTATCCTTAGAAACACGGTGTATATTAGAATTAATTTCCAGATGTTTGTTTTGCTTAAGAGGCTACTGTAATCACATGGTGCTTTAAAAAATTTTTTATGTTTCTTTATTTTTCAATTTTCTTCATTTTTTAAATTGGGCCACCTCAAAGCAATGGACTCTCCTGCTTCATTGGTACTGCAGTTGTTTTCACTAAAGTCAGACCCCAAACCTATCTTTACTTGTTAGTAAGTTGTCCTGTGGTTAACATTTTAACTCTCTTCTGTAGAACATTTTTCTATCTGCCTTAAATATAACACATAGAACAAGTTACTTAACTCTTTAGAAACCAGAAAATGACTATAACCATTTGGCTCATTCTTTGTGTGGGTAGATGTGTATGTTCACCAGTATTGTACATTGCAAATACCAAATACCACTGTGTAATTGAGAAGATTGCTATAGTTTCTGCATTGAACAGAAACTGAAACCTGTGTTGGAAGAGAGTATAAACCTTGTTCTAAGTCTGAAATGTGCAGCCTCAGCAATTCAGGGCTACAATTGATAAATTTTAAACATCCAAATATCTGTAACATCTGTTATAACACTTGACATATGCAGGCCAATAGATTAAAGTATGGCTTTGGGAGAAACGTGCTATGAATTGCTCCCTGTAATTCTCTCCAAAAGTATCATGTTTACGATAGCCCAGATTTCTCAATGCTTAATGCTGGTTTTGTCTCCAATTCAAAGAAGGCAGCAGGCATTCCAGCTTATTCTGTTATTTCATTTGTTAAAGGAAAAGTATTTCAAGTACAAAAGAATGAGATTTCAAAATTGTTATGAATCTCATAAAATGGGTATAGAATCTATTACATAATGTCTCAGTGAAAATTAAACTTTTAACGTCGTCCTTTCAAAATATACAAGAAGTCATTATTTTTAGTTAATACGCTCAGCAACCATCCAGTGGGTGGGAGTAAAGCCCCTCATGCTTCGTGTGGAAAGGTACTGTTCTTCCTCAGAAGAGGTAACATTGTAAACGAAAATACCTGGCCTGTCATACATCGGAATCTCTCTCTCTGCTCTCCCACCACCATGGGAACAAGGCAAACATCGATTCTCAGAAGGAGGAGACCTGGGAATGGCTCGCATAGCTCTCTTTCCTTTCTGGGGGCACCATTCATCACTTGACTATGATACTTAAAGGGCCAAAGTTTAAAACTACTCCTCGGCATTGGAGACCGTTTGGGGCACGCCACCCTGCCATAATCAATGAGTGTTTAAAATGCTGCCCATTTGTTTCTTCAATAGCTTCCAAACAAAAAACGTTCTATCTCGTTTGTGCTGCATGGCTACCTTCGAGCTCCACGCCGGATTTGTAGCTAAGCTAAGCTAGGTAACGGGGCGGGTTTTAATCTCTACTTTTTTTTTTTTTTTTTAAGGGCTGAGAGTTTTCATTCAAGTAAACAAAAGATGGTCTGTATCTGAAAACCGGGGATGCTTAGACTAGACGGAAAGTAGCGATTTCTTGTATCATCGAGGCACTAGCTCCAGCCTAGACGACAGGCGAGCGGGCCAGGCCCCCACGTTGAGCTACGATCCCCAATATCTCGGCTGAAACAAAGCATGTTCACCACCACTCCCCCACACAGGGCAGAACGGGACACAGGAGGATCTAATCTATTCCTTTGTGGGCTGAAAAAATCTGGTTTACGCTGGTTTGAGCCAGTGGAATCTCTGGTGGCTCAGCCTTCTGCTGTGACTCAAATCAAAACCGCTCCGCAGAGCCTGCCAGGGCCCCCGCGCGCGGCGTGGGCGGCGCATCATGTGACCCCCACGGCTCCCGATTTCTCGTCCTTACAGCTGATAACGCCACTGCCGTCTCTGTCCGCATACAGATAACGAATAAATGCTGAACTCTATTAAATGCCCTTTACACATTATCGTGGGTCGAACACACAATTTTCTGAACTTACGATGACAGTCTATTTATTTTGCTATAAACCCTCAGCACGTCACGAACAGATTTGCGCCTGGTAATGATCTGCTCTGCCAGGGCTGGAGGAAATGATACCGACCTCCTTCAGATCTGGGGGGAATTAAATTGACCGACTTCGCCCCCTGGCCTGTGGCTGAAGTTTGACACACTTTATGCACAGCAAGCTCAAATCGGAACTTAAGAGAAGCTCGTATTAAAAAAATTAAGCAATCCTATCTGCTAAATATTACTTCACCACAAAAATTTGGGCACGTTTACAAAGAGCCTACTCTTTATGTATCTCTCTTTGAACCCTCTATCTAGGATTTACTCAAATAGCATTTACGCAGGTTTATTCACTGATCAATACAATTCTGCATATGGAAACGGAGAGACTATTAGAGTTCAAAAGTATTGCTTGGAACATTTTATTTACCTCATTGTGACACTTGACTGTGAAGGGGATTTAATTCTACAATATGTACTTTTTTCCTTTTCTGAGAATGGGTTTCATGAAACTAAATCAAGTTAACAGCTATTAAGGTTTCCACTCTAAATACAGCATCTCTCTATATAAAAATCTCAATTCTCTCAAGAACTAAATTATTGCTATGTGGAATAGAAAATGTGATATTTTAAAAGAATAGAATGATAATTAATGCCTCAGACAACAATCCTTGGAAAGCTGATGACCCAACAATAGTACTCAAATATGCAAAGTAGGTAATTTTGTCCCTTCTTTGTAAACAGGGATGAACTCTATTTGATTGTATGGAATGGATATGAATCAGAAATAAATTTATACAAAGCAATTAATTTGAAATTACATGAAATTATGTACTATATGAGGGACATTAAAGATGCAGTTGAACAATTCTTAGTATTTGAAATCTTAACATTTCTAATTATGGTAGAAATATTTATATATAAGAGTAAATTAATATCCTCTATAGTTAATTGGAAGATTATAATTATGTGTATAAACAGCCAGGTTTTAGTGCCTTAAAAAAAAAAAAGGCATTATAAATGGCCAGAATGAGAAGTAATAGCTATGGCATACACATTTGTCTAAATCACCACAAAAAAGCCAGTATAGGGAGGTGGATATTGTATCAAAATTAAGTCAATAGTACTTAGTTTATATTACCTATTTATAACCACTGCTATGGATTCTTTATTATTTTCATTTTCTGACCTATAATTAAAAAAATATTGAGATATATCCCAACTTCAGTGAAACAAATATTGTTATTTTTGTCTCAATTTGTTTATATTCAAGTGTTCTCTGTATATTAAAAGTTTATGATAAACCAGTAAGTTCTAAAAATCAATTTATCAATAATTAACTTGAAAATAAACTTATTTGTGGGCAGAAAATACTTTCTTATATAAATTACATGTAACTTGACTCAGAAAAAACTACCTTCTTTGCCACTCAGCTATAAAAACTAATATAAAGAGCCAACTTAAGATCCTTTCTTCCTTTAAAGAAAGGGCTCTGTTTTAATTCCATAGTCTGAATGGATATTGATGCAGAATAAAGGGTATTCTCAAGTGACCATTCCTGTTTAAGGATGTTTTAGGGATTTTAATTCCTATATTATGATAAAGAGCCTGAAAACAAAATTTAATATCTTCATTATGATATGGAAAATTTTCTACACCTGGTAACTAAATATCCAAAGAGTTAAGTGTGGTTTCTTTGAACTTTCAAGCCTAATTCAAATTTTAGACTGAAAAGTTCACATACATAATAACCTAATAGTTACATATCCATGACTATAATTTATCATACTCTATTTATTGAAGTGACAGCTTCTTACGACTAAACTTCAGGTTCTCCAAGCACTTTCAGAATTTGTAAGTTTGATTTACACCAGTCCATGGGAAATCTCTGTGTTATCACTTGAAAGTGACAGGAATATAATTTGAAAAATTCAGAAAATATGAATGCAATCTATTTTTGTGGAATACTTGTTTTTAGGCATAAAAAGATCACACCTATATGTAGGTAAGACAAATGTTTCCGGCACAGAAATGCCCATTAAGAGACGTGACTATGGTTAAAGAGACGTGGGGGGCCTGCCACAGTGCTGCACCGCCCATCACAATAAAGGCACCTGATTAGCCAGGAACACCCCTTTCTGCCCCTTTCCTCTGCATCAGGCAGTCGTCGATTTGAAATGAGGGAACAATCTATAGCCTTTTAAAGAACTGACATGGGAACTACACACTCACTTTTTTGTAAAAAAAAAAAATATATATATATATATATATAATGCTCTTTTTTTTAAGTAAAGATAGGAAATAAAATTATGATTCACTCATTCAAGAGGTATGCAACCTAAATCTCACTTAAAATAGGAAGAAAATATTTTTTTCTCTCAACCTTACATTATTTAATCTAGTATGAGTAGGACTCCTTTATCACATCACCCTTTTGTGTTTGATGTGCTCCATGTACTTTTTCTTTCCCTTAGCAGTTCTCACATTTCAATCAGGGGAGCCGAAATCCCCCAGTCGGATCTTAAAGTGTGTACATGTCCCAACTCAGGCTGATGCCATCCCAATAGTGGAGAAGGTGAGACTTTCCAAAAACAAACATCATCAGCTCAGTGATTCTTCTTCCTTTTTTGGGTGGATGGGGGACTTAATCACATCAGCAACACCCCTATTTTATATTATTATAGTAGGTAGTAATATATTTTCAGCATATACAGACCTATAATATAATTTATTTGAAATCATAAATGCAATTATGCAATTTTTATAATGTGTATCAATACATGATTATGTTTTACAATCTTAGTAAAATTTTGGCTTATTCCATGGACGATGTATTTCATTCAGGCAGAGTAGAGATCTTTATAATACTTGCTAAAGTAAAATTAATAAACAGGTGCAGGTCTTGCTTCTGAAGTCCTCTATGTTTAAAAGTCCTCTATCTTTAAAAGCAAGTCACTACCAGTCACTAGGGTTGAGACATTTTAAAAATCATCCCTGCACTGAGTTTCCGGAAGCATTTTTCAGAAGTCATATATATTAGTTATATGAATTGATTAAATCTGCAGTATTAATTCAAAGAAAAAAGTGGGGCACAGACTCGTGACACTACTGTGTGACCCAGTGAGACCTGACAGCCAAGTTCTAAGGCCCTTTGAAGAAGAAACTGTACCCTATTTTTTGTTTGTGCAGATGTTAATTGCAACACGACTTTCCTATTATTATTATTATTATTATTATTATTATTATTACTAGGCAGAGGCAGAACTTCTCTATGAGCATCCAAGCTCCACACTGGCACGTACAGTTTGCATTTTACTGAATGTATTTTTAAGAAGCTCCACAATAGGAGACTGAGCTGCCCTGTTGAGTTTTGAAAGCTTACTTTCATTTGTTTTGCTGCAAGTGTTGATTTAATTATACTGCATTATTATCAAAGCTGCATTGTGTACTTTTTTATTCCTTTTACATGTGTTTGAGGTGAAGACCTTGGCTTTGTCTGCAAACAGTGTGTTTCAAGTTATTCCTTAAGTACTAAATAATAAAGAAAAGAGAAAAAAAGATTTTTTTTTTAAAGATAGCAGACAGTGATCCCAAGGTAAAGGGTTAAATGTAAGATCTCCAAGAAACATTTTGAAGTTGATTAAGACTCCAGCTTTGCATTAAACAGTATCACTTCCACATGAGTTGCTGCTAATACTGTGAAGGAGCAGCTTGGGAGCCCAGTGTGCCCGTGACCTCCTTCACCCTCCAGCCACCCACCGGGCCTTCCTGATTAGCATGCTACCTGGTTCTCTGAGGAATTCCCATCATCCCCTAGGAGCTCATTGCGTACTTCGTCACTGTAGGCGATCCGTGACCTTTTCTATAAAACAAAACAAAAAGGGAGAGAGCGAGATGAACGTTAGGAAGTAAAGGCTTCGAAGCATTGTTGGTATCAAGGCTGATCATCTCAAACCTCGAGAGCCCCCTAATGGAAAACTATTTGCTACAATCTGCAAACCAAAGTTGTGTAAAGTTCTTGAACTTGAGAAGGTTAACGTAAATTAGAAGGTTTTCAAATACCAATAATGGAAGAAAATGCACTGTGTAAATACTCCATTAATATTCAAAATGGGCCAGAAGTGGTATATTATTCCATATGTAGCCATTCAAATAAGAATACTAAACCCAAGGAAATACAGCTTTGTAGCTGTATATCTGCAAAACTCACCAGGTTGTAATTATGAGCACATGAGGTTCTTTAATATTGTGGCAGGACATGTATTTTACAATACAGGTCTTTTAAAATCTCTAATTCTAGGATAATATTGTATCTGCATACATACGCTGGAATGCCTGAAAAATTGTTTATCTATATTTCATTATTGTGATGTTTCTAACCCAAAAGAGATGAAACTTAAAAGCCCGACCCGTTTCCAAACAGTAATTTAAATGTCTCTAGGTCCTCTATAAACAATGGCCTGAGGAAAAGTATGGGAGTGTGTTGTGGGCATGCGTGCGTGTGCCTGGTAAAACAAATTAAATTCCCCAACCCTTGTAAATAAAAGCAAGGAGGCTATGAGTCAACTTTTCACAATCCCAGTAAATAAAGACAAGTGGGCTATGAGTCAACGTTTCGCACGGTGAAATTTTGTTTTACAAGAAGTCTACCTTTACCTGTAAAGCCAGAGGGACGTGTCTGCAAGCAATTCATGACCTGTACACATTTGGAAAAGCTAAAAGGCTCTGAAGATTAGTTGGCGGGCTACAATGCAGTCCTGAGATGCTACTTTGGCATCACTATGTCAGGTCCAAATTCAGATTTATAGGCTACTCTGTTGCCTTTTCTGCTTCTGAATTAACTAAGCAAAACAGTTGATTTAAAAATGGCAGTCGGAAAATAGTAATCTTTTTCTCACTTGCGGTCTACAGTTCTGAACTTAAAATTTCTTACCTGTCCAACAGTTGTTGGAAAAATTATTGCAATTTAAAAGGACTATCCATAATCCATGATCAGAAGTCAACAAGATTTTTAATTAGATTTCTAAAGTAATGAATAACACTGCTTTGCCACATAGAGATCATAATATCTGAAACATAAAATCGTATTATACTAGAATTCAAAAGGACTTTGAACAAGAAAAACCAATAGATTTGAAATCATGTTAAAGTAGCTGCTTTTCTCAATTGGGGTTCTTATCTGAACCACAAAACACAGAAAATTATTTCGGTAAATATTTTCTCAATTCTCCCAAGAATGGTACATAAAAGAGAATTTAATTTTTTACATAGAACAGAAGCCTTAGGGCATTAGGGCTTACCTCTCTAGCAGAACCCAGTTGAAAAGGGCTGAAAGGAGTATAAATAAAAATAAATACATCTAGATACCCTTTTAATTTTTAGGGAAAAAAAGGAAAAGCCGGTCTCATGGCGTTCTAAAGGTAGCTTTGGTTAAACTGGGGTCCTCACTCACAGCTCAGTGCTCATTCTATCACACAAAACTCCCTCACCATTTTATCACCCTCTGGACACTCAGGAAAAAACAGAACAAACATGCAAAATGTTTCAGTATAAAGGAGATGACAGCACACCGTCCCCGCCCTGAGTCGGTACCCAAGGTTGCGTTCCCTGCTACAAGTGTGTATCTTATACCTTGGCAAATGCAGTAAGTCTGTATGTAGATAAATAAAACCAATTAACATTGCAGAGAGGACAAAGTAGAAAAGTTGAGTCATTAGCCTGACGTCAGTAATGGCATTTCTATCAGACGTCTCAACAATTCAGGAGTGACCCAATTCACTCACTTGTGAACATGCTAGATGTCTTACCAAACAGCACATTGATTAAATCTGCTTCTCTTACTATATTTATTCAAGCTGCTATTAATTAGATATTTCTGTTGACTTCATACAGAATTGTACTAAAAATGCTAAGTTACAAGGAGAGTGTACTTCATGGCCTTACTGCAATATTTAGACCAAGCCAAACCTTTCTTTTGCCCATGTGGCGATTCCCACTACAGTAGTTTCAAACTAGCTAAGCAAAGTATTTTACAGCATTAAAGGAAATGAGAACCTTTAAACAGGCTGTGGTATCAGAGCTGCCTTTTTAATTATTCATTTCATCACTATGGGGGACTAAAACGTTCCACAGTATGCAAGAATATCATATGGAGAGTGTTTTTGTTTTCCCCTTTTTTCACCCAAATACCAACAAACTGGCATAGATTGTTCAATTACATTATATTCCTATTTTGATTTACTACACTTCAAAAGAAGAAGAAAATTACAAGCATGTATCCCTAAATATCTCGTCTTGTTTTGAAAACCAGCAATTAAGAGTGTACACGCTCGGCAACAGAGGAGACCTAAGAATTTATCCACAGTTGAGGGGTGGTCCCTACAAATGTCATTCTTTATCATCGGGATGGCAAAACCCGGCCATTTGGATAGCTTTCTGGATGTAATCAAGCAAATGATAGGTTCAGTTTACAAAAAGTTCCCTGATAGGACTGACTTCTGTTAAAGAATGAAAAGATAACTCATTTCAAACATCAGACATAGTCCTTCATGAAAATGATACAATCAATGCTGGAAACTGAACTCTTTACACTTGAGTATCATTTTACAAAAATTGTTTAGTATCAAGACTTTGTTTTGTTAAGAATTATATTTAAATGTCTGACATGGGTATTTTCTCCTAACTTCTTATGGTTTGAAATTTTAAATTAAGCTGATTGTAATCCGCCATAATTTAGCCTGCGGGATCATCATTAAACTAATTGGATACCAAAAAGGGAAAATTCCTTTGAGGGAAAAAACCGCTTATTTTATGGATGATTTTCCTCCAAAAATCAATAAGTTATTTCACCTTTTAAGGAACTTTTAAAACCCTCACTCTACATTACTAAGTCGTATGCCATATTCTAATTTGGGGTATTCGAAGTTAATGAAACTAAAACATCTCCTCTATCTTGATAAACTAACTAAAATCATTTTACTTTATTATCAACTGTATAAAATCTGTACTTTAGCCAAATGCAAGCATGAGGATTTGAGCTGGAAATGTCACACACTCAGCTACAGTTTGAAGGAACCCAATTCATAATGCATTTTATAAATAGTTAATGACTTCTATACATAAGCTAACCAGGCAAATCAAGAAATTGTCAACATTTTTAGTCTTAGTTGTCAGTTACCACCGTCTACTGGTGCTTTATAAGTGGCTTCTGGAGAAGACAGAAGCTCTATGCAGTTTGTAATCTATTGTAATTTGGGGTCTGTACCGTAAGGATGGGAAAGCTTCAGCTGACAATATTTGCCACGCACACACACACACACACACACACCATTAAATACAACACAAGAGCATTTCTCACTTTTACTTGTGTTTGTGTAAAACTTATTCCTTTTAACTAATACACTTAGGTGAACTAGACACAATTGGACAGAAAAATCTAGAGACCATATACGAACTATAAAAAATTAGGACATTAACAAGGGATTGTTATCCCTAGGAAGTTAGGTGCCCTGCGTTTCAATGGCTATTTCAAACTGATGACAAAAGTGAGTCCTTCGTTATAAAAGTGAGAATTTCAGATTCCAAGCAGTTTTCACTTGGTCTATGAACAGACCTTTTGCATACTGAGTGGCTGATTTTCTCAAAGCCAAGTTCAAACAGACACCCTTGCTCAGTTCTATCTGGCAATTTGGCTTAAAACTATGTACTTGACCCAAGCCTTAACATTTCCCAACTGAACTGAATATATTCCTGGACAGGCACTGCTAAACTATTGTAGAAACAAAATGAATTAACTTAGCTTAAACTAATTAAGAACTGTGATCTGTGATCCCGCTCCTGTATGTTTCTACACGTGAAACAGGGTATACATAACCAGAATGAGGATTCCACAGCCCACCACCAGCATAAGCATAACAATGAAGTTGGTTTATTACTAAAGCGTATATGAGAATTTAATTTCCAAGGAGTGCACATGGCAAAGCAATTGCTTAAATTGCCTCACCTGGGAATTTAATACAATGTTATCATCAGACCAGCCACATTGTAAATAGATTTATAATGCTTTCCATGTGCTGCACTCTGTTGCATATGAATTAAGTAATGATCTGGTATTACAATAAAATCAGCTAGTTCCCACACCTGGCAGACAGGATATTTCACTAAATTAATACCCACACAGCTACATCACAAGGCATGGGAGCGGAAACCATCTCCAAGGCATCCGGCCTGAGTCTTCCATGGGAGGCAAACACTCCGTGCTTATGTACAATGTCGCTATGAAGAATGGGCTGCTCAAGACAATCTGTTTCTGACATCTGTATCGCAGAATTAAGACTTCCTCATTCCCATTCAGTTTTGGCCTAATTTTCTTCATTCAGTACTTTAATTACTGATCAGCAATCCACAATGTTCACAAACACTGAGAAAGGCCTTTATTCTAATCTATGTGCTGCAGACAGCCAAATAATGGATAGAAAGTGCAGTGTGGTTTCGGTAAGTAATGAAAGAACAGCTTGTCCTACTTCCTAATCAAATTGGTCTATAGAAGAACTGGTTAATAGATTTCTCCATAGGTCTAAAACAAATTACCCAGTCTGGCCAGACTTTTCCATGGCTTCTACCATTTCTTTCAGTCTCCATATATTTAACAATGCTCAAGGTTACCAGGTGATACATCTATTAAAAACTGTTATGCTTTCGTAGCCAAAGAATTTAAATGCTCTAAAGAATTTAACTGCTCCTGTTATAATTAACACTTTGGGATATCTACAGAATACCATGCAATTATATTTATTAGCTGGTATTGTAATTTCTGGCATTTATTTCGTACCTAATTTTATCTGGTTCTAATTAAATAATATCATACTTCTAAAATGCCCAGGTGGCACTTTCTAAAATTCATCTATCTTGAGCACAAAGCATTCCACGTTTAACCTCAATTTCTGTTTCTCCATGGCCAATTCCAGCTTTGCATCCGCACTCCACCACTGACCCAGGACTTGGAAAAAGGCTCATCAGTCTAGGACAGGTAACTGAAGTTTTGGAGAAGAAAATGAAAAGGAATTCGTGAAGTTTTGTTTAGTACAATGTCCTGTGTTATATTAATTTCTGGCAAAAAGCGATTTAGGATTAAAGCATGCCACGCGATGCCATTCAGGTAAAGGCAGAGTAAACTACTAGGCAAATGTCTGATCCCTACAAAGCTGTTAGGGTGAAAAAGCACAGACGCTGAGTGAAGAGAGCAGAGATAGCATTTTAGTTTGTGACTTTGGTCAAATTAAGTTTTCTGAATATCAGTTTCCTCAGTCTCTAAAAGGATGGTGATAAGATTTATTTCCCAGGGCTGTTGTGAGGACTTAAATATTATAAACAAATGGAAACTTATCCATAATACCTCAGATGTGATAACCCTGCAAATGATATTCAAGTAAATGTTAATTGATAACACTGAAAAAGAGGCAATAAAACCAGTACACATGCAGGCCAGAGAGTACAAATCACTGCATCCTCCTAGAAAATGATCTGCTATTCTGTACCAAAAGTAGCTTCAGAAAGTTCACATTATGTAACCCAGTAATTCCACTACATTGTTTTGCCCAATTCCCTATTTTAGCTGCTACAGTTTGGGGGTGATTTTTAATGGTAAAAACTTTCCTGCATTTCTTTAATGATATCAGAGAAATTAAGTTCCAATCTGTTTCTTTTAAGTAATTACTTCACTAACCATGGTTTGCTCTTGCTCAGGGGACTCTTTAGGGTTAAAGGTCAAGTTCACTCACTGGAAAGTACACATGCCACACGTCACTAATACTGTAGTGTTAACAAAGGGAAAAGACACTTTCTATCTGTCATAAACTCGTGGCCAACAGACCATATGCAGGCCACCAGAGAGGAAATTCTAGCGTGCCCTGCTGCTAGGCTACCAACAGTTGGAAACGCAGGCTAACATTGAGAACACTGAAAAAACCCATTATTCTTGAAGTATGTAAAACCAGGAAGAGACACCCAAATACTTTTGGAAAAAAGTTTTAAATACTAATGTGTTTGTATTATAGTCACTCTCATTTATTATTTTGCTTGTATTTTCAAAAAACACATTACATGGTTGAAAAGGATATTTATGTTTGGGCTGTAAATAAGATAAATTATACCATATTTTCTCTTACTTTTTAAAATTTAGCTATCATGTCACATGTGAACACATGCATATGATGAGTATATATACATACACACACACACACACACACACACACACAAAGACTAAAAAAAACCCCATATGTGATCCATATGGAATAATAACTCTATTTGTGATTCGCAATGCTAGAAGAGGCTTTTGTTTATACTAGGAACTCCAACCACACTGCTGCTACATCATTTAATGATTTGTAAAACAGAGAGCCCAGAAATCAAGTAACTGCACTTCTTCATTTCCTTCTCCAGCACTTTCAAACTTAAGCCTGAAATTTAAGTTTGGCACTAGTGTTTCAAAATGCAACTTAGTATCATGGCCTGACTTGCTTGCATATGCTTGTATTTAGGACTTTGACACTGCTATTGAACACAGTGTGGCTGTGTCTTAAATCATGTTAGCTTGTCAATCAATAATTAAGTTACTTCATTCAGAAAATCAACTCATGATAGAACGCCCAGATGTTGTCCACATCTGGAATAGAGTAAGTGTGCAGTGGAGGAAATCTAATTCTTTAAAGTCTTTCTGAATACAAAATAAAATAACTCCATAGACTGCATTTGAAATAACCAGAATGTCAAACCGTGCACGACTTTGTCCGAAAACGATGCACACTGCCGCTGGAAAATGGTACTCTGATAAGCGAGTGCTATGCAACAAATGGTTTGTATTTTTGAAAGAACTACTAAATAAAGTTTATGCATTTATACAATTGAGTGGTATCTACGTTTTCCTATGAAATCTGCCTAGCATTAGGGAAGAAAAGTGATTGTTCATTGAAAAACCTGTCAATAGTCATAATTTCAAGTGATCTACACAAGCACAAATGACCTTGAGGATTCTCTAACTGACACATAGTATGTGTCATACACAGTTAGTAACACGTAAGTGACAGAATCTTTTAGTTGACAGTGACGTAAGGAATCCCCTAGACCAGCCTACACCTTTAGAGACGAGGAACCCTAAGCCAGATGAGCTCTCTACCCAAGCCACACAGCTGGGAAGGAACAGGCAGAACAAGGACGGAATCCGTTTCTCAACGCCAGCGCTCTTGTCACTGTACCAGACCACAAGGACAGGCTAGGGTTGTCTTATGACTCATTCCCCAGGGCAAGGTTGGCTCTACCATTCACCTAGCTCTGTGAACTTATCATCGGTTGAATAGTCTGTAGGGGTTTTTTTCCTTGTCACCCTGCTCTAAACAAAACAAAAAAACCAAACCTTTACTTACATGTTATTGTCAACATCCAGAATATTGGTAATAACTTTGGAAGTTCAACGGTAACAGATGCTTAATGTAGAATGTTTTATTTGTCTGATCTCAGAGGGTGAGTCACAACCACACCTATGGCTGTAACTAGATAGGTTTCAAGATTAATTTTCAAAGGCTACGCCATAAAGCAACATTAATCTACCCAAAGGGCAGGAAAGGAGCCTCACCGGTTATGGTTATTAAGGTGTGTCAAGAACTGCCTGCTTACCCCTGTGATCTGGTGACTCCCCACGTGGTTACTCTAAAATCCTGGACTAGAACCAGCCATCTCGTAGGCAAACAACTTTCACAATAAATTCTTCCTGGTGCTTACTTTCGGACCCATGTTGTGACAGATTCTTTATTATAGCATAGGCTGTGTTACAGTGAGGTTACAGCACTCGTCATGCAAGGATGCACAAGATGCTTTTTGGCAATAAAACAAAATTCTTCTTGCCCAAACTGTCTATGAAGACATTTTGAAGATGACTCCTACACTAGGGTGACTCCAAAACTATTAAATATAATGAAGGAAATATAAATACTCATACCTAATTCATAAACATGTTTTTCTTAAAAATTTCTCCATTTTCACCCTGGCTGGTGTGGCTCAGTGGATTGAGCACTGGACTGTGAACCAAAGGGTCACTGGTTTGATTCTCAGTCAGGGCACATGCCTGGGTCATGGGCCAGGTCCCCAGTAGGGGGCACTTGAGAGGCAACCACACATTGATGTTTCTCTCCTTCCCTTTCTCCCTCCCCTCTCCTCTCTAAAAATAAATAAGTAAAATCTTAAAATAAATCTTTAAAAAAAAATTTCCATTTTCAGTTGGATAGGATAAATTCCTGCCTATTCCAGGGGCTTTGCTTCATCAATTAAATGTTCTTCCTCTTGTATCTCTAATTGTCATTCTCTATTGGTTCTTTTCTTTAAGAATATAAACATTTTTAAGTATATTCTAGCTTTATATATTTTATTTTTTATATTTATTATTTATTTACTTATTTTTATTGTTTATGCTTTTACAGTAGTTCCCACTTTTTCTTCCTTTCCACACCTCCCAGGCCCACCCTCCTGGCCCCTCCCCATGCCAGTCCCCAAATTGTTGTCCGTGCCCATGGGTCGTGCACAGATGTTCTTTGGTCAATCCCTTCACATCTTTCATCCCGACCCCAGCCCCCAGCTCCTTTCTAGCAGCTGTCAGTCTGTTTAATGTACCAAAGCTTCTGTTACTATTTTGTTCATTAGATTCCACATAGAAGTGAGACCATGTGATATTTTTTTTTCAATGATTGTCTTAATTCACTCAGCATCATTTTCTCCAGGTCCATCCATGCTGTTGCAAAATGTAAGAGTTTCGCCTTTTTTCCTGCTGCATAATATTCCATTTTGTAAATGTACCAAGCTTTTTTATCCACTCATCTACTGATAGGCATTTAGGCTGTTTCCAAATCTTGGCTATTGTAAATAGCACTGCTACATACATAGGGATGCATATATTTTTTTGTATTGGTGTTTCAGAATCCTTGGGGTATATTCCCTGAAGTGGAATTGCTGGGTGAGAACAGAGTTACATTCTTAATTTTTAAAGAATGCTTTGTATTGTTTTCCACAGTGGCTGCACCAGACTGCATTTCCAACAGTGCATTAGGGTCCCCTTTTCTCCACATCCTTGTCACCAATTGTTTGTTGATTTATTGATGGTGGCCATTCTGACAGGTGTAAGGTGATATCTCACTGAGGTTTTAATTTGCATTTCTCTGATGATCAGTGATGTTGAGCATTTTCTCATATGTCTAAAGGTCCTCTGTATGTCCTCTTTGAAGAAGTGTCTATTCAGGTCTTTTGCCTTGAATATCTTAATTGGTTTGTTTGTCTTCCTGGTGTTGAGTTGTATTAGTTTTTTAATAAGTTATTTTACCCTCTAATACTCTCCCCAACTAATGCCCAATCTCTTTTTATCCTTCCCTTCCTAGCCAAGCTTCTTGAAAGAATATTCTACAAGCACTAACTCCACTTATTCATGTCCCAGCCACTTGTCACCTTAAAACAAACTGGATTCTTTCCTACCACGACACCAGGATCACCAATGACTTTCCAGTTGTCAAAAATCATTGGACACGTTTTTAAAATACGCTTTTTATTTTAGGATAGTTATAGAGTTACAGAAAAGTTGCAAAGACAGTACAGAGTTCCCATACAACCCACATCCAATTTTCCTGTTATTAATATCTTACATTAATATGGTATGTTTGTCACAATTAGTGAATCAATTGTTCATTATGATACATCATTATTAACTGAAGTCCATCCTTTTTTGAGATTTCCTTTTAGAACCTAATGTTCTTTTTCTGTCCCAGGATACCATCCAAGTTTCCACATTGCAGTTAGTAGCCACGCCTCCTTCGGCTGCTCTCAGCTGTGACAATATCTCAGACTTTTCTTTGATGACTTGAACAGTTTTGAAGAGCACTCGTTAGGTGTTTTGTAGAATGTCTCTCATTGGGATTTGTCTGAAATTTTTCTTATGACTAGACTGGGGTCATGGTTTTGGGGAGGAAGACCATAGAGGTAAAGTGTTATTTTCATCATAAATATTTCAAAGGTATATACTAGCAACATGACTTAACCACTGTTGAGGTTGACCTTGACCATGTTGGCTGGAGTAGTGTCTGCCAGTTTTCTGCATGGGAAAGCTATTCTTTACTCCTTCCCCTGCTGTCCTCATTGTGCATTACCCACATTTGTGGAGTGGGGGGATGAGGCTCCACGTCCTCAAGGGAGGGGTATCCACATACATTATTTGTCATTCTCCTGCATGGGAGATCGAGTTAATCATTACTCGATCATTCATTAACATCAGTATGGACTCCTGACTATTTATTTTATACTTTGGCTCATAACCCAATACAACTTATTTATTTTGCTACTCAAACTGTACCGGCTTTGGCTGCAATGGCAACTTTTCAGTCCATTTTTCACTTGACCTCTTGGTTGCACCCGACACTGTTGACCGCTTTCACCTTGGCAGTCACAGCACCGCCTTCCTTTGGAAACCTCCCCTCCTTCTGCTCTCTCCTCCTTGGTCTCAGTCTCTGCCATAACTTCTCTCTCAGTCCACCCAAGGTCTCCATCGTCACTTTTCCGTCTTATCCCTCATCTAAGTGATCTCATCTGAACCCACTGTTTTACTACCACCCAGAGGTTGGCAAAAGACATGTTTTCTCCATACTCTCCACACAAAGCTAATTCCTACGGGGTGCCTTAGATCACCTAAAGGCATGTAAACTTAACACAAGTGGGGCAGTTTTCTCTCTATGTCCTGCTGTTCCTTCTGTTTTCCCTAATGTCACGTTGTTGTCATGCGCATGGTTTCCCAGGTAAAAACCTAGAAATTCGCCTACTCCCTCTCTTACTCTCCATATCCAATCGATCAACAAGCCCTATGGATTAGGCTCTTATTTTTCAGAATATCTACAATTGGAGTCCTTAGCCATATGTCCAGGATGCCTGTTTTCTTATGCACTAGTCTCATCCTTTCCTCAGAACTGTTGTTACACATATTCCATCCCTTTTTTTAAACACGAATTATATCTGAGAGATACTTGTATGGAAAGACAACACGTTTTCAGGTGGAGGTAAGCCAACAGGTACAGATTCTCAGCTCCTCATCTTGGGAGGAAAGGAGACCCCTTCAACCCTACCTCTAGCAAAATATCAAAGCTCTAAAAGAATCCGTGTCTAAAGATATAACATATTTCAGAATAGGCATGTTAAAATAGAAAGCAAATTCATTCAACAAAAGCCAACACACTATGGGAAAATGCTAAGCAACAGACTTCTCTCCAACTTTGTAAGTCAATACATTTCTCTTTAATTTCACATATAGGCATCTCTCACATCAGCTGTTTCATTGTTCTCCTAAGTTAGATATTCCCATTTTTTATTATGTAGAAGCTAAAAGACCACCATTTCAAACGAGACGATGTGCATGCATCTTTCTCCTTTGTCTGTCTGATTTCCAGACCTGAGGAATACGGATTACTCCTGTTATCGGCACGAAGAAGCTATACTACAAGCCTGGCATTCAGCCCGCTTTTATCTCCGAGACCCCAAATTGCACCGTTAGGCAACAGAGGGCACTTATCTAGATTGAACTGTCATACAAATAGATTTTTGTCAGCCATTCAATTTGTATTGGGGAACATGCCAGCAAAACAACACCCGGCAATTTAAAACAACAAACCTGTCCTCCCCTGACAGGAACAAATTGCTGTATTTCAAATGAATAAGAATTACTATAGATCGCACATCCTGCGTGTTGGTGTAACAGAAAGAAAAATATTCTTGGAACTAATTTTGTCTACTTTTTCTGGCAGAGGTCTGGCATGAAGCAAGCAAGTAGTATGGATAATACTAAGAAACACATAAGAAAAAAAAAAACGCCAACAGACAGAAATTACATGCTATCAAAAGAGAATGAGGCTTTCTAATAAAATTCCAAGTCAACATTCAGTGGCTGCACGAAAAAGGTGACACTGTCCTGCCTTTTGAGTTTGTTTTCTCATCTGTAGCCCTTTGGGGAAGGCAGGAGCGCCTCTGCCCACAAAACGGTCTGTTTGAGTAGTGAGACCTTCATCCTCCCTGAGCCTAAACTGATTCTGGCTCTGTGTCTTCGGCATTCCCAAAGAGCAAGTGGAAACTCCAGAGACCTGTGCACCTCACCGCTGTTACGCCTAAGCCCTTCCCCATTTCAGACTACTTGAAAAAATATTCAGAGATGATCTATTCAAAGTTGGTGTCAATCACAAACATTAAAGATGTTGATAAATTACATCAACAAAAATAGAGTAATACATTTCTCCTCCCCTAGTACTTCTGTTTGACGTGAATCCTGTCCCCTTTTCTAGGGAAATGCAGCTGCATTTCATCCTGAAACTCATGTAGTTACGCTATGCCTTCAGTGAAAGCCAGTCCTCGAGTGGTGGAATCAGAAGCTGCAGTGAGGGAAATATGCAAACATGCAAATTCAGCCCTGTCAATCTACATCAAACTGAAACAGAACATAAACAAACCGAAGGGTCAAAAACTTCAGTTGAGCTCATGTGATTTCACTAAATAGAAATCTAACTAGTTGAATTATTCAAATGCAAATATTTACATTTTGAAAATGAGTTTTCTTCGGTTAAAATTATGTAACAAGAATTTAGCACCTTACAAAATTCTTTAATATGTCAAATGGCGAAGTAATAATATTATGTGTTGTTGCAACAGGTGCTTTATGTAAAGACCTGAAACTTTATTTAAGGATAATCTGAAAAAAATATATATATACTCCAGACACAAGACAGGGCACAAGCAAGCTGAAATATAATACTTCAAGTCGCCTCTGTATGTTGGCAAATAATAGTTATCTGAGAAAAATTATTTTTACTTTGAAGAAAGTTATAAAATCACATTACTTTAAAAACATGAACAGATGAATGATGTACGCAACTTACTTCCAAATGCTTAGAAGAATATGGACATATACAGACAGAAACAGATCCGCAGAGAAGGCACACGTACTTGATAAAGCAGACAGGACAATACGCTAACAGATAAATCTCGGTAAAGAGCATGTGCATATTCTTCGAACTATTCTTCAAGCTTTTCTGAATGGTTGAAATTATTTCCAAGTAGAAAGTTTAAAATAAATAAATGGTGTAGAAAGATTATTGGGAGAAGGGAGTATAGGTTTCCAGTAAACTAATAATCTACAACTAGGTAATATCTGAGATTAGCTATAAATGTCAAATCCTTGATTAGATAAATAATAGTTAATGTGAAACAAAAATATGAGAACATTACTCCTTTCAAATTCAGACCATTTAAACTGTTCATTTTTACCATATATGATGGTGTTTTCCACATTTTCAGTAAAATATAGGGTTATATTTGCAGTTTTGAATGAGTGACATAATTTTCTTTTGTAGTTCAGCTATTAGAATGGACTCTAAATCACACATGGTTCAGGAAGTTCCAAGTTATCCATTCAAAATAACATTATTATCTACCGTTTAAAACAGTTTGGCAATACACTGCATTTCTTTTTTTCCTTTATTTTATCCTGAATTACAAAGGTTTAGGATGATAATTCTAAATTAGATTGTTTAACAGATAAGGAATTATTATTTTTACTTACAAAAATGCCTAGAGGAACCTAATGCAAATCTCATCAGAGTGTTTTGCATGAACGAAAGACCTTTCGCCATGCTCCTAGGTCATTCTCTAATGTTCCTGAAGAGCATACACGCAGATACACCTGTGCCCACTAAACTTCGACTTGATTTGGCAATGAAGGTGTTGCTAATCTTTCTAATTTTGAATGTGACAGCCCCGGACAGAAACCGAATGTAATTCTATTCTCTGAGAAGAACATAGCCCATCTTGGCACTCTACAGATATGCAGTAATAACACAACGCTGGGGCTAGAAGGGACCTTGAGAGGTCCCCTACTGTGCTCACACACCTGAATGTATCTTATAAAGACATCTGGGAGGAGGTTCCTTAACTCTCACAAACGAGGTTTGCCAACAGTCACCGGTCACTTCAGGAATTATTTCCCTAACTTAAACGGAAATCTGGGGTACTAGAGTTGCACACGCAGTGGTCAGCCGCCTCTGACCACACCTGGCATCACAGCTCTTCACAGACTTGAAGACACTTAGCAACCTCACAGCTTTCCATCCAGAGAAAATGATCCCAGGGCCCTTCTACGTCTAGTTGTCCAAGCCTTTAATCTGAAGGGCCCAACCCTGATTTTCTCTGAAGCATCTTCACACATGGTAGCCCCAACTGCACTCGGAGATGGATCCCTCCAGAGCCAAAGTGTGTCCAACCTTACTCCTGGCATGTTCAGTCTTTCTTTTGCTCTGAATACATTTGAAATTTCATGCACACTTTAATTTTTATTTGAGTTTGGAGCTTATTTCTGTTGCTCTTAGTTTCTTGTCCTTTGAGAAAACAGCATGACGAATTGGAAAGGCCTCCACTTGGGGCATTTGATCAGCTTGGATCCAAATCCCAGCCTTGTCCTTTTCCAGTCGTGATTAATAAGCAAGTGTTTGAACCCCTATGTACCTCAGGTCTGGCCAAGGTAAAGTTTAGTTAGTATAGTGCTCAACACGTATTAGGAATTAAAAAAAATAACTGCTCTGATTGTAATAATGATTATTTTTGAGAATGCCAGCAAGTCCACTCCTCTGGCACATACACTCTGTGTTTTCCCCCTCAGCTCGTTATTTTAAGATGGTCTCACACATCTTACCCAACACGGACATTAAGTTCTGCTCCCGGTTATCACCCAGATCCCTGACTGCAGAGGCCAGGTTGCCACTGCATTCTGGTCCCTCCTGGCTCTTGGGACTCAATATCGCCTCCCATTATCACTCTTGTTTCTTTTGATTTTTAAACATATATCTGAAGTTGATTTTCTCTGCTTTGAGCCTCAATGTGTTTTTGAGGAGTTAGGGCCCCATTCATCATTTTGCTCTGCCACTAAAAGAAAAAAGATATTTGTACATGTTATCCCAAACCCTGAAAAGAATTCAGACAGTAATACAACACAGACACTGCAAAGATAAGGTGTTTGGTTACCAGCACGTTATTTAACGGTATGAATTGAACTCGGATTAAAATCCCAGCTTTGCTGTGTATTATCCATGTGATTGTACAGAGGGTGTCTAACCTCACTGAGTCTCAGTCTGCACGGCTGCGTAAGGGAAATAAAAATGCCTACTTTGTGCTGATGATTAAATGAGGCTGCAACACAAACACAGCTGTGTAAGTTACCAGGCTCCCTCTAACTCATCTTTTTTTTCCCTCTCCTTCCCTTCCGGGATGGGGTAGGTGGGTGAGGAACAAGAACAAATGTACTCTGAATTCTCTATTCTTGGAAAAACTAGAAAAACTAGATATTATTCATACATCCCAAAATATGTGGAGAGATGTCCAAAAGCAGATGAGATCATGCAGAGCCCCTTGGTAGAAGGTGACAAAATACATGAAGGATGATAAAAGGACTCAGCAGCAGCTGAGCTCAAAAAGTGCCAGCCAAAACACACTTCCTGAAGGTGAGGGACTCATTCTGAAGCACCAACGCTATATGCTTTGTCTGAAACAATGGATGTGGGAACAGGTGCAAGCAGGCTGCGGGTGGAAGTCCTCCTCAACAGTGTGTTCAGAGATGCAGAGGAGGCAGGGCTACATAAAGAACAACATAGGACTTCTGAGTCCCAAAGAATGTAGAAATCCACAAGACACCATTGCTTTCACCTTAACAAACAGAACAAGCCAGAAAAGCTACACAACCACAATTTAAAACCTTTCAGAGTTGATGACACAAAGACATCTAATGAAGTACATTCCAGAAAACCATGTCCTTTTATATCAGAGAGTAGACCCATGGCTGTTCTCATTCTCGGAGGAGCCTCTACAGACGTGGGTAAAAAGAAACCAGCCACACTCCCAACAAACATACGTTTCTAGAAACATACAATCTTCCAAAACTGAATCAAGAAAAAGCAGAAAGCCTGAACAGACTGGTAACAACCAGTGAAATTGAAGCAGTAATCAAAAAACTCCAGGCACACAAAAGCCCTGGACCAGATGGTTTCACAGGTGAATTTACCAAATATTTAAGGAAGAACTAATTCCTATCTTTCTGAAGCTATTCCAAAAAATTCAAGAAGAGGGAAGACTCCCAAACTTTCTATGAGGTTAGTATCATCCTAATTCCAAAACCAGGTAAAGACACAACAAAGAAAGAAAACTACAAACCAATATCTCTGATGAACATAGATGCTAAAATCCTCAACAAAATATTGGCAATTCGGAATCAGCAATACATTGAAAAGATCATACAACATGATCAAGTGGGATTCATCCCAGGGATGCAAGGATGGAACAATATTCCCAAATCAATAAACATAATATACCACATAAACAAATGAAGGACAAAAATCACATGATCATATAAATAGGTGCTGAAAAAGCATTTGATAAAATCCAGTATCCATTTATGATAAAAACATTCAGCAAAGTGGGAATAGAGGGAGCATACCCCAACATAATAAAAACTATATATGAGAAACCTACAGCCAACATTATACTCTACAGGCAAAAACTAAAAGCTTTCCCCTTAAGATCAGGAGCAAGACAAGGGTGTCCTCTTTCACCATTCTTATTCAACACCATTCTTATTCAACTTATTCTAGCCACAGTGATCAGACAAGAAAAAGAAACAGAAAGCATCCAGATTGGAAAGGAGAAAGTAAAACCGTCATTATTTGCAGACAATTTGACAGTGTACATAGAAAACCCTATAGTCTCCACCAAAAAACTACTCGACCTTATAAGTGAATTTGGCAAAATAGCAGGATACAAAGCCAATATTCAGAGATCAATGGCATTTTTGTACACCAACAATGAAGTATCAGAAATAGAAACTAGAGGAAAAAAATCCCATTTACTATAGCAACAAGAAAACTGAAGTACCTAGGAATAAATATTTTTTAAAGATTTTATTTATTTATTTTTAGAGAGAGGGGAAGGGAAGGAGAAAGAGAGAGAGAAACATCAATGTGTGGTTGCCTCCCGCACACCCCCCACTACGGACCTGGCCCGCAACCCAGGCATATGCCCTAGACTGGGAATAGAACTGGTGGACCTTTGGCTCTGAGGCCCGTGCTCAATCCACTGAGCTACACCGGCCAGGGCTTCCTGGAATAATTTTAACCAAGGAGGTAAAAGAGCTGTACTTAGAAAACTATAGAACACTGATGAAAAAAATTGAGGAAGATACAAATAAATGGAAACATATACCAGGTTCATGAACTGGGAGAATTAACATCATTAAAATGTCCACACTACCCAAAGCAATCTACAGATTCAATGCAATTCCTAGTAAAATACCAAAGGCATATTTCACAGATATAGAATAAATATTTCAAAAATGTGTATGGAACCAAAAAAAACTTCAAATAACCTCAGCAATTTTGAAAAAGAAGAACAAAGGATGAAGGATCATAATACCTGATATTAAACTATACTACAAGGGCATTGTAATCAAAACAGTCTGGTACTGGTATAAGAACAGACACATAGATCAATGGAACAGAATAGACAGCCCAGAAATAAACCCAAGTCTCTATGGTCAATTAATATTACAAAGGGGGCATGAGCATACACATACAATGGGGTAAAAATAGCCTCTTCAATAAATGGTTTTGGGAGAACTGGAGTGGTACATGTGAAAAAAAAGAAACTAGACCACCAACTAACTCCATACAACAGAATAAACTCAAAATGGATAAAAAACTTAAATATAAGTCATAACAAAAGTCCTAGAGGAAAACTAGGTGGGAAAATTTAAGATATCCCATACAGCAATATTTTCACCGATATATCTCCTAGGGCAAGGGAAATAAAGGAAAAAGTAAACAAATGGGACTACATCAAATTAAAGCTTTTGCACAGCTAAAGAAACCATCATCAAAATGAAAAAGAAACTGACCATATAGGAGAACAAATTTGCTAATGATACATTGGACAAGGGTTTGATCTCCAAAATATATAAAGAACTCATATGACTCAACACCAGGAAGACAAACAAACCAATTAAAAATGAGCTCAGGACTGGAATAGACACTTTTCCAAGGAGGACATACAGAGGGCCCAGAGACATATGAAAAGATGCTCAACATCACCAGCCATCAGAGAGATGCAAATTAAAATCACAATGAGATATACCTCACACCAGTGAGAATGGCCATCACAAACAAATCAACAAACAACAAGTGTTGGCGAGGTTGTGGAGAAAAGGGAACCCTAGTGCACTGTTGGTGGGAATGCAGACTTGTGCAGCCACTGTGGAAAACAGTATGGAATTTCCTCAAAAAACTAAAAATGGAACTGCCTTTTGACCCAGTGATTCCACTGCTGGGAATATACCCTAAGAATCCCGAATCACCAATTCAAAATAACTTATGAACCTCTATGTTCATAGCAGTGCTATTTATAATAGCCAAGTGCTGGAAATAGACTAAGTGCCCATCAGTGAATGAGTGGATCAAAAAACTGTGGTACATTTACACAATGGAATTCTACACAGCAGAAAGAAAGAAGGAACTCCTATCTTTGGTGACAGCATGGATGGAACTGGAGAGTATTATGCTAAGTGAAATAAGCTAATTGGTGAAAGACAAATCTGGTATGATCTCGCCTATAGGAGGAATCTAATGAACAAAATAAGCTAACAAACACAATAGAACCCCAGGCATGGAAACATGGAGCAGACTGACAGTGACCAGAGGGGAGCGGGGAAGGGTAATGGTAGAAAGAGAGGGAAGGGACCACTCAAAGAACACGAATGAATGACCCATGGACAAGGACAAGTATGGTCATTGACTGTGGGAATGGGGGGTGGGATAGGCGGGGGAGGGCACATGGGGGAAATGGGGACAACTGTAATAGAATAACAATAAAAGATGACTTACAAAATTATAACACAAATAAAGAATCAAGAAAGTGTGACCTGTGGTCAATGAATCATACTAAGATGATCCATATACTGGAATCATTACTTAGGGACTTTAAAATAACTATAGTAAAAATGCTAAAGAATATGGGAAAAAAAGAACAATGAAGAGATAGAGAATTTTCATAGAGAAAGAGACTATAAAAGTGAACCAAATGGAAATGACAGCCCCCAAAATATGGTATCAAAATGTCATTGAAATATGGTATCATTAAATAAACTTAAGAGCAGACTGGAAGCAGCAAAGAGAAGGAGATAATAGAAGGTACCCAAACTGAAACACAAAGATACAAAGAAGTGAACAAAACAAACGAAATAGAAAAGCATCCAAGAACTGTAAAATAATATTAAGTGATCCAACATGTTTGTAGTTTCAGTCAAACAAAGAAGAGTGAGAAATGGGGCAGAAGAAATATTTGAATAAATAATGACTGAAACTTGATAAAACTGATGAGCAAGACCACCCAATAGGTCCGGGAAACTCGGTGAGTCACCAGCGCGCCTGCTGTAAGGAAACCACAGCTAGGTACGGCATAATTAAACTGTCTGCCGAAACACGAAGGCTAATAGCAACGCTTAAAAGCAGCCAGAGAATAAGAGAGCATCATTACGTATAGAGGGTAAAAATGACATAAATGATAGCTGACCTCACCAGAAACAATGGAGGCCAGGAAACAATGACATTACACCTTTAAAGCACAGAAAGGGGTGGGGGAGACCTGTCAAACTGAAAGTCAATATCTAGTGAAAACTTCATTCAAAAATGATAGTGATAGTAACTAATATAATATTGTATACCAACTATACTTAAATAAAAAGAATTTTTAAAATGATACTAAAGTAAACGAAGACATGTTTCAGTCGGGGAAAACGTGATAGAACTCTTCTCCGGCAGAGTTGCACACTGGACATGCTAAAATGAGTTCTTTAGACTGAAGAGAAATAATACTGAAGGAAATTGTGATTTGCATGAAAGGAAAAGATCTTCAGTATAAGTAATTTCTGGGTAAGTATAAAAGACTTTTTCTAAGTATGTGTCACGAGGTTCAAAGCATATGCGGACATGAAATAAAAGACAAAGAAAGTACAAAGGGTGGGAGACAGGTAAATGGAATTCTACTAGGTGAGAGCTTACACTGTCCGTGAAGTAATACGACATTGTTTGCAAGCAGACTGTGCAACCTAAAGATGCACGTTGTGCTCTTTTACAGAAACCACTAAAAAACCCCAGAAGAGGTGTAATTAAAAATTTAATACAGGAGGTAGAACATAATATTTAAAATGACGTGATTTACTCAAAAGAAGGCAAGAAATCAGAACCAAATGAACCAAGAAAAGGCATACATTATATGTATTTATCATATATTATCACATATATATCAAGTACACTTGAATAAAGTCCATTTTTCAAAAAAAAAGAAAAAGCAAAGTGACCACTAACATTCTTTAACATTTTACCGAAAATACTAGCAAACATAATTAGACCTAATAAAACAAGTTACAAGTATAAAATTGGAAGGAAAGAGAAATAAAACATCACTACTTACAAATGATATAATTGTATACCTCAAAAATTCAAAAGAAACTAAAATTACAAATAATAATATGTGACTTTAATAAAGTAGCATGCTGCAAAATTAAAATACAGAAAGCAATTCATATATACATATAACAACCAATTAGAAGATATGATGAGAGAAAAGTTCCCATTAAGGTAAAAAAAAATAAAAATAAAAGATCAACCAGGAATAAACTCAATTCACTTATAATCCCAAGATGAAAAAGCCTGTCTGCCTATGGCTCTAATGCAGAACCATACAAGATGGCTCATTTCCACCATACAAAAAATGAAAATATTTGAGTGGTTAAATGTAGCATAAAGACAGGCTACATTCAGTGTCTGACTGAACAAAATCAAAAGACAAACTGGTAAAAATACCTGCAAATTGTATTTTGAACAATGGCTAATCTTCAAGACATACAAAGAACTCTTAGAAATTAATAAGAAAAAGACCAAACAACTGCCCACCCCCACCCCCAATTGGCAAAGGATAAGAACAGTTCCTGAAAATATTCCACCTCACTCATGAGAAAAGTTAATGAAAACTACAATAAGGTATCCCTTTATTCCTTATCACTTTGACTAAAATCCAGAAGTTTGATAATTCATTTTGTAAGTGAAAACTCACTTTGTAAGTAACCAGTCTTCTCATGCACTACCATGGGGAGTGTAAATTGGGACACCTCCCACAGAGGACAATTGTGACAGGATTATCAATATTGCAAAGGCACATACTCTTTGAAGAAGTAATTCTGTTTCTTAAGATCTGTGTCCACAGGAAAAATGACAAAGTTCAGAGCCATCCACTGCAGCAACACATGCAACACCAAAAGCCATCCTTAAGTAAATTTGGTACAATGGAACACTTGTTCATGTGTGAAAAAAATAAATATGTTTTTTGCATATTGATAGAAAAAGTTCTCCAAGATCAACTGAAAAGTGAAGAAAGCAAGGTATAGAAGAATGGTATGTCCAGTTTATGCTGTCTTTTGTATGGTATGCCATTTTGTTGTTATTTAAAGGGGGGAGGGAGAAGAACATACATTTGTATTTGCATATATATTTACATAAAGAAAGCTGGAAAGATACACAGGGAATGAATAACAGTGGTTACCTAGGCTGGGAATTTGGGGCAGGGTGGAATGGGGACCAAGATGGGCAACAGATGTTAAAGGAGAATTTTCCCTGCACATCTTTGTAATCCTTGTCATCATTAACAGCACCACAATCTCCAGCATCTGCGGGCAAGAGGTTTCCAACAAGAGACTTTGGGTTATATCTTTAGGACCTTTTAGCCATTGCTTATGGGTATCTTGCAGTATAGTTTAAATAATAAGGAAATTTTAGGTATGAGACAAAGAAAAATTCCAAAACAGTGAAATCTTTTGGACCATAGAGCAGTTTCCCCAGGGAAAAAAGAAGGAACTCCCATGTTGGACTCATTGAGTAACGTGGTTCAGGCAGAATGCTGAGGAGTGCGCCACAGAGAGCGATCACACTTTGCCCCAGTTATAAGTAAGTATCCAGTGAAATTTTTCCATTTCAACTTCTGCAGATCTATGACTTCAGACCTTTGTACACAGGTAAAATAAGAAAGGGAAGGTAACTGAAGACCCCAGGGATAAAAATGTAAACGCATTATTTCACATGGACAACAGCAAGCAATCAAACTTTCAAACCCAAGCATTTAAGTGATCATACAGCCCAGAGAAGTTAAACATTAATGTAAAGGTTGTCCTGTTAAAATCTCTTCCGAATCACCATTTGTTAGTGAAAGAAAACTTGGGAAATTTATTCAAAGAGAACATTTGCGTAATATCAATAGTTTAATTTTAGATTTTAATAGTTACAAAATTAGCACCTTATCAAACGGGAATCCTCTACCTTCTTAGGAAAAACAATAGGCAATACAAAGATGTGTGTGCTTTCTTTCAGGAATGAAAGAAAGAAAGTCAAGGCAATTTAAATTAAAAGCATACTCCAAGCTTTCACAGAAACTCCTTCTTTTGTAAGGAATCCAGATTTAAAAACATGAAAATCCGTTATTTGCAGGATACCAACACTAGAAATGGAATAATGAAAAAGAAGTCAATTTAGTTGTGTTAAAAAACCAAAAGAAGTAGGTTTAATTCTAAACTACAATTTTAAAAAAAGCACATATAATTATATCAGATTAGAGTGTACACTTTCTTGAAAGGGCCAAGATCTTCCCATTCCTGAGCAAGCCGTGGACACTTGATTCCAGCAACTAGAGCCAAGGCTAATAAGGACAAGCCTGTGCTATTTGCTACAAGCAGGAGCTGGGAAGAAAATGAAGAGGGACGTGCACAAATCTATTCTTACTTTTAGAAAAATAATTAAAAGTAAATGACCTGATTATAGTGGGTCAGCAGTCATGTTCATAGGAAGTTTGACACATGTAAAAAGCACATGCAGCCATCCCTCTGATGGTCCACATTTATCACATTGATTTTTTTGTGTTTTTTTTGGTAGGGATTGTTGAGTAGGAGATCACAAATATAACTGCAAAAATCAATCTCTGGTTTATCTAGAACAAGTAAGAAATTTGTACTGGATAAAAAAAAGTAAGGATTCTAGAAAACATGGACAGATACTTATTTTGCTACTTCAAGGCTGGCTAATCGCATTATGTTTATTTGTAAAATAGCACCAAGGATATAAGATCATAGAAATATAGAAATTGGAGGTTATAGCATCATAGAAACTGAAGTAAATATCCATTTTAAAGGTTCCCATATACAAACTGCTTAACACTAAACTCATGCATTATCCTTTTTAGGATAGAACTACATTTTTTAAAGCATTATTTTAGTAAATGAGATGCTCATAATTCCCAAACAAAAACAATCTTACTCTTTGCTTTAATAGTAAACTTTTAATGCAAAAGTTTTAGATTCCTCAGGGAAAAAAAGGATAACTAGCCAAAGAAAGTTGTATTTCCAATTAGTAATTAAATCCATAGTTCTCCAGAAATGTGACTATTAATATACTACCCTTTAAAAAAGTATGCCAAATATTGATCAGGAAAGAAAAGAATTTTGGAAGTGATAGCTATATCTCATTTATTACCTCTTTCATTTTTTCTTTGTTTTTTTTTCCTTGTAAATGCCTCTTAAGAACTCTAACTTAGAATTTGCCTTAAGAGAGACTAGAAAGATTTAAAGTTATTAAAATAATTTAGCATGAAATATCAGAAATATTTGAGTTAGTTATAAAACTGAATATGTTATAAAGAGAACCAAGATGGCGGCGTAGGTAGACACACTGCGCCTCCTCGCACAACCAGAACTGACAGAGAATCGAACAGCAAGGGGGACCAACACCAAGAAAATAGAAAATAACCATTCATCCGGACTGGTAGGAGGGGCGGAGACGGCACCGGGGTGGAGAGGACTCGCGTGGCTGTAGCGGGACTGAGACTGGCGGAGTGTGGGACAAATGGCGCAGGCAGTCTGAGCACTAGCAGACCCTGTGGCCCCACATTTGCACAGATAAACCCAGAGGGCCGGACTCAGAGTGGCGGAGAGCCGGGCAGGCAGAGCAGCGGGTAGCACCCCGAGGCACCACATTCGCCCACAGAGAAACTGGACAAACGGCAGGGAGCGAAGCAGACCACGTAACCCAGGGCTCCAGCTCAGGGAAATAAAGCCTCAAACCTCTGATTGAAAGCGCCCCTGGGGGTTGGGGCGGCAGCAGGAGAGACTCCCAGCCTCACAGGAGAGGTTGTTGGAGAGACCCACAGGGGCCTAGAGTGTGCACAGGCCCACCCACTCGGGAACCAGCACCAGAGGGGCCCAGTTTGATTGTGGGTATCGGAGTGAAAGATTGAAATCCGGAGGAGAGTGAGGCAGGCGCCATTGCTCCTGCTCGGCCCCTCCCCCACGTACAGCGTCACAGCGCAGCCACCAGCATTACCCCGCCCCGGTGAACACCTAAGGCTCCGCCCCTTAAAGTAACAGACGCGCCAAGACAAAAAAAAAAAAAAAAAATGGCCCAAATGACAGAACACTTCAAAGCTCCAGAAAAAATACAACTAAGCGATGAAGAGATAGCCAACCTATCGGATGCACAGTTCAAAGCACTGGTTATCAATATGCTCACAGACTTGGTTGAATCTATTCGAAAAACAGATGAAAAAATGAAGCCTATGCTAAGAGAAACAAAGGAAAATGTACAGGGAACCAATAGTGATGAGAAGGAAACTGGGACTCAAATCAATGGTGTGGACCAGAAGGAAGAAACAAACATCCAACCAGAAAAGAATGAAGAAACAAGAACTTGGAAAAATGAGGAGAGGCTTAGGAACCTCCCAGACGCCTTGAAACGTTCCAACAGCCGAATTATAGGGGTGCCAGAAGGAGAAGAGGAAGAACAAAAAATTGAAAACTTATTTGAACAAATAATGAAGGAGAACTTCCCTCATCTGGCAAAGGAAATAGACTTCCGGGAAGTCCAGGAAGCTCAGAGAGTCCCAAAGAAGCTGGACCCAAGGAGGAACACGCCAAGGCACATCATAATTACATTACCCAAGATTAAATGCAAGGACCTACATCCAAGATTACTCTATCCAGCAAAGCTATCACTTAGAATGGAAGGGAAGATAAAGTGCTTCTCAGATAAGGTCAAGTTAAAGAAGTTCATCATCACCAAGCCCTTATTATATGAAATGTTAAAGGGAGTTACCTAAGAAAAAGAAGATCAAAAATTGGAACAGTAAAAATGACAGCAAACTCACAGTTATTAACGGCCACACATAAAACAAAAACGAGAGCAAACTAGGCAAACAACTAGAACATGAGGGTTGTCATTAAGGGAGTGGGAGGGGGAGAGAGGGGGAAAGGTACAGAGAATAAGTAGCATAGATGATAGGTGGAAAATAGACAGGGGGAGGGTAAAAATAGTGTAGGAAATGTAGAAGCCAAAGAACTTATAAGTATGACCTATGGACATGAACTATAGGGGGGGAATGTGGGAGGGAGGGGGGAGGGCAGGATGGAGTGGAGTGGGGGGGGGGAAATGGGACAACTGTAATAGCATAATCAATAAATATATTAAAAAGAAAAATAAAAAAAAGAAAAGAAAAAAAAAACTGAATATGTTATGATGACATAAAATAAGGATTGCTACTCATTTATGGAAGAAAAGCTATTAATAAAGCTACACAGTTTTATTGACATCTCACCCTCGGACCAAAAAACAAAAACCGCAACAAACAAATCTAAATAAGACTACAGGCATGGAGTTCTGTGCCATTTGCTAATTCATCCATTCATTTCTGCATTTATTTAATGAAAAAGCTTTCGAGCAGCACTACAGTAGCACTATATCTACTACTGTACTATTAATAAAGAGATTCCCGGACTACAAGCTCCTCAGTGATACCAGGGGAGGACACAGGAAGACAAATAATTGCAGCAAGTGTAAAACTGTACTACCAAGTGGAAGTTTATGTTAGTTCAGGGGAAGAGAGGAGAAACCAACCTGGTTTTATCAATTTCCTCTAGCTTCAAAGAGGAAAACAGATGGCAGAAGGACTAGACTGAAGGCAGAAATCTCGGGTTGTCTTAAAGGTCAAGAGAGAGACCATGTGGTCCTCACTTAACAGAGCGACAGTGAGGGCGGAAGGGAGAGATATTCTGGGGGTGCAATCCATGAGAATTACTGACCATCAGATGTGGGGTCAAGGCAAAGAAATGAGTGTGACACTCTCCCAAGTTTCTTAGGCAGGTGGCTGAGTAGATGATGTATTAATCAGCTTTACCAACATATCCATTAACCAGCATAATAAAAGGAGGAAGAGCAACGGAACTTGAAGAAAAGATAATGTTTAATTAGGTCAGGTTAGAACACTGTATTTGAAAATCTGTAGCCCTGAAACAACTGAAAACAAAGGGTACGGTGTGCAATGTGAAAGTCTGGGCCAGGGCGTGATTTTGAAGGTAGCAATAGGCAGGCATTAGTGGAAGCCATGGGCATGCATAAAATTAACCAGGGGGACTGAAGGGATGACAAGTCGGAACAAGAATGACCTGAAAACACACAAATTAAGAGGAAGGCCGCACAAGAGAATCCAATGAAAGACAGAGAGATCAAAGAGCCAGGAAGAAACCAACGGAGTATGATGTCAAGGACGCTAGTTTCAAGAAGATGGGAGTGAATGAAGTGCTACATAGAAGACAGGTTAGATAATAAGGGACCTCAGTCACAGGGATCAAGTTTCAGAGGTCTGATATCCATCACAGATGGAAGTAATATAATAAAAAAACAGTTAAACACCTCGATTTTTCTTTACACATGTTTTAAAATGCAGTCTCTCCCTTTCTTTAAGTGGTGAACTATACTGACAGGGACAAGATAAAGCCACTTTTCCCGCAGCCTGGTTATTTCTTCATGTACCTGAAACCTTTGCTGACGTCTAGCAGATGAATGATTAATTTGGCCACCACCTTCACCCCATTCTCTTTGGACAAAATTCTACTGGATAACATTTTAGCCCCTGTGGTGAAAACAGAATAATTTAGGTAGAGACACTTAGGAAAGAAGACATTTATTAAAATGACAGGCTACCTGAATAAAACACCTACCACTTGAAGCAACAACAGTTCTAAGAAAATTGTTCATCTGAATACATAATAAGCCTTGGAAGTCACTTGAGAAAAAAAATGGTGGTCAAAACTCCAACTGCAAATAGAGGTCTATTCAATCTTTATTTGACTTGAGCCCCATATGTATACACTAAAAAATAGCCAATTGGGAGGAATATATCCCACAAGCATTATTTATTTTTTCTGCCTAGTTTAAATATATTTGTAAATTACAGTCATTTTGCTCCCCTGAATGCTCACAGTATATTTTATAATGCTTTTCTAAAAGGAAGATGTTACAACAGTAAAATCATTTGTTGCTTGTGGTGGGGAAGTTAGTTTAACCTTGGGATCTGCAGGTAAATCAAATAAGAGGAAACACATTCATTTTTAAGTAAAATAAACCACCTTTAATGGTCTTACAAGGATAAAATACAAATATAATTAACATTTTGCAAACCATATGATAATAGCAATTCAGAATTATTAGGTTTGTAAGAGTAATTTAACCTAACCTCATCCCCTTACAATAATGAAAATGCAAATTGCCGTCTAATGAAATGGAGAGGGCAATTCTTTGGTCAGTATAGACTGGGTCGTGTTGCTGACAGACACCTGTTTTAACTGAGAACTCAAGTGTACTCTGAATGCCTAGACAGTAGCATATACATGTAGCACATAATCCAGTGGAGGAAAGACCTACCAAAGAACATCAATTGTGCATCAAAATGGGGATTATGTAGGGTTGATCTATTACATTATCTCATGCCATTTAATATAAACAATGAGACACTGACTGAAAACATTGGTATGATTTCTTGTGTTAAGAACTGTAATTTTATAAGAGGGTAATCCATATCTTTCATCCTTCCCCATACACAGTCATGGGCCACTTAACGATGGGGGTATGTCCTGAGAAATGCTTGCTAGTCCATTTCGTTACTGCGCAAACGTCACAGAGGGCACTTCCACAAACCTCGCTGGTGGAGCCGAGTACACACCTAGGGTACGCGGAGGAGCCCAGTGCGCCTAGGCTGCAAGTCTGCACAGCGTGTCACTGCACAAAATGGCCCAGAATCCAATCAAGCACAGGAGGAAACAATGCAGTCAAGAGACGCTGTAATCACCATGTGCATGAAGCTGCTGCTGGCACAACAGGCAAACTGTTACACAGCCAACATTTTTAACTGTAAGGAGAAAGACTGTGCTCTGAAATGACGGTATCAAGTATAGTAGATACATACACTAGTCATACAGTTGTTTATTGTCATGATCAAGTATTATAGACTGTAAATTAAATGTGGTATATATACTTGACATGACTGACAGCACAGAAGGTTTATTTACACCGGCATCGCCACAAACACGTGAGTAATGTAAGGATGGCTGTGACGTCACCAGGCAGCGGGAAGTTTTCAGCCCCACTGCAGTCTTTGGAACGCCGCTGCACGTGCAGCCCACCGTTGACAGAAATGTTACGTGGTGTGCGAGCGTCTGAAACCCGCACTAGTTTATGTGAGACTCCACCTGAAAGACACACTTCAACCTATTCACGTAGTCATCTAGATCGATTTTCGAGAGCTATAAAATAAAACTCTAGCAAACTGCTGTGAGTCAGTAATTAAGCGGCCTCACTCACTACACTGGGTGGTCAACTGTCTTGTGGGTTCGCAACTGGGAAAAGTCTCGTGTCAGAGAAATCCTCTCTGGGGATTTTGGCCTAACTTAGATGAACTTTTACTCTGGAACTGAGCAAAAGTTAATTAAAAATCGCCCTTGCCCTTGTAGGGTGCTCAGTTGGTTAGAGCGTCTTCCCAATACACCAAGATTGTGGGTTTGACCCCCAGTCAGGGCACACATAAGAACCAACCATGAATGCATAATAAGTGGAACAACAAATCAGTTTCTCTTTCTTCCTTCCTCTCTCTCTTTAAAAATCAGTAATAAAAAAGAATTGCATTAGAAAAAATCAATCTCATGTGTGCTAAAAATAGTTAATATATTTTTTGAATTTACTAAGTTTCAGGTATTATTCTAAGAGGTGTGTACGTGTGTGTGTACAAGGGCAGGCAAAAGTTGGTTTATAGTTGTGAGTACATGAAACACAATTTATTCTTGTATTATTATGCATTAATTATTGTATTACTTGTATTACAACTGTAAACCTACTTTTGTCCACACCTGCATGTTAATTACTCCTTACAATAATCCTGCGAGGCAGACACAATTATTATTCCCTTTTAACAGATACGAAAATTGAGGCAGAGAGATTAGATAAGTAACTTGCCCAAGTCCAAACAACTAATAAGTGTCAGAGTAAGAACTTAAAACCAGGCAAAGCTTCTAAAGGAAATCACTTTATACAATCAATCCAATCACATTTACTCAAATGCATCCTTTTACTAATCCCTCCCCCTCCATTGCTGAAGTAAGAATAGCCAATATGTTTGTATGTTTATTTTATTTTTAAGGCAACTTGTTTTAAGACATTGGTCCAACTGGCAGCTGTATCTGTTGGGAACAAAAGAGATGTAAGTAACTGCTGAAAATAATGTGTCAGTGGCCGTGGCCACATATAAATGCTCTGCTTAAAAAGTCAGAACAAACTTGGGTTCTTAGCTGAAACTGTCCCTTGTCCGCAGCAACAACCAGGGTCACACTGACCCCAAAATCGTACTGTTCATTTTATCAGAACACAGTCTGCCTTATCATGACCACTTACATGACTTAAAATTAGTAGCTAGTAAGTATCTGCTTAAGTGAAATAAACTTAGCACTGAATTTGTTTAATACAGCAATAGCTTGCTTTAATGATTTGCATATATAAATATTTCAATGACTACAGGAGGTAGTGACCAAGTCAGGCTTTAAAGGGATTTGCTGAATCTTAATTCCTGCCACTCAACTTTCAGGTTCTTATCAAGGTCAACAGTGACCATCGTGCTGACAATCTAGTGGACACTTTTTGTATCTTCATTTTACCCAATTTCTTATTAATATTCAACCTGGTTGAGATGTCCTCTTTCTTTAAATAGTCTCTTCAGTAAAAATGATCTCACTTTGCCTCTACCCCACCAGTAGCTTTTTTCCTAATTCAATGCAAATCATTCCCTATTTGAACTCTAACTGGTACAATTCCTATGAGCTTGGTCAAAAACTCTCTTCTATCTCTCTCTTCTCTCCCTAAGTATTCTCATCTATTTCTAAAGCTTCAAACACTACCTACATGCTAATGTCAAAATACATCTAACTCAACATTCCCTCTGAACTCAAACTTGTTATATTCAACAGGCTATTTAATTTCCCACTGGGATGCCTCATAGGTATCCCAAATGAAAAACATCTAAAAGTGAATTATTGATTCTACAACTAATATTCTCCCACTACACAAACAAGAAAAACAAAACATACAAAAAGAGATTTACCCTACACTAATATTCAACTCAGTAAGTTGTGCCATCCATTGAAGAACCTAGTTAGTCAAGCGAGAAACTTGGGGGTTTAATCCTTGATTCCTTCTTGAGAAATATTGATAAAACAAATTGAGGAATCCTTCTGTGAAAGACAGAGGAAGCAAAGGAAGACCAGTATTAACAGTAACTGAATTTAAATAGAGGTACACAGGTAATTATTGTATTCCTCTTTCAACTTTTATATATGCTTGGAAACTTTCAAAATAAAGAGTTGAAGAGAAACTTTTTTTTTGAGTTAACGAAGAAAAAGGCTTTGCTGAATTACTCCCTCCAGTGTACTGCAGACAGGTGGCCCCTATTACTGAGCTAAGGTTTTTAAACCGAAAGCCCTGCTACAGGACACTCAGGTCTCTTCACCACATCTGGAAAGACACGTTTCTGCTTGTGTATTTCATACACCATTTTTTGCTGTGTATAATGTGCACCCTTTCCTCCAAATACTTGAGGGGAAAATAAGGATGCGCATTATACATGCGCAGCACTAGAACCGTGGGTGTACATTATACATGGCAAAACGCGGTATCTTAAAACATTAATGGGACCTTCAGAGCATTTGACTCAGAACTAGAACACCAATAGCTGTGATTCTTAGATTCTCAAGCCCACTTTCAAATTGCATCTCAGCCTAGCAGTAGTCACTGGGAAATAATATAGAAAATGACCATGCATTTAAGTTTAAAAAATAAGCTGGGTGGAGGATTTAGAGCTTTAAATACTTATCTTACAAAGGAAGGTATAAAATCAATAATCTAACCTGCCCCTTCAAGAAGCAAGAAAGAAAAGAGGGAATGATACCTAAAGTAGAAGAAAGGAAATAATAATCAGTTATTATTGATTAAATAATCATTAATCAATAAAATAAGAAACAAAAAATAATAAAATCAAAGAAGCCAAAAGTTTTTTTAAAGAGATTTAAAAATATCAATAAATTTAGCTAAGAAAAAGAGAAAATTACCAAAATCAGAAATGAAAAGGGAGACATTATCACAGACCCTATGGAAATTTAAAAAATTATAAGGGATTATGATGATGAATTTGTGCCAACAAATTAGAGAACTTATATGAATGGACAACTTATTAGAAAGACATAAATTATTGAAAACTGACTCAAAAATACAGAATTAGAATAGGCCTATGACAAGTAATTACATTAGCAAAAGAATCTTTCTACAAAGATTCTTACAAAGAGCTTTCCATGGCTCCACCGATGAATCCTATCAAACATTTAAATAAGAAAAAAACAACTTACACAACAACAGTTAGAAGACAGAGGAAGCAACAGTTCCTACGACGTGGCCAGTACCACCGTGATGCCAAAGCCAGGCAAAGACACAGGAGAACTGAACACCAATGTCCTCATAAACACAGATGTAAAAAACCCTTAACGCAGTGTTAGTAAACCAAATCTAACAGCATATAAAAGCAGATTATACAATATAACACAATGTGGGATTTATCCTAGGACTACATCATATTACATATCAATACAATAAAAAACAAAAAACATGTGATCATCTCAATAGACAAAGAGATAGCATTTGGCAAAATTCGACACCCATTTATAATACAGATGAAAAACAAACTAGGAATAAAAAGGAAATTCTGCTACCTGATGTAGGACATTTACAAAACCAATGCAGCTAACGTTGATTTAATGGTGAAAATCTTAATGTTTTCCCCCTAAAACTGCTACAAGTCAAGTAAATCCCTTCTCACTACTTTGATTCAATGTTGTAATGGAGGTTTTAACTAGTGCAAAAAAGTAAATAAATAAAATTAAAGGTACTCATAGTAGAGAGAAGTAAAACTGTCTTCATTCACAGATGGCTTGATCTTATACATAAAAAATCCAAAAGCATCTACAAAGAAAATTACTTAAATTATTAAGCAAGTTCTGCAAGGTTGCAGGATACAAGATCAGTATACAAAAATCAATTTTATTTCTATGTACTAACAATAAAGAAATCAAAAATGAAGAAAAAATTTATTGACCACAGCATCAAAAAGTACAAAATGTTAGAAATAAATTTCATGAAAGAAGTACATGACATATACTTAAAGCTATAAAATATTCCTGAAAGAAATGAAAGAGCATACAAATAAATAGGATGTAAGACAATATTGCAAGATGGCAATTTCCCCCATATTGATCTATATTGATTTTATTCAATGAATCCCTATAGAAATCTCGCCAACTTTTTCATAGAGATTGGCAAACTGATTCTTAAAGTTATATGGAAATGCCAAGAACCTAGTACAGGCTTTTTTGAAAAAGAGAAAAGTTGGAAGGCTTCTACTATGTGATTTCAAAACTTATTGTAAAATAAACCCTTACATTATAGTCATCTGAGTTTTTACAGAAGTGTCAAGGGAATCCAGTGGGGGGAGAGATACGATTTTTTTGAAGAAATGGTGCTGGAACAGTTGGATATCCACATACAAACAAAAACAACAACAGGAAATGAAGATACTTTACCTTATGCCGTACCAAAAAAATACCAATTCAAAGTAATTATAGACCTAACTATAATAGTTAACGCCATAGAGCTTCTAGAAGAAAAAACCTTTGTATCCTTTGGTTGGGCAAAGATTTGTGAGATACAACACCAAAAGCACAATCCACTAAAAAATTAATAAATTGAACTTTATCAGAATTTAAAACTTCTGTATTTCACATGATTTTATTAAGAAAATGAAAACACAAGCCACATACTGAAAGAATACTGGATTGGCCAAAAAGTTTGTTCAGTTATGCTTTATTATTTCAAGAAAGGTACAAATGCATCTGAAATAGAAAAAAAAAAATTGTGCAGTGTATGGGGAAGGTGCCGCGACTGACCGAACGTGTCAAAAGTGGTTTGTGAAGTTTCTTGGTACTACTGACATTTTGGCCAAATAAAAAAAAATTCTTTGCTGTGGGGCTGTCTTAGGCTTTGGAAGATATTTAGCAGCACCCCTGGCCTCTACCCACTAGAAGCCAATAGCGGGAGAGAGCCGACATACTCAAAATATCCAAATCAATAAATTTATTGGTGAAAATGAAAAATGCATCTTTTACTTTACAGAAAAAAAACTAAACAAACTTATTGGCCAACCTAATATTTGCAAACTGTACATCTGATGAGGGACTCACATCCGGAATACACAAAGAACTCAATCCTAAGAAAACAAACAACTAATAAAAATGGGCAAAAGATCTGAATAGATATTTCACCCAAGATATATATGGTACATGTGTAATAAGCACACCAAGAGATGCTCAAGATCATTAGCCACTAGGGAAATGCAAATTAAAACCCAATGAAATGTCATTACATAACCACTAGATGGCTGCAATGAGCAAGATAAACCACACCCAGTGTGGACACGGAGTGGAGAAGCTGGAACGCTCACGCACTGCTGGTGGGAATGGCACTCGGTACCATCTCTTCAGAAACGGTGTGGCCATTTCTTGAAAAGTAAGTATTTACCACATGACCCAGCAATTCCACTCCTATGTAATTTTTCTCGTGAGAAATGACTCGTATGACAATTTTCACAGCAGCGTTAGTCGTGATAGTAAAAAACTCGAATCAGTCCAAATGTCCATCAACTAGTAAATGGATAAATAAAATGTGATAATACCCATATACTATTATGGAACACAGTAATAAAAACAAACTATCGACACATACTATAATATAGATGAAACGAAAAATCTCACGGTAAGAGAAAGAAGCTAGACATATTGAGTGATTCCACTGAGACAACACCCACAGAGAAGGCGTCGCTAGGGAGAGAGCGTGCGGGTCAGTGGCGGCCTGGGACTGGGAGTGGGAAAGATGAGCTCCCCAGGGTATGAAGGGACCTCCAGGAAGTGTTGTACAACTGGATTGTGGTTGCACAGCTGCATAAATATACAAAAAATCACTGAATTATATACTTACATTGGAAAACTTTATAGCGTGTAAATTATACCTCAATAAATCTGTTTTTAAAAAAGATGGACTCTATGGAAATAAATTTTATCTAAGGACAAATCTAAAATCATATACAAAAATAGGTACCAATTAACTGGAAATTGCCTTATATTCTGCATATAATTTCTGAGATTACAGGATACTCTTAAAATTAATGTCAAAGGCTCCTCTTCCACTTTATTTTTTGTTGTTGTTATTGTTCTGAAAACAGTTCCATGTCTACACTCTCTCATGTATCACATTCTTATTTTTAGTGGAAGAAATAAAAGCTATCCATCCCTTAGATTATGATCTAAAGGTCCTTTATACTCCTTATTACCAAGAAAGTGGGGTAGAGCAGAAGAAGCTAGAGATTATAGAAGCTTCCTGGATGGTGGGAAGACTATGGAATAAGACACAGACACATCTAGAAGCATTATGTCTAGTATAGGAGCTCTCAACATTGAACATTCAAATCACCCAGGAAGCTTTAAAACTACCTGTGCCCTGGCTGCAACCAGACCACGCAGCAGAATTTTCTAAAGCTCTCTGGGTTGGTACAGCCAACATTGGGAGCCACTGGTCTAGTGGAATAGGTGGAGGCTTTCGAACCTTTATTTTCACGCCCAGCTGTCTCCAGGGAATGTGGTCTGGAATAGGTGCATTGTAGCATCTGGAGCTGCTATCTAACATGGTAGCCACCAGGCACTTGTGATTACTGAGCACCTGAAATACAGGTCACAGTCGGAACTGAAATACACTGTCTGTGTAAAGTACGCACTGGATTTTGAAGACTTAGTAAGAAAAAAAGAATGTAAAATACCGTAATATTTTTAAAGCTTAATACAATATTGAAATGATATTTGTTTGGATCCATTGGGTTACAAATATATTATTAAAATTAATTTCACCTCTTTTTTTTGGCTTTGTAAAAAAAAATATATGGTTACTAGGAAATTTAAAGTTACATATGTGGCTGCATGATATTTTTATTGGACAGCACTTATTCCAAACTTTAAAAGAATCATAAAATCTCAGAGCTGAAAATGGCCTTTGAAATCATCTAAAGCAGTCCATTCATTTTTCCCCCCTAAGGAAACTAAGGCCCAGAGAAAGAGACTGGCCCTGCAGGGCACAGCCAGAAGGTGATATGTTGGAGATGAGTCAGGTCTCCTGACTCCTTCCTGTCTGGCTATTTCCATCACACCTCCTCAAGGAATGTTTAAATAAAAGTGCTCCATCATCTCCTCCCAGACGAGAATGTTGAACTTAATCAGCCGGCGCTGAAATATGTACTTTTTACAGAGTGCCTTTTTTCCCCTCCAGGATGTTCTATGTCGGTCTCTGCGCCTACAGCGTCTCTTCACTTTGGTGCCGTACCTCCGATGTACTGCTCTTGGTGTCGTAAAATAAACCAGGAAAAATGTAAAAAGATCAAACCGCACACTCCGCTTTCTACTAGGAAAGGTTATATGTCAAAGGGCACTTGCAGAAATACCACAAAAATAAACTTAAGGGCAAGAAATTGGTAGGGAGAGGCCGGCAGGGGGGTTGAAGCCCGATGAAAATAATACTTTGTGTTCCTATTTTAAGTGTCTTTCTCAATGCTGTATGCATAGCAGCTAGAGGCAAGCTGGAAAGCCGCCAGGTCCTGGCTGCCAGCAAAAATTTTGTCACCTCCTTTGAACATCTGAAGTATGTTTACCCCATAGATTTCATTAAATTACACTTCCATTAGGAAGCATACAATGTTGATACTCATCTCAAAGATCAAAGGGATCGCTAAGAGGCATGTCATCCTGCTCCCCAGCTGATTGCTATTTCTGGGCCAATCAAGGAAAAGGAGCCAGAACAATACTTAGTTAAAAAAAAAAAATTGTAGCATCTCCCCAAGGACTATAGACTAAGAATCTGTAGCCCCATTATCAAAATGAGCATATCATTAATGACAATACTCATACACTGAGTTATTTTAATACAAGTCCTACCCAACAAACAAGCTAGATTTGGGTCATTAGCTGAATCTGTAAAGCAGAATTTCTGAGGGCTATAAAACTCTTCGGTAAAAACATAAGGTTTAGAAGATGGAGAAGGTCCCATTTACAAATGTAGGAGAAAATCTAGTTTTTATTAATTTCACTGTGATTGTAAATAAACCAACAGGTGAACCAGACTGGAGATGGCCAACTTACTGACAGGCTGTAAGTCTCTTTTTAAATCTCACTAATTTTTTTCCAATGGATTATTTAAAGAAATATCATAAGTACATTTTTAAGGCAAAACAATTCCACGTTGGAATCAAATGACTTATGAAGAAAACACTTAACTTCCAGGAGGTAGGGACATTAATTTCCAAAGAGGGAAGATTTGGTCATTGAAAATTGGGAAATAAAAACAAGTCATTTCAACTGGGGATACCAATATTTAAGGTAGGTTTCATGGAAGGAGTTTAAAAATACATGTGGTACTGAAAAAAACAGCTGAAAGTCCCAAATCCTTTATTTGAAGTCAGGAAAGGTAGTTCAGCGTCAGCTCTAATGTTCTAAGCCTGATTTCAGACAGCAAGAACTGTTTTCTAGCAATTTTTGTTATGAGGATGTTGCCCCAAATGGAATGAAAAAGGCAAGGCTCAGTTGAGCGTTCTTTCTACCTAACGCTTTCCACAAGCTCTGGTGGTGGAGGTAAATCACGCACCGATTGCCACAACCCACAATCTAGACTTCGGCTGTTCTCCTGCACTGCCTAGTCAGCCTCCTGGTTATCTGAATCTGACACATCATGTGAACTCTAATTATCTATCTTTTGCAATTAATCATCTGACAATTACATTCCCTGCACTTATAAGCATCCAGCTGGGAACTGAGTTTTAATCTGAGAGAGAAAAGAAAGAGGATTCAGGTTTCTAACAAATTACTTCTAATTAACCAGAACCTTTTTTAGTCATCCCAATGTAAAGATGCCTACAGCTAGTCAAAGAATTTATTGTTTGCTTTCTTAATGATGCTTTAAAATTTCATTTAAATTTCCCCAAAGGGCAGTTCTGGAAATGTATTGCACTAACATTAGTTAAACAAACACTGTGTTTGACAGTACACAAAGAATGATGGAAAAAAGGAAATAATTTCTAAGGGAAAGAAACTTCCGGTATTGACTGGAAAGGGCACCGAACAAAAGCAGATTCAAGACACACACATTCAAAGTGGAAGATACGGCTATTTTCTAATGAGTCCAGGCCACAAAGTTGAGTTTCAATTTTAGAGCCGAGAGACTTCGTGGGTCACCGACCCCAGTGGCTCTCAGCATGGCATCCCATGATGGCAGCTTCAGCGTCAGCCTGGAATCCTTCAGGAATGCCAAGCCCCAGGCCTCTTGCTGGCTCCCTTCCACGGCCCTCTGAATCAGAAATTCTGGGGAATTAGGAAGTACCGGTCTGGTCTAACCACTTTGGTGTACGGATGAAGAAACTGACAGCCGAGAGAGAGCCAAAGTTTCTATACACAATAAGATTAAAGAACAACCTTGACGAACTTATTATTTTATATTTTTCCCATTTATTAAAAAAATTCTTTGTTATTATTTAAGATATACCACTGTGATGTATCACTTAACTTCTGGGACTGCTGAGCCTCGGGATCCCCAGCAGCGCTTTCCTTTCACAGTATACTTAGCTGCTGGAACTTAAATACCTACACATCCTAGAGGACTGGTGATAAGGTTCCCAGCGGCATAACATTCCACGAATTCTGAACCTACAGTAAACAAAGACCAGAGAGATGAGCCAGGATCCTATGTGACTTTGAAGAAATCAGACTGGTTCCCTAACACAAAAGAGCCCTACCCTGGCTGGTGTGGCTTGGCGGGTTGAGAGCCAGCCTGGGAACCGAAAGGTCTCTGGTTCAGTTCCCGGTCAGAACACACGACTGGGTTACGGCCTGGTCCCCAGTTGGGGAATTGCGAGAGGCAACCGATGGATGTTTCTCCCACACATCAGTGTTTCCCTTCCTCTCTTTCCCCCTCCACCCCCCTCTCTGAAAAATAAATAAATCTTAAAAAATAAAATAACCCCTCCAGCTTCTTAATAATAACAATAATAGTAGTAAATAATAAAAGGTTTTTGCCTTATCGTAATTGTCTCATGGCTGAAATAGTAAAAAATGAAACTGTCAGGTCTCTGAAAAAAAAAAACACCAAATCAGACCTCTGCAAGAAGTACATTTATAAGAGAGAGTAGTGTAGCGAAAACAACACTGGACACAGAGTCAAAAAAATCATGGCTTCTCACTCTTGCTCAGCCACTGACTGAGCAACCCACATTGTACCTCTGCCTAAAGATGTGTCTCCTCACCTTCAAAACGGTCTCAACGCGGAACCTTGTAAATCTTCTGAAGAGGTAGAATGCAAACGGCCCTCAACACAGTTTCTGGTACATAATGAGTATTCAGTGAATATTGGCCTCTTCTTCCTCTTCCTTTTCAATTTACAGAATATACAGGGAGAAACCAATATGTCCAGCTTTACTTGTGTTCTGAGGGGCTCTGTGTAGCTCCAATGTGCGGTTTAATCTGTCTAGGTTTCAACACACTCTCCATGACTCCTCAGCCCTGTTTCTCTTCACTCTCTTTCCTGGAGACCCAGAAAGATATTAGGTGATCATACACTTAGCCAGTACAAAAGTACATAGCCTAATTACAATGTCAAGAAAACATATATATATAACAATTTATTTTTGCTTTAGGCTGAAATTATACGAATTTAGTTCTCTCACCCTGACTTAACAAATCTTGACTTCCCTCATGTATTTAAAATTGTATCTCCCAACATTTGTCAATAAAAAATGTGTCCTTACTAAATGTTTTTGACTTGGTTTCCCTGGTGGTGAAAAGACTGGGAACCATCAGCCTAGCGGTTCCTTTGAAAACATGTACGCTGGAATCACTGGGGCCCCAACTCAGGTTTACAGAGCCTCGGTCTCCAAGGGGGAGTGTCTGATGTATGTATGTGCATGTGTTCATGTGTGTGCGTTTAAATGCCACAAAGAATTTGACCGAAACACTCCTTATGCTTCGGCGTTGGAAAAGGGAGGCCATTCATTGTTCCTCACTTTGGACTTGACTGTCAGCTGCCCAAATGGGCAAGGATGAAGCAAAGGCAGCTGAGATTGGACGGCGCACACGATGAATTTAACATCACAGGTGCCAATTTGTGAACGAAAAGGTCCTCTGGACTGGCGAGTGAGAAAGTGATACATTTTCAGAAACAAAGGAGGAACTCAGAAAATTTCTAACAACTTAAGAAAGATGGAAAAAATGAACTCCCCACAGGGTATTTTAAAACAAATATAGGCTATAAAACTAAAGTTTATGCCGTGATTACTTTGTTTTATATTTTAAATGTAGAACACTTTGACAGCTTGGGTCCGAAAAGTATAAAAATGTACTATTTTAAAGGAAAAAAAAGTCTATTTTTAGAAACCAATGGACATGATTACACTCCTATTAACTAATGTCTTTGGGTTTGGTTCTGGTTAATGTGGAATAGACAAGTTCCATATTTTAAGCCATACCGGGTAAAATACAGGCATTTTACCCAAAGTTAGGAAAGTTCCACATTGTAATGTATGTTTTATAGCACAGTCCAGCTCTGTGACATTTACCATAGAGATTAGCTAACTGGACAACTACTTCTGTTTTTCCTAAAGTGTCAGACTTGATGTCCCTATCATCGGTTAATTCAAGAACATTTTCTTAGGACCCACATGCTGTCGCACAGCACAACAGGTCAAAGTCCCTATTCTAGAACAGCATATAATGTCGTTGGAGCAGCAAGACGAACGGCACTCGAAACGAAGCAATACGAAGCAGCATGAAATTCGGGAGCAAACAGGAGGTATTGGGACAATGATGTGGAGACGGAGGAAGCAATCAGAAACACGTAAGAATTTTGTCAGAAACACGTTTCGACGGTGTCATGGTATTTTTTCCCATTTATTGATCCTAACATGGTGAAATGTGACCCAATAATCCAAATCACAGTCCAGACAGTTCTTTGAACATTTCTTCGTACAGTCACCACATTGTCTACAAATCTAAGAAATCGACGCAGGGAGAGAACATAAGGGCAGTGCCTATTAGTCACTACTGAAATATTTGTATGGGCTTAAGTTGAACTTTGAGATGAGGCCTAATTTTTAAGTTGAGCTACTTGGACAAAAGCATTTTCTTCCTTTTAGGTAAATGCATTACAAAAGACCTGTGTGGTACGGGAGATGACACTGGTCAGAAAGGCAGCGTGGAGTGAGTATTTTTGAATCCTGCACTGACGGTCAGAAGGTTACAAGTGGGATGAGAGAATTCCAGACAGAATAGCATGTATAAAGGTAACAACAGGGTGAGAATGAGTGAATCAACTGTACACAACGAGAGAAGATTAATTTGAGTATGGGAAGCAAATAAAGGTAATTTGAGCTCATAAAATGATGAGGCTGGGGATTAGGGAGAATTAGGAGTGAAATGAAAGCTAGAATGTGAAATTTGGATTTGATTCCGTTGGCAATGATAAACCCTGCATGCTCCTCAAAGAAGCAACATCGTAGAAACCCCACCCCCTTTTTAAAATGTGTTAGCTCTATCACAGCGTTTCTCACCCCAGGTGCAGAGCATCTATGTATGCTTACACAGTCCCCCGGTTCTCAGACCACTTTACCCCTCCAAAAGTGCTATCCTCTCTAACTGATAACACACCACTGTTTTAGCAGACCCGTACACGTACACAATGCACCGAGGTAAGGGGTGGGATTACATGTGGTAAAAGCGAGGGTGTGCTCTAACCAGAAGAATGCGGATGTGAAAAATTCGGAAATGCTGTAGTCTAGGAATTGGCCATGAAGTCAAGAAAAAGAAGCGGCCTATGTGGAGGTTCAGAAAGTACGGGGTATGGGTCTTTACTCCGAGTGCGCTATTACTTATTATGAGTCATTTTCTTTTTTTGGTACACATACCGTATTTTGTGGACTATACGACACACAGGACCATAAGACGCACCTAGGTTTTAAAGGAAAATAGGGGAAAAAAAACCCCACTCCACCACTGCCCCCTGCCAAATGAGCCAGGTAAGCTATATTCGGACTATAAGACGCACCCCCATTTCCCTCCCAAATTTGGGGGGGGGAGTGTGTCTTATAGTCCGAAAAATACAGTATGTATATTCTTTGGACCTGTTATATCTAATGGTTATTGCAAGCAATGACTATAAAATCTTACTCCCTTGGACTCAGATTTCCAAGACGAGTTTTGGACTGCACTTAAGCAGAAGACTGCTCTTTCAGAGACAGAGACGGTAAACAGGAAGACAGCAAGGATAATGCACAGAAGGGCACTATAAACAAGGACTTCCTGACGTGTCTTTCCACGTGTTTTCTAAAACACATTTGCATGATGCGTTATTTCATGGTTAGGTAGGTAAAACAGGCACTGTTCTCCTTTCACAAGGGGGAAGGGATGAAAAGGTAGATGACCTACAAGAATTCTCAAAGGCAGTCGTGACTGAGGCAGGATTGGAATTCAGGACTTAACTAGAATATCCAGTGCTCTTTCCAGCCCACCCCACTGCTGTTTCATATAAGCCCCCCCCAATTTAGAGTGCTCATGACACTTGTAACTGTGAGATCTCAGCACAGATGTAAGCGTGGCAAAGTGTTTTAAGACATGCTTTAACATATGTACATGTGGGACCAGGAGGGGCATTCAGATTGTTTTCCTTAGGCTCTCTTCTTAACCCCAAATGCCTGTAGGGAAATAGAAGGATGCTACAAAAAGATTCAACAGCTAGGAAACGAACACAGAAAATAACATAGAGAATTAGAAAAGTATATACAACTAGGCAGTTGCAATTGTTTGAGAAGGAACACGTCCAGAGGAAAGCTCTCATTTGTAAATCTTATTGCGACAGCTGCTTCAGCGGTACGTGAAACCGCTGTAGTGATAACAGGCTAAAAAAATAATAAAAACTTTGAAACAGAGTTAAAGGATACATGTAACTTTAAAAAAAAACACCTTTTTCTACACAGAAAGGTTAAATTGGGAGGTTGACGTTTGCATTTGTTAGGCTGTCAACACTTTCTATCCGTATGTGTACAAACAATATCTAAAGATGTCATCTGCATATTTATACCAAAGAGCTCAGGAACAGGACCTGTCAGTATGCTTTAACACCCTTCCACGGCGTCAACTTTCATCAGATATAAACACGGCATGTTTAATTTATCAGTTTGGTCTTAATATAAAAAGTTGACAATCATGTCACTATAACTATTGATAAGGTAAATGAGCACTATAGAAAAGTGTCAAGAAGTTATTGAAATGTTTGCTGAAATACTATATCAAATTGCATTTATCAGCTCTTCTTTGCCAATGAATGTCATATTTTCCTACATATGGCTATTCCTGAAAAGATGTACCCAGTGGAGCATTTCAGAGACTTCGTTCCGAAAGCATCTTAATTCCCAGGTATGAGAAACGTCAAAGGAGTCAGAACAGAGGAAACACATATGGCAGCGCATGGCATTGTTATTTTGCTCCAATAAAGTTAAACAGAAACTGTTGTCAAAGAACAGCTCACACTAAAGTAACGGTTTAGTTGGATACTTATGTTTTGTGTGCCTGTCACTTGTCATAGATGTTTCTTCTGTTAACATTTGCTTTACAATTAAACATTTTTTATATTTGATTCAATAGGCACTAATAGAATACCCAGTATGTACGGCATTTATTAACTACTTCATAAAACATAGAAGTGGAAGACCTCGTCTCCTCTCTTGAAGATCTTATAATTTGGTTGGAATAATAAAACTTAAGTAAGTGCAAATCAACAAATCATTTCAGCTCTGACATGGAAACGGTGTATAAGTTGGTCAGTTTATAAACCTAAGTGCCAAGCTGCATGGGAAGTAAAGAAAATCTATCATGACTGGAAAGATAATTAGAAAAAACTTTAAGAAGGAGATGAATAATGGGCAAGGGACCATAGAAATGGATGACATATCAATATAAGACTAATAGATTAAACTGAGCCACAAGTTCCAAAGCACACCTCTCGTCCTAAACTGCATATAGAATAGTTTTAAAGTGATGGGAAAACTTTTGCCAGGCTTGAAATGCCAAGCATCCTGATTTTCGACACCTGTAAACAACAAACGCATTGGCCTTGCAGAGCATGGAGGCTGACCCCAGCATCTGAGAGCTGAAGATGCTGAGGCACAGCGACTGGCCCGATGCATGAAGCTAGCTGGTAGCAGAACAGACAGCCAGAGTCAGAGCTCTGGACCATAATCCGCTGTCCTTCCCACTGCATGACACTGCCTCTTGATTCACAGCCCACCTAAAACAAATGCAGGTCGGTTAATAAACCGAGTCCTCTTTAAACACTAGTGGCTTGTTAAAGGTAAATGCTCTAAAGCACAACAATTTGGCAGCTTTAGTGTCAGACGGATTTGATTTCAAGTTGTGGATCCAAATCGTGAGACCCTGGAAAAGTGTCCTAGCTTTTCATAACCTTATACGTCTGAATAGTACACTGGCTGTGAAGAAGAAACGAAACACAACATGATATCTAACTTAGTAGAGGCCCTCGCTTGTTCATTCCCTCTCCCTCTAAAATCCCTGCCAGGGAGTGGGTCTCAATCAGTGATAACTGGGCCTCATGGGGGGACACTAGGAATATCCAGAGATCTGGCCGGGGTGGGGTGCGAAGTCTATTGGCATTTGGAGATGCTGCTGAACATAGTAAAACATACAGGACTGCCTCCCCCCACCCCAACAAAGAATTATTCCCAAATTTCAGTGCCCCAAATTTCAGCAGCGCTGAGGTTGGGAGACTGTTCTAGACCGAAGAGAAAGACCACCCATTATCACTAGTGTTCAGTTAAAAGAGAGATCACATTTTTTCTGCCCTAAAGGGCAGACATCCTAACTTTACCAAAGTATCAACATCAAGGCAGAAATGCATCAGATCTCCGAGTTCATGACATGGAATACAAAAATATAAGTGAGTTAATACTTCTTGCTATGTAGATTCTCCTGATTATTTGCATGAGCTAGATTTGCATAAAAATTACATTTCCAGACACATGGAAAGATTATTTCCTTAAAATCAACCCGAGGGAGTAATAATTTACTAAAAAGATGTAAATCTGTGACTCTTTATGGATTTTTTTTTTTAATTGGAGGACTGGAAAATTCTTCAGGCAAATTTGAACTTAAAGACAATATCAGTTTGTGCTCTGAGATATTTCTTAGCACTACCTGCATTCCAAAAAGACATCGAAAATAACAGGAGGCAGGAGGCGCAGGCATAACAACGCAGGCGTCCCAAACAACCGGCACCTGGGGTGTCACTGCGGCACCCTCAGCCTGCTGGTACATCTGCTACTTTTCCTCCCTTCCTCTTGCAAGTTACCTCCCCTATACTACTACTTTCTCTTACTTCTTTCCGTTCCTCGCTGTGTCTGCCTCTTGTCACTTGCCAGTGACAGTTGTGTAGCCCCGGTCAGGACAGACCTCAAAGACCAAATGCCTTGATTTGGGGGCAAGGCCCCCCCGGTGCTTCCTGGGAGATAAGAAGGAGATTTGCGGGCCCACTTCAGTGTGTCCTGTCTGCGTGAGACGCCTACGGGAAAAGATTTTGCAAAGATAGCGCTAAAAGAGACCCCATTTGGAAAAACATTACAAGGGCTCAAGAAATATAGCTGTTTGTAATCACTATTCACTGATATTTAAAAAATAAAGCTAGTATTTCTGATTTTGCTGGGTTTGAAATCATTCCTCTTCAGAGTGAAAAGTAAACTCCTAAACCAAGCGGGCTATTGTAAATGAATTGGGTATTGAAAATTTCTCTCAGAAAACACCACAATGTGGTACGATTTAAATATCGCTGTGAGCCACAGTGCCATCCACGGCCACATTCCGTGTGGATGGGAAACCGTGGTTTTGCTACTTTGACAGTTTCTGAACAGCCTAGGGAAGGTGGGAAGCCCTCTCAGCTATAAAATGCACTGACAAAAATCTCACCCGAAACCTGTATTTCCAAGTTCATGGAAAGAGTATTGCCTTAGAATCTACCTGAGGGAGTAATTAGCAAAAAAAAAAAAAAAAAAAAAAAGCCATAAATGTATGACTCTTATGATGAAAACTCTTATATGCATTTTTAAATTATCTATTTCCATGAGGATAATCTCTCTGACTATAGAGTCTAGAGCAAAATAATATACCCATACACCAAGATTCTCTAATCAATTCAACATGTTTTTAAAACTCCTGAGAAAATAATTATTTTACTGTAAGCAACAGAATAGATTTTGAAATGGCAACTAAGACACAGGATAGTACTTTTTTATAATCTGAGTCTTTTTTGAATGCAGTTCAAAAATAGTTTAAAAGTTACTTCATAATTAAAAATTCTAAAATACCATTCGCTATGATGATCATAAGATTTAAATTAATATCATAAGCTATGAGTTAACTTAGGAATTTCCCAACCTGGCCAGAAAAGGAACTTCAATTTTCTCCTCCACAAGAGAAATCCTCTGTAATTTCACTAGCAAGTTGTAAGTTACTTTCCCCACACCGATGCACAGCTATCATCATTTGGAACCAAGTGGATTTTCTCTTTCTTTCTGCTCCAGACTCACTCGGCTTACTGCCAAGGGAAAATACAGACACAGGGAAAGCAAAGAGCAATTCTGTTAAGATCAATGAAGATGTCGGCCATAACAGAATCCTATTTATCCGTCACATCCCTACTACTTCTTCTCTGACTAGAGATTACCAGCAATTTCTTGACAATTCTTGTACAAAAATTAAGTTACAATCAATCTTGCAAGATGTAACAGGGGGAAAAAAAGAAATAAAAAACATGTATATGGAGTTTTTTCTACTAAATCAAGAAACAACATGTATATAACTTGTATAACCGTATTTCCATTCTTACAGGAGACTGAATGTACCTGTTTCCGAAGCAGTTAAAAGTGCATATTGATCAACAAAAAATTCATAGGAAGATGTTCTGTTGGCATTGGCTTTGTGTAAGAGGTCAAAAGCACAGTCTGTTTAGGGGTTTAAAACAAAAGGCTGGGAGTTTGGTTCTGTTCTAAGCTCAAGTGAAAATTGAAAATATTCATTCTGCCACCCAGGGAGAAAAATCACTCATGCTGTGGCTTCTCTGTTTTCCCCAACCAAAGGTTGTGACAGTACCTAACTTTCAGCCAAAAGGAAATTAATTATCAAAGTAATTTGATACAAAAGAAATGTGGGTAACTGTCACTGTAAGATACTGGATTTTGTCAACTTAAAACAATGTGTTTAAAATAATAGCACTGACAATTTGTGAGAAAAAAATGAAAATAATTAAATGGCACTGCAACCCATATGAAAGGAAGAGCTTCACTGTTTTCAATGCTTTCTTAAATATGAAACCACCCCATTGCCCGGCTCAGGTAATCTTTCCATCACTTCGAACCCCACCCGAGGTAAAGGCCGACTTCCTCAACTTAACCCACAAGGCTTTGCCTCGCTCTCAACCTCATCAAGTTCTGATGCCTGAGACACACCCCACACCAATTACATCAGTGTCTGGGAGTGAGGGTACGGCACCAACAGGTTTTAAAGACACTCTGCGCCCTGATGATTCCAACAGATAGCAAAGTTTGCGAACTAAGGCTCTAGCCCCATGTTTAACACCTGAAGCAGTATTAACACCCCAGGCCTCCCCTGCCTCCCGTCCTCTACACTACCCTCCCCCAACCTCCTTTGTCTATATTGTTCTTTCCACCCAGGTAGACCTTGCTTCTCTCAAATTCCACCTCCTCCTACTCAGTGTGGGTATATTATCTCCTCGTGGGTAGTTTCCTTCCCAACCCCCACTTCATTCACGTCCAAACACCTGGCTTGGATGCCCCTCCCAGAAAGTCTGCCCTTTCACATGCTAACCCATCAGAAAATGCATGATGTCACTTACAATTACTAGGACTATGAGTTCCTTAAAAATATGACTTATTCATCATTTGATCTCTTGCACAATGCTTGATGCATATTAGGTACTAAATATATGTAAGGTCTTTATAGTAATCTATACCAAAACAAAAAAATGTTGAAGATCACTAAAATTAAAACCTACCTTAATGAAGTGACTAGAAACACCACCAGCTTAAAAGTTTTCCTCAGCTTCCTCATGTGTTCTCTAGTTAGAAATTAGTTTTAGTATTATTTGTTTTACTAGTGAGAATTTGATTTAAATTATTTTGGCTTCCTCCATGCTTATTTCTAGCTGTGTATTACATTCCCTTATATATTTGGGCATATTCTAAACCCAATTCTCAGCATATGACAATATTTGGAACTTCTTACTTATAAAGCTATTTGGTTGCTGTCTTCAGGTATGCAAGAGTCAATTCTTTGTTGGTATTAATGACAATATTTAACAGGTACTGTAGAATCTCCCCCCTTCCCTTGTCAGCACTGGTATATTAGGCCAATGATGTAACAATATATAGAGAGTGACTTCTAATAGTTTCTGGGAAAAGTCGGTTATTAGAAATTAGGGAAGGAATGGGAAGGCAATCCAAGGTAAATAATTCAACAGGTATTTTGAGTGTGAGATGAAAAACACAGCACAAATACAACTCTAATTAGTAATATGATTTATACAATAAAATGATACAAATTAATATATAGTATCATAATTCTTCTCCCTTTAATTCTGACTCTACTACCACAAGGTCAAGGAGAAAACTTGCTTGCAAAGAGTAATTTCTAAGATGTCTTTGACAAAACAAATGTGCTAGAATATAAAAGCAATCCAACTTAGAAGGTCACATCTGAGAATAAGATGGGTGATTTCACATTTCAATACTTTGTGTAAGTGCCTGAAGTGAGTCTGTCTACTCAATCACCGAGAATTTAACTTCAACGTCTTTAGCTACTTTAACCTCTGAGCTCTTCAATTCTAGGGTTACTACTGATGCCCAGTAAAGTCACTACAATCAGCACAGTTCTCAAAGTACTTGCACATTTATTTAATCTGATGTGACTCTGATATTTCCCCATTAGGGGGGCAGAATTGGTATGATAATCCAAATTTGCAGACACAGAAACTGAAGCACGGTGTGAATATGCCACGTTTCAGGTCTCAGGTCCCCTGTGCTGGCCTTTCCTCACCATCCCACACTCCTCTCTTGGCAAGCTGGCCCATGACCCAACTTTGCTTGCACACAACATTAGAAAAATACAGGATGGGCCATTTGTAACGAATGCCTAACAATCTATATGTGATATTTCTAAAGTGTAAATACAGCCGTCACACAGGGGCCTGGACCAGACAGCATCTGAAATGAATAACACTAAACCACATTCTTTAAAAAAAAAAAAAAGTAGAAAAATTTAAACTTCATTAAAACTAAAAAGAATATAAATCTGCAAGGCTCTAACCATGGAGAGGTTTCCTCCTTTCTGAGCTTTACTTTAAAAGTCACGTATGTCCATAAATAAGAACAACCCTAGTATTCAGTTGAAGTTTATTTGTAGATTAGGTTTATATAAAAAACATCAAAAAAAGAAAACAATGAAGCAAAAAATGCCGGTCACTGAACATGCGGAGATGTAATCTCCCATCGTGAAAGTCAAAGGGTAAAAAAATCAGCCGCCACCAAAGGGCACCCTTGTGTCGAAGTACAAATTACACGTTAAAGACACATGTCGTTCCTACAGTTTCTGCGTTTGCATTTCACACCCCAGTCAGTGCCACGCTTGTGAGTGCCTGGATCACAAAATCCGGCACAGGCTCTGCACGGGAAGCATGCAGGCACAGGCCGACTTCCTCACAGCGAATAACAGAAATCTCCCTTGTCACAGTGGATTTCAAAGTTTAAGGCAGCGGTCACTTGTTTTAAACAATGGTTAAAGGAACCAAATGGAAAATGAGAAGATTCGTACATTTCCTGAGAACTGCCTGTGATGGAGCTTGAGCTCCAGCAGCTTTTAGGAATTCGCAAAGTCTGCGGAGCCTCGAGAACTAACCCCCGCACTGTTCCTCGGTTTTTCCCAACGCGAGCACGATGAAGAATTTCAGAGGCATCTCTGGCAAAGGCTTTTAATCCATGATATCTGATGAACTTCTTAAAAGCCAAAGAGCAATTTCACTCCACCTTTACTTGTTTTTACTCTTAAATATGATTTTTTTTTCCATTTGGGGGAACTAAAGGACACAAAATTAAACAAAACAACCTAAGCCAAAAGAATGACACTATCTGTACGCACAGTCCATTTCCTGAAAGGCTTCTGAGGATCTGGAATCAAGAGAAAAGTCTCTGGCGAAATCTTTCTAGCCCTATTTTAACTTCTTGTACAGGAAAGCTCGAAATAGCTGACACGGCAAACCTCTTCAACTGCTGTAACACAGTTTAAAACCCTTCACTCTGGAGATCAGATCTGGCTCAGTCTTTATCACAAGAAGCTGAATACTCCTAAAAGCTACAGGCTAAGTCAGGAGTGCCTAATCTGATTTAAATTTTGTCCTGAACCTCACAAACGTAGGACTAGATAAAAGACAATAGGAACGGCATAAAAAGCAGCTGAGGATTCACGCGGAAAAAAAAAGAAATGAGAAATAAGAGTCAGAAGCACGATGTCATTGCCAGCTCCAACTTACTTCAGTGCAGCAACGCCCAAAATTGACACACTTTATTCGAGTATTTTTATAACCTGAGGGTCTAAGTATGAAATCTTTAGTTCTATCACTGGCATTAAATAATGCAATTGTGAGTTTCAAGATCCCTAGAACACAAGCTTTAGGAAGGCAATGAACTTGTGGGCATCGGGTCTGTGTGGAGTATGGAGCTGAGGCCTCAGGCCTCCGGCTGCCCCGCAACATCACTCCGCTGGCATCACTGTCTCTGCTGTAATGTTTGGCATTTACCAGGAGAAAGACGGGCAAGTAGTAGTTTGATAAAAGGCACTTCATTTAAAAATCAATTCGCTACTTTTTTCCCCCCAAGGAATAATATACCTACCATACGTGAAAACTGAGCACGACTCAAGACAAAACCAGGGGGAAGGCGCGAGGCAGTACTTTTCCAGGAAACGAAGCCGGGCTCCACAGCACTAGCTTTGACCACGTGTCTACAGGACATCAGACTACTTTCGACCACGGGGCAGTTCAGAAGCAACCATTGAAAAGTCTACTGTTTATGCGCAAACAATTTAACATTAACACAGCGCTGGCTTTTGGACTGTGGCAATTAGCTTCTTCATGTTCCAAACACCAAATAGCAGTTTCCCATTAATTTTTAAACCAATGTGGCTTTAACTTAAAATAAACTCTACATCAAAAGAATGGAAAATAAACAGCCAGGAACACAATTTGACGAATTGGATTTATTTAGTTTATTTACCTAAACAGGGACCATTGGATCTCTTTAATAGGCTGACAGTTGCATTGGGCTGGTTAATAAAACATTCAACAGTGTCTTCAGCCAATATAGAAATGCAAATCCCATCAGAAATATTTTATTCATGAGGCAGTAATTTCAGTTACTACTAGTTCCTTTAAAAAAAAAAAAAATGGCACTCTGCAAATAAACAGTGCCACCTAGTGACTAGTAATGAGGCCAAAGTTGTCACAGGTTTATAAGTAACCTTTCAAAATCTTGCCTGTTTTTATTTTTCCTCTTTATTTCTTAGGTAAGATTAAAGTAAATAGGCAAAGCAACAGAAAATCCAGTAATAATTTATTAAGTCATTTAAGAAGGACTACAAGTAGAGGTAACTACATTAAAATCAGTAAGCTTTACGTGTGCATGTGTGTGTATAGTTTTAAAGCAATTTAGCACTGTCTCCAGAAAATAAACACTTCATCTGCTTAGAACACTCAAACCACTAGAAAGACCAGAAAGTTGTAAGAAAAATTTGGTCCTTCTGCCATAAATTGGCACTATAACTTTAATTCTGATGATTAAAAAAATTAATAAGTAGGTAGAAAAAACATTCTAATAAAATTACAAAATCCAATCAGACAAAAATTTTTTTAAAAAAGATTACACACACAGATATATCTATCCCAGTACAGACTCCAACTTTGCCAATGACTACGGTAGATTTGGAAGTTAGTTTTTCAGGCCATAAATCTACGGGAGCTAAAGGCCAGAGGCAAAACCTCAAAGTCATCATCATAGAAACAGTCACAATGGAAGTAAGTGTCAGAGCTCAAAGTAAAGAAAATCTATGCAGGCCAACCTCAAATTCAGTACATAAAACCAATGACAAAATATTTAACACATACTACTGCTCCACTCGAGTATACATGGTGGGAAGAAGGGTCAAGGATGTGGACCTTTAAAGAACCTCGAGTTAGGAGACCGGGGTGACACGCAAGCACAGGTCAGCCCCCAGAGGGCGTCACTATAGCTGAGAAGACTTTGGTCTCTTCCCTGTACACTGTGTCCGTTTCCTGTGTTGGGCTTTGAAATGATTGGAAGCTACTTTGCGAGTATAAGATGTACCAAGGTCAAAGCCTAGAATGAAAAGCTTAAACAGAGAAGGCCCAATGCATGATGATTTTCCAACAATTTCACCTAGTGGGGCCTTGGGAACCAGAGTCTTAAGAAAATATCTGAAAACAAAGAAAATCAGGTACATGCACATAAATATAGTATTACTTTCTCCCTTAAAGGTCACAGTCATAGCCACATAACTAAAATATATTTCAATTTCTGATCAAGAAATGCTGAAAATGTAAATTGAGTTCAGTTTGAGACCAGATACTCAAAGCTGTGCATATCTGCCGCTGACCTTTACCAACACTAACCTAACTCCCATGGAAGACCATCTTAGAAAAAGTCTCTGATGTATCACTGCCGGAGTTGGAAAATCCCCACAATGGCAACTGACAACAGTATCCTTCTCATGTAATTGTGGATTTCTGAAATCCCATTCTAACACAGGGGAGATAAGGAGAAATAAAAACAAAACCATCTGATGAGTCACAACACTGTAATTCCAAGGAATATTTTAATAAGAGCTATAATATTGTTGGTACCCTTTGATTCAGTAATCTGACTTCTGAGAAATGATGCATTTCTTTTTTTTTTTTTTGATGAAAATAATCCTGTTCTAATATGTTCATTGCAGTACAATAAATTGTGGAGGGAGTAAATGGAAATCTATTAGGATTCAACAAAAGATGAACTAATAATATAACTGATTGAAATATTACGTAACCATGAAATGTCTAAGAATGTATAGAAATGAGAAATACCAATGCTAGAATCTGTGTTTTTAAAAAAGGTAGAACATGTAGATAGAGTAACATCATTACTATGTACAATAAAACAAACTATGCAAGGGAGAGGGGAAGGGGAGATTTCAGGAGACAAATGTTAAAATGTGGGCCTTTTGGGGTAATAGAGCTAAGGTGATTTTTTTCTTCTTTCTACTCAAGAATATTGCATAATAAGCAGGCATTATTTTTACAGAATTTCACACAACAAATATATTTTTTTAATAGAAAACATATTTGTTAAGTGCACATAGTACAGGAAAATTTCTCTTCTGGGATGGTTCTGTCCAGTCTGGCTTTCTTATTTCTTTCCAGAATGCACTTACGCTTCTGGAATAAAGATGAGCTAATGCTATCATTATACCATATTATCACTGACACTACCCCAATCTCTAACACATGCTTTCATGGTTTTTTACGCTTCCACAGAATAGAAGCAAAACATGTCAGGAATCACAACAGAAAAGATAAAATATAAACAGAAGCATCAAGTTCTGGACTTTTCAACAAAAGTAAAAATTTCAAAGGGTTCATCTTTCTTGTTTGCAATCCTTTAGTCTATCTTAGACTTAAAAAAAAAGGAGACTACGGGCTGGCTTCATTCATAAACTCAGATACTCAAGTTGTCCATTCACCTGTTAAAAGCAAGTGCAGGTAGTAGCAGTAAAAGCTTCAAGCTGTTCCACAATATCCTTTGAACCCTGACCTAAGGGACCAGCTCCAACAGTCTGCAGGTGGTTGGGTTTCTAGGTCCATTCAGCCTCACTGCTGAGATGGTCAATTGAAGTGTCATTCTCTGATGTAGACAGCTCTGCACTTGGAGCTAGTCTAACAATCACATCACATAGCCAACAAGCAGGGAAAGGACAGCATCCGTGTACCACTGACCTCGGATAGAAGTGACTTGAGACTGGGGCTAAAAAGCTCTAGTTCTAACATTCGTTATTATACAATTCTCCACCCCAAATCCTGGATGTGTGTGTATATGTCTTAAAGGAAGTTAAGCTTTGCTCCAAGAAAAAAATATGCAACTACACAAATCAACCACAAGATGGCACTAGCATCATGGGACAAGATCAGAGATGTAAATAGGAGGCATTCAACATCCCCCACGTCCTCAAAACTTTAGGAACAGTAGTATCCTGGTGCATTACTTACTTGTTTCTTTCTATCCCTACTTACTGAGACTTGGCCAAATACTTTATACAGTGTTGGTGTGTTTTGTCTGTTTGTTTGTAGAAGTTCGGGGATTTTTTTACTTTTATTTTCTTAAGAAATAATCATCTTAAACTTTAAAAGTCCTTAACTAGATTCAGTTGATTTGCTTTTCTGGAATACCCTGACCTGACCATGCCCCAGATCATCTCACAAAAATATTGACGGGAGAAATTGCAAAGACAACTTCAGTATATGAATTCTAATTTTTTTAAAGATGTTTTCAAATACATAAAGAGGCTACTAAATTGACTTTTTCAGAGCTGTGAAGCTGGGGATGGGGGCGTTGCAAAGGACTGTGGAGAGAATGTTAGAACGTGTGTTCAGGTTATTTGATTCTGGTCCCAGCTGTAAACCGCAGCGTGACTTGGTCCTCCTGGCCCTCCATTTCCTCATCTAAAAAGTAAGGTGATTGAATTTTAACTTTTATGGACCTAATATTCCTAACTTACTCTGAGACTACAAGAAGCCAAAAACTACAAATATTAGTTTATATGAGACCAAAAGTCAAAAAGAGTGGAATTAGGCAAATGAACGGAATCATTGAAAGTAGCATGAACATGAAGGGGATGCTGCCTTCCCCCACCTTCCCACAGTCATAAATACAAATTATAACCCCATTTCAAAATCTTTTAAGTAGGTATTTATTCAGTTACAAACTAAATTCTATAATAGGTCATTGTAAACAGTAGACTATATCTATAAAAGCTATATATATGACTTTTTCATTCTCAGATGTACACAATTACTCTCCAGGGATTAATAAACAGTAAAACGACACTGAACCTTCATGCCACTCACGACAGAGAAACTGGCCAGGACTAACCCTCCCTCTCTAAACAACGATAAAAATGGACAAAGCGGATGAAGCCATTGTTTTCACAAACTGGACAACAGATTGCAGCCCCTTGGGGAAGGGAAGCACTTGAAATGAACCCTTCCATTGCCACAACTCTTAGCCATGTGAGTGCTGTCCATTTACAGTGCAGGGGCGGCGCCGGATGAGCACGGAGCTCGGGAGGCAGGCACTGTGGCTGGAGACTGCTGAGATGGCTGAGATTCAGTAGGTAAGGGAGCCACACGGAGAAGGGGCTTCAGAAATCCACGAAGGAGCGTCTGTAAGTCTTTGGCTGAAAATGAACTTGCATACGCAGAGAGCGAGATCCCATGAAGTCTTGCAGAGGACGGGTATTGGAGAGCTATGGATAAAATGGAGATTCTGGAGGTCACCCAAAGCGGGGAGACAGAACTCAGACCAGTCAGAGGGTAGAGCACTCACTGAACGCTGCAGCCGTCAAATGGAACCCAAGAAGGCCACACGTCAAAGCAGACCTGCTCCAGACACGCCCTAACAAAGCTTACCAACGAGCCTGAAAGGTTCAGTGTGGCGGGCCAGTACATCATCTGCTTGCCCAGATAAAGCTCCGCATTCCCTAAAACGTGCAATGTCAACACAGGTGCTACCCCGCCCACGAGGGCAAAAACTGGCTCTTGGGAGGATGGAGAATCTTAGGACAAAAATGTACAGGCGTACAGAATGTCTGCGGTATTAAAATGTCATGGGGGTGGAACGAGGGAAAATTATTTTTAAAAAGTCTAAAAAGGTTCCTTAGAGGTGCAATGTAATACAGGAAAAAAGACTGAGATGCACTGCCCTCAGGGGAAACAACAAAACCTAGGCCTTTAACAACGCGCAACCCACGGTATCAAGCACACGATAGTACATTGCTGGACATGTGCAGAAGCAATGGAACAGGAGAGAGAGCCTAGAGGCTGACCTAGATTTTACTCAGCGGGCAAAGGGGACGACTGCACAGAATTTTGTGGGACACAGGAACATATTTGGATCGTGTGTTAGAGAGAGAATTCTGAGGTGGTGCGGAGGGTGGTTGAAGTAGCGGAACAATGAAAGGAGAAGAGGCTACTACAAACATCCAGATGGAGAAACAGGAAGGCTTCCAGCAGCAGAGATGAAAGCAGGAGACAGTTCCGGGACAGACTGTCAATTCGCAGTGACCAACTGGATGTACCAGGTGGTGGAGAGGGAAAAATCAAAACGATTAACTTGGGAGTGATGGGTACTTGTCAAATTTAAGTGTTTGTGTTTTACGAACTCTGGAAGAAGTATCCAGTAAATAGTAAGAAATGTGAATCTAGAGCTATAGAGAAGTCTGGGTTAAAAATGCAGGTTAGAATAGAGGTGGTCCCTGAATCTACAGCAGTGAGTAACAACTCATGGAATAAGATAGTGGAGTAAGTGAGAAACAGCCTAAAGAACCCAGGTATGAGAGGGAAGACAGAGGAGAAGGGGGCCAGGAAAAAAAGCAAAGGAATACATGCAAAGGAGAGATGAAGAACCAAGTCTGCTATTCTTTTCTTGAGATTCAATATTTCAAGGTACGGTATATCACCATAGGAAAGTTATCAAATATCTTTTAAAAGACATTCTTCATTCATTCAAAAAACTTCAAAAATCAGCTCTGACTCGTGTGGCTCAGTTGGTTGGAAATCATCTCTCAAAGCAAAAGGTTGCCAGTTCAATTCCTGGTCAGGGCACATGCCTGGGTTGCGGGTTCAATTCCTGGTCAGGGTGTGTGCCAGAGGCACTCAGTCAACGTTTCTCTCTCACATCAACGTTTCTCTCCTTCTCTTTCTCTTTTTCCTCCCTCTCCCTCTAAAAATAAACAAAATCTTTTAAATAATAATTTAAAAATTCAATATAAAAAGAAAATAGGAATACGAGAGAATCATGTACATTTTTCTACACTCTATTCAAACACCTCATGTGATACAGCATGGTAGAGTGGAGAAAGCCGTAAACCAGGACTCAGAGGACCAGTCACTTTTCAAAGCCTGCCAATAGCTTTTCACCAACAGAGAGGAAACGCCAAGGTCTTTACCGCGCCTGCCACGCTCTTGTAGGTCTTTCTTCTGTCTCCCTCTGTAATCCCGGGCACCTCTCTTCCTCTCTCGTGCAAGTCACAGAGCACATCCTCGCCAAACAGCCACACCCATGCTGCTAGTCACTGTCTTATTTTTATTTACTCACTTAATTTTTTTATTGATAGTTGTAAATTTATTGCCATTTTAATGTTCATTGTTTTGATCTTCTTTTTGTTATATAATTCCCTTTAGTATTTCACATAATGGCTTGGTGATGATGAACTCCTTTAGTTTTATCTTGTCTGGGAAGCACTTTATCTGCCCTTCCATTCTAAATGGTAGCTTTGCTGGATAGAGTCATCTAGGTTGTAGGTCCTTGGTTTTCATCACTTTGAATACTTCTTGCCAGTCCCTTCTAGCTTGAAAAATTTCTTTTGAGAAATCAGCTGATAGTCATATGGAAACTCCTTTGTAGGTACCTGCATTTCTCTTGCTGCTTTTAAGATTCTCTCTTTCTCTTTAACCTTTGGCATTTTAATTATGACGTGTCTTGGTATGGTCCTATTTGTGTCCATCTTGTTTGGGACTCTCTGTGCTTCCTGGACTTGTAGGTCTACTTCCTTCCCTGAATTAGGGAAGTCATCTTTCTTTTTTTTTCAAGTAAGATTTCAATTTTTTCTTCTTCTTCTCCTTCTGGTACCCCTATGATTTGGATCTTGGTATGTTTAAAGATGTCCCAGAGATTCCTAAGCCTCTCCTAATTTTTTTTTTGAATTCTTTTTTCTTCCTGCTGTTCTGATTGAATGCTTTTTCCTTCCTTGTATTCCAAATCATTGAACTGATTCTCAGCTTCACCCTCTTCACTGTTGGTTTCCCGTAGATTTTTCATTTCACTTAATACAACGTTCATTTCTGCCTAGGTCTTTTTTATGGTATTGAAGTACCCAATGAGTTCCTGGAGCATCCTGATAAACAGTGTTTTGAACTCTGCATTTGATAGGTTGCTTATCTCCATTTTGTTTAGTTCTTTTTCTGGAGTTTTGTTCTGTTTTTTCATTTGGGCCATATTTCTTTTTCTCCTGATTTTGGCAGCCTCCCTGTGTTGCTTCTGTGTATTAGGTAGAGCTGCTTTGACTCCCTGTCTTAGTGCATCTATTAAATTGTATGGGGTGGAGCCTTAGGAAATCGCCAGGTTAGGGCAACCCGTGACACCATTCTGTTGCTCTGCGTGGGGGAAGGCTCACAGAGCGGACAATGCTGCTGCTTGGCCTTTGGAGTATTGTGTGGGAGGAAGCTGTCTCCCCAGTCACACTTCACTTTCTCCCCATATGCCCCTGGTGCCCTTCCAGCTGTTTCCTTGGTGCTGAATCCCAAAGGGGTGGGTCTGCATGAGTCCTAAGTCTGCTGTGGGCCCTTTGAGAGGATGTAGTTTCTTCCGCCACCCCAATCCCCACTGGTGTTTACAGCCAGACGTTATTTGGACTTATCTTCTTGGGGCTGGGACCCTGGGCTGGGTGGTCAGGTCTGGGGCTGGGACCCCTCACTCCTGAGGTATCCCTCCCATTTTTCATCCACCACATGTGGGTGTGGGACCAGCCATTCCCATCTCCGCACCTCTCTCGCCACTCCTTGTCTCCACACCTCTCCATGTCTTGGCCCCTCGTACCTGTCTGGAATGAATGTGGCTTCTTTAAATCCTTAGTTGTCAGACTTCCACACAGCTCAATCTTCTCACAGTCCTGGGTGATATTTGTTTTGTAGTGTAGCTGTATTTTTTTCTATAGTTGCACACAGAGGCACGGCATGTTTACCTATGCCTCCATCTTGACCAAAATAATCGCTTTATTTTTATTTATAGCATCTATAACTACCTGAAATTATGCTGTGCGCATGTGTTGTGTGTGTTATTTCTTGTCATTGTCACTAGAATTTAAATTCCACGAGAGCAAGAACTTTATCCATCTCAAAGGCTTCTTTCCAGCATCTAAAGCTGTACCTGATAGACCACAGGGTTCAGGAAAGACTGGTTGAATGAAATCCATAATCAGTCGGAACCTCTCCGTCCTACCGTGTGTAAAAAGGGGAGAGAAATCCACACCTACTGTCTACTCTTCATCCACCAAAGTGGAATATTTTAAAGCACTTCATAATGATGTTTCCTGATGCAGAAGAAAGCCGTGGTAGCACATATACGAGCAAACGCATGAATTATTAGTGATGGCCTGGAGCACAAATGCCTTGTTCACACTTGCTGGCTCTATTTTTATTTTTAATAGAAAATATACCTGAGAAACCCTTATCCAACCATGCGACATCTAAATACCTGAAAGGATCTACCCAGGATCATACTCTTCAGGAGACCAAAAAAAAAGAAAAAAGGAAAAAACACAAAAAAACCTCCTGAAGATTGGGTTAGTGAACTTGTAAGCCACAGAAGCAGTTTAATTCCTGAAAAAACAATTTAATTGGAAAAGAACAAAACTAAATTCAGTGTTCGGGACTGATTTGTGTCTCCCCCAGTTCATATGTTGAAGTGCTGACCCTGAGTACTTCCCAACGTAAACGCATTTGGACACGGGGTCTTTAAAGACTCAGTTGAGTTAAAGTGAAGTCATTAGGGTGGGCCTTAACTCAGCAGATGACTGGCTTCCTCATAAGAGGAAGAAGTTAAAACACAGTCAAACAGAGGAATTAAAGACCATGTGAAGACACCGTGGGAAGACGGCCATCTGCAAGCCACGGACAGGGGCCACATGAGGAACAAACCTTGCCAGCACCTTGACCTCAGACTTCCAGCCTCCGAACTGTGAGAAAATGAATCCTGATTTTTAAGCCACACAGTCTGTGGTACTTTGTTATAACAGCCCTAGAAAACTAATACACTTAATTGCTTTAGAAACCAAGAGAAAAATTACTGGAAAAGTGTTTCATAACAATGAGATAAGCAAACTAAAATAATCCTTACAAATATTTTATTTCACTTTCATCATTTGTATTGAGATATTAACTTTAAATTAGAGTTGTTTAAGTTTAAATGTGAGTTGTTAAATTCTCAAATAAATCCAATTTCCTCACCGGATCTCATATTCTTGCTGAGAGAACCTACCTCTCATAAAGCAGTTACAGAAGAGTTATCTAGTGCACAGCAATGAAGCTAGGGGTTCCACTTCTTTTCATATCTAGGTCCGTCATGAATTCTAATTATTTCAATGAATAGAGACACAATTTAAAAGGCAACTGCATCACAGGCACTGGCATAGCCTACCTCAACTTCTCAGGAACATATCCTTTGAAATATAAAATAAACACGCAAACATGTGAATTACCCTATTTCCAGACACTGAGTGGAATTGCTACCATGTCTGGCACCACTGGCCCTGCAGTGGAAAGATACATTGTAGTCTAGAAGGTGTGGCCTCTGAAATACCTGAGGCAGAAACAGAGGCAGAAAGGCCTTTGTAAATTCTTGACTTTCTTCATGAATTTGGAGGCCAAGGTCAGAAACACAGTTGCTTTTCATGCCAACACATGAGTCTTGTTACTCACAGATAAAGCTCAGGTCTTTCCTTATCTGGATCGTGTTTTACAATTTTGAATTCTGGTAAATTACACGTAACATAAAATTCACCATCTTAACCATTGTTAAGTGCAGAGTTCAATAGTGTTAAATGCATTTACATTGTTGAGCATCCAATCTCTAGAACGTTTCGTTCCGGAAAACTGAAACTCGATACCCACTGAACAGTAACTGCCCAGTTTCCCCCTCCCTGCACATCTTGGCAGCCACTGAGCGCTGAGTGAGGCATGCGGAGGAAATGACAAAAATGTAAGTAAGAATTCAGTCTAAAGATCAGAAAAAATGACAAAGGATGGAATTTGACTCACAAAATCTGTCTCAAGTTTTCCCATTTCTTGCTTGTAGCTTCTCATTCTGTTGCTGTACATTCCTCGACTTTGGGGCGGTATCTCTCGGACTTCCAAATCCATCTGTTCGAGCTGAAAGGGCGAGAGAAAAACGTGATTTAAACCATATGCTTATTCTCTGTTTTACCAGATGTTGAGAGCTGAAAGGATTTAATTTCAGTTCGTCATTCTACAGCCGGGGAACCAGGTCCAGGGAGCTAACTGTGATCAAATAACACTGGGGCTACTTCTGTCCTTAATTTTTGTTTAGGTGAACAAATAGTGACTGCGTGCTTACCAAGTAACCCACAGACTACCAACGCACTTACTTTGTTAAGAATTTCCATTAAAACATATGCATTAACCCATACGTCCTTAGTAATAATGATTTTGATATGCTGGAAGTATCCCATCATTCAGTCCAACCTCCTGGTCTTCTGACCCAAACCCACAGAACTATGGGAAGATGAACTAAATTATTATTTCTGACATTAAGCATAAAGTGTCTGCCCAGTCTTAGTCATTTGGTAAACATTATTCTGGAAAGTCTTTTCTGATTAGGAAAACCACATACAGACCAACATGTGATCTCAACCTCCAGCTTGACTCCTTGTACTTTGTAACCATGCTATCTGAAGTTAAACGGATACAGTAACATGCTAAGTTACACAAAGCTCACTGAAATCACAGTGGGGCACTTTTTAACCACCTGTCATTATGTAACACTTTGAATACAACACCTGAGCATTTAATGGGAAGCTACACAGAAACTAGGATGGTCAGAACACAGGCTTTTAAGTCAGATATCTGTGTTCACACTGTGGACTCCACTACTTGTCAGTCATGCAACCTTGGACAAGTTTCGTAACTTCTCTGGGCCTTACTTTTCTCATTTCTAAAAATAGCATGTCTTTCTTTTTAAAAGATTTTATTTATTTATTTTTAGAGAGGGGAAGGGAGGGAGGAAGAGAGGGAGAGAAACACCAGTGTGTGGTTGCCTCTCGTGCACCCCCCACTGGGGACCTGGCCTGCAACCCAGACATGTGCCCAGACTGGGAAAAGAACAGGCGACCCTTTGGTTCGCACTCAATCCATCGAGCCACACCAACCAAGGCTAAAAATAGCATGTCTTTTGTAGGGCAGCTGTGATGATTAAATGGGGTAATTCCTATAATGTGCTTAAAATAATGTGTCTTACTTGATCATCACTGGATTAATGTTAACTACAGTAGTGATGATTACTGATGAAGGAAAAAACACACAACAAGTGTGGTACAAAGATTCAGAGGTAACTTATTTATCTTTGGTATTAAAAATAGAAACAACAAATTGGCTCAGACTATGTCTGACAAAAGCATTTTAATATATATTTCCATGAACACCGAAAGCTTGTCACTAATAAAACTCGTACCCAGTTTTAGAGATTGAAAACTATAGTATTGTAGAGCATAGGTGAGCCCGTAAAACCGTGTTTTAACGAACAGGTCTCAATGTTAATAAAGAAAAAAAGGTAATTTTAATTAGTCATCATTTAAGTGGTGACCATTCAAATTAGTGACACGTCTCAACATAAATGTGAAGCACCCGTAAACCAATTAGCAAGGCAATTACGTGAAGTGCCTCTCTGAAATCACCAGTCAGCATCTGTTCTAACAATGGAACAGGATCATCCGGACAGAATCACTGAAAAGTGCATGTAAGTGAAAATTCAAGACTTAAAGTATATTTTTATTTAAAGAATTTTACAAGGACACTTAAAACTAAACTAAAAGTAAGCGACAAAGAAAAAAAGAAACACCAGAAGCACTTGAGATGAAACCAGGAATAAAAGCAATGAACATGCACCTGTTCCGTGTTGTCACGTGATAGTCACATGGCCAGTGTAAAGTGGAAGCCATGACCATTAGAAACACGCAGTGTCCAAGAGATTAATATAAAACAATTATTCAGCAGAAAGACAACTCATCCTAATAAGTCAAATTTTAAACAAAGTTTTTCTCCCAAGGTCCTCATCAAAAGAATAGTATGTAATAAAATGAACAGTGTTCTTAACAAGAATGTCATCACAATTAAGTAAATCAGCTTTCTGATCACTTTAAACAAACATGAAAACATATGATAGACAAAGTTCTTTCCATTAGTAACAACTAAAACTGACTAGAAGCTCTAAGCAGGTACGACTCTGTTTCACACTTCCTGGTGCAGGAAAACCTTGGTTATCAGGAGACCAGCTTTCCAACATCATCGCATTAATGATGAATCCAAAAGAAGGCAGCCCTGGCTGGGTGGCTCGGTTGGTTGGAGCATCATCCTATACACTGAAAGGTAGTGGGTTAGCTACCTGGTCAGGGCACATACCTAGGTTGCAGTTCGATCCTCAACTGGGGCGTGTACGGGAAGCAACAAATCAAAGTTTCTCTCTCACAATGATGTCTCTCTCTCCCTTTCTCTCTTTCTCTCCCCCACTGTTGGGGACCACTCTGTGTGGTTTCAGAGATTGCAACCCCATGAGAGCAGGCTCTGAGAGGAGCTAGTAAGTCTCCCTGGAAAACCAGGTAACGCAGGTGGCAGGCATGACCTAACTCTAACACTGAGGGTTCCCATGGGAACCAGGCCTGATAAATACATTGTATGCTTTGAAGCTTGCTCTGCTTTGCTTTGTATAGCTCTGTTGATACAAACCGGATGTTTAAGTTCAAGGCATAAGGAGTAAACTCCTTATCTCATGAAACACGTCTTAAAGACCATCTGGTATGAGCATGTCTCACAGAACCTGACCTATGACAGATCTCTGTGTTCCTTCCATTGCTATCTATAGATAATGCCTGTTTTTGTGTGACTATAGCCTTTAGACATTGATTGATGAGCTATGCGTGTATGCTGTATACACCTACACATATCATTCCCAATAAAAACCTTTTGGGAGAAGGGCTCCGGGTGTTCTCCACTAGAGGGAATCGCCACCCCCTTTCCCACTGGGAACAACAAGATTGTGTCCGGGAAGATTTATTTCTCATCCGTGGTGGCTGGGAGGAGCTCTGAGGGACAAAGTTCCTCTCCTACCCGACCCTTCCTCTTTCTCTAACATCAATAAGTGTATCCTCACATTAGGATTTTTTTTTTAAGTCCAACATACCAAAACACAAATTTTGATGGCAAAAAAACTGCTACTGAGAACTCAACAAAAATATAAGATGTCAACTCAAGATCCAAAAAATCTTTATGGCAAGCCAGCCCACCAACTGGAAGAAAGAGGTGTCCTGATTGGCAGCTGTGGTTTGTAAAAGGTCAGTCTTTGGCCAGGAAGCATGAGAGAAGTAGCTGAATATGAAAGGAAGGGAAGGTGAGGGGAGGGGAGGAAAGAAGCATTTGTAAAAAAAGGGAAACTTGCAAAGACAGACAAACATTAGATGCTGTGGAGATTAGAAGTGAGACCGTCACTGCAAAGACAGCTGTAGGTCTTCTGGGGCATGGAGAGCATCTGACGTCCTGACAGTCAGAAAAGGACCAGCGACACAGAAGACAGGGCAGCTGCTCTGCCATCCCCTGCTCGAAGGCACGGAGGGAGTGTCTACTGTGCAACGGAGCGGGAGCGACAGCCACTTACTCCTATTTACCCCTAAAAACAGCAGCCCGTGCCCCCACCCCCCACCGCGTCTGGCCCTGTAATAAATGTTACTCGGGCTGAGGAATAAGCTTGAGAAATGCTCCATGCTCTGGCTGTCCCCTCTAGTCCCTTCTCAGAGATTCATAACACCTCTGAGCCTACTTTCGGGTTCAAGAAGGTTCTGTAGAAAAACAATGAAATAAGTCCCCAACCTCCAACTCTGTTATGCTACAGTTTCCCAAACGTATTTGAATAGATACTATCAGTTAACAGAAACACGCGTTGGGAAACATCCTAAGCATATGCGTAAGTAATACGGTAGGGACACCAAGTAGACCCTTCAGTATTTAGAAAAGCAGCACACTCATCTAGACTACAATGCAGCAGCAAGTTGAATCATACTTGCAATATTTGGCTTTTAAAACCAAAAATTGGGACAATACATTTTGTTCCCTGATTTGTGAATGTATTTCTATTAAAAAATAGTGGATGAGCTAGAGCTCTGCGTTTATATATAAATTCTAACTCCACCAATTAGTGGGTGTGGACGTCAGACAAGTTACTTAATCTTTCTAAGCCTTAGTTTTCCCATCTACAAAGTGGGGGGAGGAGTGTAATAACAGTGTGGAAAAATCACTCCTCCCTCGTTTTCTCAGACTCCTCTCAGTCTCGCTGGGCATGCCAAGCATGCGGGGCCCTCACCACTCTTTTCCCTGAACGTTTCTCAAGGTTGTGTTTGCCGGGAGCCCTCGGGGGGGGGGGGGGGGGGGGGGGGGGGGGGGGAGGAACTAACGTGTCCCTCTAGGACAAAGAGCAGGATTGCTTGCAGGCTGCTGTAAAGCAGTGTTTCCCAGGCTCCACGATCCTCCCCAGTCTCCTGCAAGACATTCCACCGAGGGGGTAGGCTAGGGCCCCCTGCATCACCCCTGTGGGAACTGGGGCTCAGGGAACTAATATAAAGATGCTCAAACTCTGGCAGCTGCTTTTGCTGTGAGTAATAAAAGTCTTTGGTCTCTGACTTAGGTGTCTCATGTCTTCTATCAGCATCCATGAAATTATGGCAAACGCAGGTATTAGTGAGCAAGTACAAAAAAATCAGATCCTTAACAGCTTTTGACAAATAGTGCTTGTCTCATAGAGTTTTTGTGAAAAGTAATATCATAAAGCAAGTAATATGCTTACTGCCGTGTCTGGTACCCAGAATGTTTTTAACAAGCATAAACTATTGACAGCTATTATAAAAAATATTATTAAGGAATAAAAATTAGAGCTGGACATTTAATGAATCACCTTTAAGAAAAAAAAATTCCAAGAAATTATTAAATTCTCTTCAATTTAAAAACAGGTGAATTTTAAGTTATAAAATGCTAATTAGCCATGTTTCACATTTCTATGACATACAAAACAGGCTAGGGTGTCAGCTTAAATGACTCTGGCTGTGTATTAAAATATATTACCGAGTCTGTACATACCAGTTCTTTTGCTTCTTCAAGCTGTTTCTCCACATTTGCAACCATCTGTTTCTTCTCATCTGAAACAACATTAGAAAACTGCTGAGAAGATAAATAATTTAATATTTAAAAACCTCTGTTTTTGTATGACTGTTTCCTTTCTGTTCAGTCAGATTAGATAATTACCACATCAGGCAATCGACCATATCATTCTTTGGCGTGTCAGACACCTCTCGAAAGCCCCTAATTCTTGGCTATCAGAAATACGTACTCTAAGAGAGCACCGAGTGATTAAGGGGTGCCACAGCATTTTAAAGAGAAACCCAAAATTATTTTGTTCACAGAAGAGACTGTGTCAACAACAGCAGATCTAGGGGTAGCACGAGGAATCTGCAAAGTCTTCAACTGTAATAAATGGGGAATAACTGATTTACAAATACAATTTAAAAACTAAGACCCACAACCCCGGCATGTGCCCTGATCAGGAATCGAACTGGTGACCTTTTGCTTTGTGGGACGATGCCCAACCGAGGTACACCAGTCAAGACTGGATTATCTTTAACTCAAATAAGCTGATACAAGTGAAATTACTTTTAAAATGGGAAGTGCTAAGTCTCTCTCTGGTTTACTCAAACTCTACCAAAATCAAGTTATAACCGAACTGTAATTCACTTTTCCGGAAGAGACATGTCCTGGCAGGTATTTTCAGAAAACATTACCCTACTCCCATTCCAAATCATTTGTTTTTGTTAAAGTTGAGTTTCTGTGATGTGGAAAAAACGGTCACTGACTAATATAACAGACTAGAAAAGTGGGATTTGAGGTGAGCGTAACCCCTACCAGCTGACTAGCCCGTCAACAGCATAGTCAACACTAACTGGGGACTCCTTGGTAGGAATGATTATTTTACAATAATAATAATTTTGTTCTGCTAACCCCAAACCCTTCCTTTTACAGGGTAGCCGTCCTATGTTTTATGTGTACTCTAAATATGTTTCCCTAAAAAAAAAAAATGCATGTTTGGAATTAAAATTCAATTCTATTTTTTTCTCTTTGAAAAAGTTAAACTGACATATGGCCAAATTAAAGTTTTAGTACACGGCCCCAAATTTATTTGCTTCTGGCACATGTCAATCTCAACAAGATACAGTAAAGCCGCGCTATACTTTTGTGACAGAGCAGAATGTAAGTTAAGGCGAGCCCATCCGGGGCCAAGAGTGCGATTCCACATTTACAGAGCAGAAGGAGCATCTTGTTTTCTCTAAGGCACTCAGTGGTTAGGCCAGTCCATGCCGTGGGCCTCCAGGACTAGGACACCACTTTTTCTCATTAACAAAGCAAACAGAAAAAGCAGCCTCCCTTGACCTATGCTCCCCTTTGCCCCTAACCCCTCTCTCCTCCCAGCCACAGTCCCACTTCCCTTCCTCACCTCCCCAGTGCCTCCCTGTACTCTTGCCTGCACCCCACCATTCCACTGAAATGACTCTCACTTAAGGCTCAGACCTTTCCTTTGCCCAGACTAATGGACATTCCTTGCTCTATTTTTATTTAATCTTGTGGCATCTTGCATTCTGCTCCTCCCAGCCTGTCACTTTCTCCCCTCCTGGCTGCAACAACACTTCCCTTTCAGTGTCCTCTGCTGGGCACCCTCTTTTTTTAGCCTGTCCTTTAACCGCTGGTGTTCCTTGGAGTCTAACCCTTGCTTTTTTCTCTTATGACTGTCATCTGTGTCCCCGGGCGATTGCATCTGCTCCCACTTATTAACCTTCATATTACCTATTTATGATCCTAAATCTTTATCACTAATCCTGATATATTTCCAGGACTCCACCCCTTTAATCCCAATGCTATGCCCACCTCCACTGTAATCACCTGGTAAATTGCTCTTCAACACTCTCTTCAGAAATCGCTACCTCTGTGAAGCCTTTCCTAACCCAACTAAAAGAGTCAAACACTTTCACTTACATACAACAGCTATAACTTTCACCTAATCTTAATGATTTCTCTCCTACACTCACCAGTCTAATTTACCTTCTATCTCAGAGGCTCTGGGAAGACAGGAACTGTGTTTTAAACATTTTTATAATTGTAAAATCCAGCCCTGAGCCTGGAATATAATCAATTCTCGAAAAGTGATATTAATTGAATAATAAGTAACGTAGGCCAGTGCAAGCATTTACGAAAGAAACTATGCTACCAACCACCCTGGTTTCCTGGACTCCACTCCGGTCCCCTTCCCCCATGGAATCTTCCTACAGTGTCGCTTTGAGTGGATAGCTTGAGTCTAGCAGTGAAGGTCCTCCACATTCCAAACCCAGGCGAGCTTTCCAACTTGAACTCCAGCTACTAGCTCTCCAGTATGCACTCTACACGCTAACCAAACAGACCTTTTTCCCCCCGCCCCCCTCTCTGTGCCTTTGTTCAAGACACCACTTAGGGTTCTTTGGTCAACTGCAACAGAACTAATCCTGCTTAATTGAAGCCAAAGGGGGTGGTGTTTATTAGGGTAATATAGGGTGGCTCAGCAAGTCAGTAGAAAAAAGAGCCCACAAGCTCAAGGAGGACAGTGCCCAGGGTGGCCCAGGGCACCAAGGGAGCAGAAACCCACTGGCTGTCCCTGCAATAAGGAGTCTCAAGCAGCAATACCATGGGTTAGTGTTGACTCTCCTTCCAAAGGGCTCTCTTCTTGGCTCACTCTGCTCAAAATTTAAATTCCCAGCAAAAATTCTCTGGATGTCCTTGCTTGGGTAACACATTCATCTCCTGGCCTGGGCAGGGCACGGCAGCCAGTCAGTACCACTGAGACTGGGTTCAGGTGGTTCCTCAATGGGAAATGGAGGTGCTGCCATCAAAAGATAAAACACAGGAGTCTGGATAACTGGAAATAGGGGGTATCCAGCGCGCCCACTTATTGCAATCTCTGATAATATACTCTTTCTCTGGGTTTTTCTGTTGAGTCCCACCTACGTTCCCATGCGATCTCCTGGGCCACAGTTGATCTCTTCTGAATCCCTAGGCTTCTGTGCTCTGTGCAGCCCCAATGGTCATCAGAAACTGGTTTTCTCTTCAGCCTCATTTCCGGCTCAGTGAAGATAGGGCCTGAATCTTGCCACATCTTTGTCCGAATTCTGTGTGCAGCACAGAGAGCTCACTAGGTAGCCATGAGCAGGCGTGGTGTGCAGACCCTGGTTCCTAATACCATTTTTCAGTAAAAGGAAACAGGACTCCTTGGGAAATGGCTGATTCCAGGACAGGCGTAGGAAAAATACAAGATGATTCTGGAGTACCTTCTAACAGGTAAGAAGGTAAGAAAGTACTTAAGAGGAAAAACAACCCCACATGGTGGGGGTATATCAAAAGGTGACAGAAGCCAACTGAAATGGCTCTCGATGGTCAAAGCTGGAACAATCTGAGCAACAAAAGAAAGTAGTGCTGGAATGTAAGACAAAGCACAAAGCAACTCTCAGGAGGCCATGGATACAAGTAACTAAATAAGTAAGTAAACTGAGGGTAGACAAAACTCTCCTGTAAAGAGGAGTTCCAAGTAATTTACATAGATACTAAGTCTTTAAGGAGGTGGATCACAACCCCCACACCTTAAGTTTGGGCGATGCACAGCTTTTCCTTCTGAACAGCATGGAAAAGGAGGAAAATAGTAACTTTACTGTACAGAAACCTGACCACCACGACCTCAGCCAGGTGGTCAAAGCTCGCACTGGTACTAAGTTCTGTTACAGTGAGTAGTCTTGATATGGTATGATGGAAATGGTGCTTTGCCTCTGTGGTCTTCCTCCCCAAAACCTAAAACCTCGGTATGACCACGAGAAAAACATCAGGCAAATCCCAAGTGAGGTCATTCCATGAAACATCCGACCAGTAACTCCTCTAAACCGTAAAGTCACTAAAAGTAAGGGGAAGCCTGAGAAATTGTCACAGATAAGAGGCACCTAAGGAGCATAACGACTAAATGTTTTGTAGGATCCTGGATTGGGCCCTAGCACAGTGAAGGACATTAGATAAAAAACTAAGGAAATGTGAATAAAGTAAGGAGCTCATCTAATAATAACGTATCAACATGGGTTCACTGGCTGCAACAGATTTAAAAGAAGATGTTAACAACAAAGGAAGCTAGGCATGGGGTAGAGAGGGATTCTCTGTATTATCTTTTTGACTTTCATATAAATCTAAACCTGTTCTAAAATTAAAAGTTTATTTTTAAAAATCGATGAAGTCATTACTTAGGTTAACTAAGCTGTTGAAGAGAGAGAGGTCTCCCTGGGATTAGAGTGTGGTTGTGTGGGTGTGTGGACCTAACTCAAATCCTACCAACTCCACTTCAACTCACTCTGCACCTGAACTTCTGAATTAAAACTGGAACCATCTCTTCAGTTCTAACTCTCTAGAACAACAGAAGCGTAATGCATGCAAGTCACATGTAATTTTAAATTTTCTAGTAGCCGCATTGTAAAAAGTAAAAATAAACAAGTGACATTAGTTTTAATAATCTTTTTAGTTTTAACAATATTTAACCCGAAACATCCAAAGTATTTTCATTTCACTATGTAGCCACATTTCAGGTGCTCAAACACTCCATGTACACACTCAGTGCCGGAGCCGCCTGTATTTTAAGCAAACCATATTATTCATAAATAAAAGTAGACTTTTCTCAAGTCTCTCACTACAACCACCTTGCAAAGGCAAGAGAAAATCCTGGAAGAGCATTTGCGGCTTCTTCCATACATAGCTATGTCTGGTCTCCAAAAGTCTCCAGGGCTTAACATGACTAATCAGCGAGACCTGAGCTTTTCCTCCCAGAAAGGGAACGGTCTTGCCCCACAACTGCCAATTCTCTCCCCTGACTCCTTCCTTCATAACCAAAGTTAAAATCCCAATTCCAACTTCACATCCTGAAGTCCCTTCATTTGTCTCCCTTCAAGGGTAGGGAGAGAGACTCACCTAACTCTAGTCTAGGCACAGAAAGGAAGCAAGAATGAGGTCCACGTTTTCCTTAAAAGTTCAATTAATATGACAAAGTCTGAGGAGGTGGGTCCTGAATAACCCGACTAGCTTTTGCCTTCAGCAGTAGCACTACCATCCATCTCTAATGGCTAATTCATCATGTACTTTCTCTGGGGAAAAAAATGTCCTAGTATGTTACCTGCTTTATTTCATCACTGTAAGTTTGAAACTAATTCTCCCTTCTGCCAATTTTATGGATGGAGGAAGCAGGCTCAGAAAGGCCAAGCAATTTGCCCAAGATTGCACATCTGGTACATGAGACCTAATGAGAGAGAGGGGATCCTAAGCAGATCTGATGCCATGTGTGAACCCACCCAATTTGCCATCATATGTTTCTTGGTGTTTCTGACTTATAACCACAAAGTGATGGGATTCACAAGAGACCATTTATCACTCGGTGAATGGTAAATTATACAACTGACTGCAAGAGAACATTTTGTTTCAGGTCCTTCAGGAAGCCTGCCTGATGTAATAGAACCTCTGCACCTGTAACGTATCCCTCTAACTTGGAACTCATCCCCAGGGGAAAAGGAACTCCACAATTAGTATTTGTTACGGTTTCCTCTCATCCATTTCCCTAACTTGACCACAGAACACTAATCATTAAAAGCAAATTTCAAATACAGTGTGACAGGGTATTACCTAAGAAGGGAAGACCCATCTCATTAGTCCAATTTCTAAAATTAGTCAAGATCGAAACACTATAGTCTAAGAGCAAAGTCTTTTTATTGTTTAAAATATACCACAGAGCAATCAAATTTCTCTTCTAAAGTAATGTTTTAAAATATTCAATCTTTTATATTCTCATTGGAAATAACACTTCAATACACTGTACATGTGCAGTAGAGAGTGAAGTTAATTGCAACCAATCCTACTCACTCTACTTCAATTTTTTAAAAGATTTTATTTATTTTTAGCGAGAGAGGGAGGGAGAGAAATATCCCTTTCTGCCTCTTGATCACCCCCTACTGGGGACCTGGTCCACAACCCAGGCATGTGCCCTGACTGGGAATCTATCCAGCAACCCTTCAGTTCGCAGGCTGGCACTCAATCCACTGAGCAACACCAGCCGGGGCTCTATTTCAATTTAAATAGTTAATATGTTGGAGAATTAACTGCTTTGGCTAAAAAGTTTGCTCCAATTTTAACCTTCTTAACTGAAGTAAATCATAGTTCATCTCCTCTGGGTCAGAGAAAGAGATTATTATTACTTTTAACCATACTGTTTTTGCTACATGAATTTTTGTTAGTCCACAGGCATATAGCTGAAAGTCATAACTACGAAGATATATTTTAACTTTTTGTCCATATATCAATTAGAAAGATTGTAAAGTGAGCAAGCATAAGTAATTATTAAGAGAGAAACCACTGCATTTTAAAGAATTACTAGTATTCAATTATTTAAATCAGTAGGCATTCTTCCAGTGCCAGCCGTATAGTCTCCTTTCGACATCACTGTAGCTGCTATGTTTGGGCCTTACATTACACTATAGCCAAGGAGAGTTGGTCTTTATTTTTAAAATACTTAATTCCAAGGTTTCCTTCCATGTGGTAAGAATGGTTACATTAAAATATAAAGACAAGAAAACATAAATTGTGACACAACCTGTTTCCTTGGAAACAGTTTTTACAACTTAGAACCTAAGGATGACTTTGTTACTTTATAACACAACTTCCAAATACAAAAGCAATTATCCCCAACAAACAACAATGTTTCTATTGCTAAAACTATTACAATTAAAATTGAGCAAAAATCCAACTGAAACCATACATCCTGACATTCTGAGGCTCTGGGACTGAAGTCAAAGGAAGCAGTCTCCAAACACAAAGACAACAAAAATCAAGATGATCTTGGGCAGTGCAGAAAAGCAGAACTGAAGAGAAGAGGCGAGGTGATGTATCATGAAGTGGTGAGGCCATCAGCCACTTTATCCACAAAAATCCCTGAGGCAGCCGAGCTGGGTGGAATAGGCTACCTTGGTTCTCTCCTCTTGTCCCCTCACTTGAACTCATAAACCTCTTTAAGACATCATCCACCTCCTCCAGAACTAACTGAGACTTCAGGAGATGAGTGGGGTGTAAGTTCAGAGATCCTGGCTTCAAGGAAATATCCCTATTAATAGAAAATAGCTGGGGAAAGAAAAACAAAGAAATAAAGGAAAAATATTATTTATAAACACATAAGTTGGGGGGAAGGCAGGGAAAGGGAAAGAGGAATGACAACATGGGTCCAGGAGAAATTATTGCTGGCATCAGGACTGACTAACAAGGTGAGACAGTGAAGTTGCCCACCAGTTCATAGATCAATGAGTGCTCCCTTTCCTACACTTTACACCCCAGAGCTAAGGCAGGACCAAGTCTAGCATCCCAATGACTGTTCAGTTTCCCTAACACAAGGAAACCAAAAAGTAACAATCTTATTAGGAAATAACTACTCAAATTCAATTTGTATTAAGAGAAACATAAATCCCAAAACAATGTCTTAAAACAAAAATCACAAAATGTCAATTTATACATTTGTTTATTTACTTAAACATTTTTATCTGAGTCCCTTCTAAATAAGTGTCAATGAAATCAGACATGACTTCCACTTTCACAAAGTTAGTCTAGCACAAAAGACATGCTAAAACACAAAAACAAACAAAAAAATACACTTCTGAAAGGAAGTTGTGGAATTTTAAAACTGAGAGAGATTATCCTGTACCAAGTGTTACATAAAATTGGGTTACGGAGTCCCTGAATAAGAATGAGAAATAATAAATGGGCTGGGGTATGAAAAATACTAATGGTAATAGCATCTAACACCAAGGAAATGCTTTACATGTTAAATAATTTAATCTTCACAACAACCTAATGAGAGACCTACAATTCTCCCCATTTTACCAAGAAGGCAAGTTGAAAGAGGTTAAGAAACTTGCTTAAATGTCAAAACTTCTAAGTAGCAAAGCTGGGATTTGAATCCAGGGACTATGGCTCCTAACCCTGTTTTGCTTCATGTGATAATAACGTCATTACTAAGAAAACAACGTCAGACCCTTAATCTAGGTACTTTCATTCATTCCTTTTTGAACACTCTCACATCTCCCTGATTTACAAACGAAAACAAGCAAGCAAAACCAAAAAACAAAATTAAGACTCAGAGAAACATTCCCAAGATGGTGCAAGTGACAAGGCGGCAGAGTTCGGACCGGAGCCCAGAAGCGGTCTGTTTACTGCACCTAACCCACCTTGGGCTATCCCTTCAACCTCAACCAAGTGAAGTTCTATCCCTCCGGGAGGGCCCCGTCACTTCATTCCAGCCTCGCGCCTCAGAGACACACTGGGTCAGACGGCGTTCTACCACGGGAGCCTCCCGGCTCTGCGAGCCACCCCGGCTCAGCTGGGGCAGGGCTCTTACCTGGTGGGAGTCGAGGGACCCTGGCAATCTTGCTCGTGATCTCTGCAGTGAGCACCCCGAAGTCCTGCTCGTAGCCTTCGAAATCCGACGACATTGTGGCTCCGGAGTGACAGAGCCGGGCCGAAGCCTAGGTCTGAGCAGGGGTCAAGCAGAGTAGGGGAACACGGTGAAGGGACCCTGGGAACCGCCCTCGAGAGCAGAGCTGAGAACCCGGGACAGTTCCCAGCCCGGCCGCTTCCTGGTTGTCCGTCGCAATCTCGGTCCCCCGGAAATTGGGTTGGGACCTTTTTATTTTCCTCTCAGACTTCAAAACTAACAAATTCTCTAAGGAAAAGCACGTTAATTACTGCGCCCAAAAGCCTCCAAAAATAACTGGTTTTTAAGGGAGCACTGATTTTTTTTTAACCCCTACACGTTCTGAATGCGGCTCCAGCTCCCCAAGCTGCAGATCACGCGAGCTAGCTTCCGGTGGAAAGTTTGATGCGGCGAACCTTCCGGAAGTGGCCCTCACGGAGACTGCGCACCCAGCCTGAGCGGGAGAACTGCGGCTGGAGTGCTGGCTGAGAGCCGGACGGGTCCTGTAGCGTCCGCATCCCACCCTCTAGCGAACAGGATTTGCTTTCTGGTTGCTGTGGACTGAGGTGCCCATGATGGAGTTTCCCGAAAAGGAGAAAAGCTGTTCCGGGTGAGCCCAGGCCGCCCCGGAAATGTGATGGCCGAGGAGAGGGCATCAAGGACCAGACTGAGGTGGGAGTCAAGGCAGGGGACGTAACCATGGTTTTGGCGGTCTTCACTCCACGCGAGTGAGGCCAGAATCTTAAGTACTTTGGGACCAACCACGCTTACAAGGATGATCCCCCCTTCCCCCCTCCCTCCTTAAGTGAGGATTTCTAAAAGCTCTGCCTCCTGACACAGGCGGGAAACCGAGGCACAAGGCAGCGGCCTGTGTTGTGTGGAAGTTATTATTACCCTTGTGTCTCAGATCTTCTTCCCTTGACTCACTGCAGTTCCATCATAACTGCCCGTCTACAAATCTTGCCCGCGCTCGCAGAAGGCGCTTCCTCTTCTTTTTTTCTAAAATACTCTCATTCATGTTCTTTTTTCTTATACGCCTCCAGTCGCGATTTCATACGCACCTCTGGCTCTCCTCTCCTTGCTCCGTCTTCGCTTTAACTCCCTCGTTTCCTTGCCTTTGGCCCTTCTGTTGGGGTTCGGGGAGCAACTGCAGGCAATAATGTAGACCATGTCTGGCTCGTAGTTGACTTAATTCAAGACTCCGTAGAAGGTAGTTTAGAAGTCCGTAAACGGAGTTGAATGACTTGGTTTAGCTGTTAGGTTTGACCTTGATCTAATCACGTAGCCTCTCCAAACCAATTTCTGTGAAGCTGGGTTAGATCAACTCTAAGGCGCTGCTTCCCAGCTCTAAAGTTCTTTGTTTCCTCAAACCATTCGCTAAACGTTGGACAATCACAGCCCCGAGACTGGCATTACATGCCATTTAGACTTGAACCCTATTTTGAGTAAGGTAAAAATAGTGGGGTTTTTGGCATTTGACACGCTATTCATCCCATGGTAGTGCACTTGTGAGATGGTTTTGTTAGGTGGTTTTTGGCCTTTGCTATGTAAGACATTTTTTTACTGATCTTTTTCATTTTGTTTTCTTTAGACAGTTTCAGACCAAGATACTGGATTCTCATAGCTCAGATAAAGAGCTCTGAGTACGGAATGGTGAACGTGGCATAATCTGCATTAACGTCGCACAGAAGACATGACAATCCAAGAACACACATGGACTTGCGGCACATGGAAATGTGTGCACAGAAAAAGGAAGTCTATAATTCTTTAAAGATAGGAAGACATTCTTCCTTACCAGAATGGGCTCATCTTGCTCGGTTATCAAGTTTGAAAACCTCCAAGAATTAAAGAGACTGTGTCACTGGGGTCCCATTATAGCACTTGGTGTTATAGCAATATGTTCTATGATGGCCATGATTGACTCCGTGCTGTGGTATTGGCCTTTACATACAACTGGAGGGAGCGTGAATTTCATCATGTTGATAAACTGGACTGTCATGATCCTTTATAATTACTTCAATGCTATGTTTGTTGGTCCTGGCTTTGTCCCCCTGGGATGGAAACCGGTAAGAAAAAGATCCCTTTAGAGAATGAACTCTAATAATAATCTACTGATAATTTAGTTTTTGCTTTATCTTCACCAATAATATCAAACAGATTACTTTTTGCCTTGCTACAGACTAAGTATATTGTAATCACCGGCCATTTAAATCTCAGATTGTTTATTTCATATCTCTTTAAAAATATTAATCTAAATTTGTATTTCCTAAAGCAATTTCATTGAATACTTGTTCTGCATTTAAAAAAAAAAAGAAATGAAGGGTGGTGGTGAGTACATGGTCATAAGTTTAGGAAGAACTGCATATCACATACACCTTTGTTATAATTTCACAGTGCAATGTGGCTGTAGAATCTTTCTACCTGTAATACATTAACATCCTCAGAACTGAGAAAAACTCTTTAGGAACTCTTAGTTTAAGTCAAAGTTTTTATATCATTGCAGTGAAAATTAGGAAATTCAGTATGAATCAACTTAAGGCTTCTTAAAATTTGTTAGAAAGTTTATGCTTATGAATTTTCATATTCCTTACTGAGGGACATCACATGGTAGCATGTTGGAAATGCAGAATCTTGAGCTCTACTTCAGACCTAAGTCAGAATCTACATTTAATAAACCCCCCAGAATGATTCTTAGATTTTTTTAGTATTGGAGAAGTACTAGTGTACTATTCGAAGTGAATAAAGTAATGGCTAAGACCCGATTCATATTATGAAAAACCTTGTAACTGAGGAGAGAAACAGAGGCACTCAGACAAGTAACTATGGAGTAGAATGTGGTGAGTGCTGGTGACGTTAGAAGGAACTGATCGTTTTCAGCTAGGGACCTACAGGAGGAGTGGGAGTTTCCACAGGAGATGGCAAGAGGCTTTTCAGGTTGAGAAAATGGTGGGAGTATGAAATGGACAGATTGCATAGTGCAGGTAAGGTGGAAACAAAGGCAGATTATGGAAGCCTCAAACACATGAGAATTTGTTAGACTCTAGGGAGTTAGAGGTTTTCAAGCAGAGCTCTGACAGAATCAGAGTTGTGCCACAGGACTGTTACAAAAAGTATTAACCCTGATGTTTGAGTCAGCCAGCCTTTTTCTGAACTTCCACTCTACGAAGATTTTGGATAACTAGAGCCAACTGTACTCAGTGACAATGGATTAGGATGGAGCATAGGGAAGAGAAATTAAAAATGATTTCTGGGTAACTGGGAGAGTGCTGCTGTTACCACAAACTTTTTACTTAAAATTATTTTATCTCAAATAAAAGGACTGGAAGTGCAAGTTAAGATTCCATCCCTCCCCCATCTCCCATAAAGGAAAATTAAACCATAGGAAAGCACTTATTCATCAGATTTGTTGTTACTTAGGATTGGTTATCTGATGTATTTTTTGGTTATATTTTGCTGCCAAGGAAAATTCTCAGGATTGCATGTACCTGCAGTATTGTCAAGTCTGCCAGGCATACAAGGCACCGCGGTCACATCACTGCCGAAAGTGTAACAGGTACGACTTTGCCATTCATCGGGGACTGGTCAGCTTGATGACTGGTCTTTTGTTCTTTCTGCCACGTCAATCCTCGTTTTACAAAATAGGTGGCTACTTTGTAAAAAATATGGTCAAAATACTTGTGTCCATAATCTCCATTTTATTCTTGAAGTATCAATTCTGATAGTGAACACATCTCTTTTGTTACATGTGAAAAGATTTTTTTAGAAAAATACAGAATGACTTTGCTTCTTGCCCTGCCAAGAGCATCCTAGATGGTTGTACCTTCCCATTGTTTCCATTGGTCACAATTAACAGTGCTTGTCGACTGTCATGTGGACTAGCTTTAGGACTGTTCTGCGTCTAGTCACAGAGGAGAGCAGCTTTTCCCATTCTTTAGTTCACTAACACGTTTACACTTCATACAAATCTGATGAAGCCAGGGGCCTAGTATCGCAGTGTTTAATATAAAAAAACAATGGGAAGAAAACTGAATCGCTGTAAAAAATGTGAAATAAGCTAGAACCTTTAAAAATGCACAGCTGTGCCCACTGCCTTGGCTCAGGGCTTCCACATCTGACGGATGAGGGAAGGAAGGAAGGAAGTCACAAGCGGCTGCTAGGTCCCATCAACTCCAGTGGAGATTTATAAGTGATTTTGTCAAGTCTCTATTGTTCTCCACTTCAGTCGCTGCATTCCAGAGGCAGAGGAAAACCAGGAACCAGGCTCATTTCTGTATAATGAACCTCTCAGTGGGCCTCCTGACTTAAAAAAAAAACTCACAAGGGGCAGGCATCTTTTCCTCAGAAGCTGTTACAAAGCCCACCCTTTCTTGCCCTGTTTAGGATTTAAAAGATGTCACTGTTCAGAGTTGTTCAAAAACTCAAAAGATTTTTCTTCCTGGTCCATGTAATATAATTCCTCTGACTCATGAACATGCCGGATTCCTCTTTGCTTGGTCTTTTGAAGACCAAAGTTGTTTAAAACAGACAGGATCGCCTACCTCATGGTTTTTGTAAACATTTCTTGTCAGGTGTGTGATGAAGATGGACCACCACTGTCCTTGGATGAACAACTGCTGTGGTCACCAAAACCATGCTTCGTTCACACTGTTCCTGCTTTTGGCGCCCTTGGGCTGCAGCCACGCTGCCTTCATTTTTGTTATGACCATGTATACACAGCTCTATGACCGGGTAGGTGAAGATGTTGTAAACCCGTTCGTGCCAGATTCAGCAGTAGTTACCGGGATTATTTACGAAGTCCCTTTTGGAGAGATGCTTTCTATGATTTAAGGGGGGAAATAGAACTTCGCTTTACCTCTACAGGGATTTCTTTTTAAAAAGCATTACAACTTAATTTTTTAAATGAAGAAAGATTATTTTGCTCTGGAAACTCACCTTGCTAGCTCCAGTTGAGTTGATAATTATTTTAGTACTATATATATATATATATATATATATATATATATATATATATATAAATAACTTATTAAATTTCAAACTTGGTAGCTCTGGTAAGAATAATTAGAGGGGAAAAGAGGAAGAGCAACAAGAAAAAGGCAACACGAGGACTTTCCTTTTCCATCCAGTTCGGGACAATGTGTACTTCTTTCCTTGATTTCTAACCCCAGTGCCCTGGAAGGTGGCTCGTGGAGCAGGCACAGTCCCTGCAGCACACTGAGTTGACCTGTGGGCAGGTAGTCATGAGATAAGGTTCAGGGTGAACGAGGGCACAGTCCTCATGGGACTGCGGCATTCTGGAGAACACACGCCCTTCAGCTTATAGAGGACAGCCCATATTTGACCTCGGCCGGTTTTTTCATGTTTGGGAATCCAGACCAGTGATGCTAGATCTTCCAGTTTTTCGATTAACAAAGACTGATTTTTTTTATAAATGTGAAATCTTCCAATTTTTAAATGTTGGCACCTAACTCAATATTTTAAAAACATTTTGCAGGCCAGGCAGTAAACATCTACAGGCTATATTTGGCATGCCTTTTGCCCGTTTGGGGGTTTTTTTTTGTTTGTTTGTTTTTAAATATAAGGACTTAAAACGTTTTTTTATTGATTTGAGAGAGAGAGAGAGAGAGAGAAACATCACTTTGTTGTTCCACTTATGCATTCATTGGTGGCTTCTTGTATGTGCCCTGACCGGGGATAGACCCTGCAACCTTGACCTGTCAGGGTGACGCTCTGACCAGCTGAGTTGTCTGGCCAGGCTGTGTTTTGCCAGTTTTTAACCTCTGATTGTGGAACATAAGGGAAGAAACAGCTGAGTCCTAGGCTGTATTTGTTGCTCTAGAAAATTACTGTAAATAGAGAGAAGCATTGTGGTTTTAATTTGCATCTCTTATGGCTGGTGATGTTCAGCATCTTTTCATATGTCTCTGGGCATGTCCTCCTTGGAGAAGTGTTTTTTCAGATCCTTTACCCATTTTTTAATTGCATTGTTTGTCTTCCTGGTGTTGTGTGAGTTCTTTATATATTTTGGAGATCATACCCGTGTCTGGTGTATCACTGGCAAATATGTTCTCCCATATGGTCAGTTCCCTTTTCATTTTGATGATGGTTTCTTTAGCTGTGCAGAAGCGTTACAGTGTGGTAATTGACGTGGGAGGAGGGTGATGGTATGATCAGAGGAAGGCAAAGGGGAAGAATTGGGACAACTGTAATAGAATAACAATAAAAAAATGATTAAGTAGAGAAGCAAGGAGAAGAGGGAGACAGTTACAACTTAATGTCTAAATTAGTTAACTTAGATTAATGTTTTAATGCATGTTAGTGTTTGTGGGGTATGCCTAACACCTTCTGAGGATTCAGTAAACGTTAGCAACAACAAAAAAGTAACAGTTGAGAATAAATAAGAATTGAGAATAAATAAGAATGCTGTAGTGCGTTGTCAGTACGAGTGCAAGCCATGGTGTTAATTAGAAACAGCTACGTTTGCTTCAGCTAGAATTTCTAGTCGTCGTTTGTTGATCTTTTTAATCAGTGGGTTTAATTGTCACAGTAGAGCCTAGCCGCGTAAGACAACCACGTCCTTCAAGTGTGTGCTGTCGTTCATAGCTCTCCTTCGGGTGGAACACGGTAAAGATTGATATGAGCGCAGCCCGGAGGGATCCTCTTCCAGTTATTCCGTTTGGATTAGCTGCGTTTGCTGCCACCTTGTTTGCCTTGGGATTAGCTTTAGGAACAACCATCGCAGTTGGGATGTTGTTTTTTATCCAGGTAAGTTCCTCAGTTACTTCTAGCTAAAAGCTGTCAAGTTTGGGGGGCAGCTTGTAATGAGAAGTGGGTATTACTGTTACTTATTCCATGTAGATAACTAATTTAATCTTATGTACTGGTCAGATAATTTTGGAGTAGCTTTGCCAAAATTTCTAGGTAAGTGATTGGATTTGTGAAAGGTTACCTTGGAGTTATATAGCCCTGTGCGGTTGAGAAAGCTCTTCTCACGTTTATAGCCTGCTGATCCTCACATCAGCCCCAAAAGAGTTTCAAGATGAGCATTATTTTCTCTTCCTCACAGATGAATAATTAAGTCACCGAAAGGTTAAGTGACTTACCTAAGATAATTCATTCCTATATTCAGTAAATGGAATTACTGCTGTTATTTTATAATAGCATATATTTAATCAGTATCATAATAACATAGCTAACATTTATTGAACAGTTCTTATGTGCAAGACACTGTTTTAGGCACTTTACATATGTTAGCTCATTTTATCTCAATAACACCTATGAGGTAGGTGTTATTTAATGCCTACTCTGATGAATTACTCTGCTAATTTCTGAGGCTTCACTAATGAAAATGAAGCAGGCCCTACCCCTAGGGAACTCAGAATTAGCAAAGTTAACTAATACATGGTCATGTGTCTGTCATAGGTTCTTGTACAAAGTGCTACGGGAACACAGAGAAGGAAGATATGACCCTGACGGGGTCACAAAACAGTTTTTTTTTTTTTTTACTTACTTCTCTCACTTAATAAGTTTATTCATTAACTGAAGGTCCACCGTGGGTCAGGTATTGCACTAGGCCCTTGGAATAGGATGAGGACTCCGTCCAGGGTTGTTCTGACTATGCCACACTGTCTCTGTGAAGACACAGCCAGACTTCAAGGAAATGCAGAATTGCTATAGAATTAGAAATGCTGGCTTGACAGCCCTTAGGCACTGCCCAACCATTCTTCAACTCTTAGTTTAAAATAATCTGGTTCTGCCCTGGCTCGCTGGTTCGATTCCCAGTCAGGGCACATGCCTGGGTTGCAGGCTGGGTCCCCAGTTGGGGCGTGCGAGAGGCAACCAATCGATGGATCTCTTGCACATTGATGTTTCTCTCCCTCTCTTTCTCCCTCCCTTCCCCTTTCTCTAAAAGTAAATAAATAAAATCTTAAAAATAATCTGGTTTTGGTTATACTTGATGCTTTCTATTAGTCTGGGATCAAATTCTTTAATTATTTTTCCCAATGCCTACAATTAAGGATCATATTAGAAATAAACTAAAATTCTGTGGTGTAAAACCTCCATAAATGGATTAGTTATATGTAGGAAATCGAATACGATTTGGACTGAATATATTTCAGTTTTTAAGGCAAGCAGAATATCTAGGTTGACTGAAGTGAGTCTGTTACCTGTAATAAATAGACTAATTATATATTTAAAGTTAAGTAGTGATGAGATTTTAATAGCAAAATACACTTAAGTACTGATCGAATGGATTATATCAATGTTTTATTAATACTCTGAACACCTTACTCAGAAGATGATCCTTAAAACATGAGAGTTTATTAAAATCCTATATTCGGATTTGCTTATGGGTTGACGTGATTACTTTATGCAGAGGTATGGCGGTACAGGGGTTAACAGCAAGGACTTGAGAGCCAGATGCACCTCACGCTGTGTTACTTAACCTTTACTGTCCTGGTAACTTCACCTGTGGAATTGAGCAATTAACACTATCTCATAGGGTTAGTATAAAGAATAATCTTAAATGAACCAAAGTTCCATTATAAAATTTCATTGCTTGTTATTTAATTTTCAGATGAAAATAATTCTCAGAAACCAAACTTCTATTGAATCATGGATTGAAGAAAAGGTAAATTTAATACTAGTTTTCCTCAATATTCATAAAGGACTGATTAACTCATAGACCAGATTAACTAATTAACGCTTGGAAGTGAAAATTTGACTACCAAATAGCTTCCTTCAGTCGTTTGTATGCAACATAAAAGGTAAAAATAGGAGACATTTTGATTTATCCCTGGATTAATATTACACAGAATATTAAAAGGACATCTACTTGGGTATTGAGATTTAATAAAAATAATAATTGTTATTGCTTCATGAAAGCCATTCTCTGTAAAAACTGTTTTTCCGGGGGTGCAGGGTTGTTTTGTTCTGAACTCAGAGCATGTAGTGGCGAAGACTGTGATAGCCACTAATAGAGCTCGGTGCCGCTGTCTCGATTCCTGCTGAAGGTGCCAGCAGTTTTACCCACCAGCGCAAATGACAACACAGTGAAAATGGCAATTAGCATCTTAGTGTTGTAATGAAAGTTGTCTGACATTGTTGAACCCCAGGGAAAGGTCTTGGAGACTCAAAAGGGTGTGCAGAACTTGCTTTGAGAACCATTGATGTACAGGTTTAATTGTAAGATCCTCCACTTATACGTAATAAAACCTTCCCATCTGTTCCCTTATCTGCTGCTTCAACGGGCATTTCCCACCCCCCACCCCCACCCCCATCTCACGTTCTAAACCAGCTAATTCCAAGTAACTCATTGTTTGTACATCTTCTGTTTCTTTCCACGTGTGCTCTCTGGCTAGAACACTCCTCCTCCAGCTTCTTCGCTTGAATTCTTGTTCCTCAAGACTTTAGGTTTCATTCCTTCCAAGGAAGCTTCCTTGACTCTCCCTGGACGAGGTTAAGTACTTCTGTTGCTTTTCCCGTCACACAGCACCTATCACACACCTCTGTCACCTTTTAACATGTAGCCTAGATAGAACCATCGCCCCCCACCCTCACAGAGTGCTTCTCTTGGGCAGAGACTGTGCCTAGGTCGTTTCTGTAAGGTATTCTCATCCTTACCACTTTTTCTTTGCTAATAGCCTAAGTCTCTTTTCTCTGAGACTCTTATCCATTTTGAAGACTCAGAAGCTTTTACTCATAAATAGGGAAAAGAAATTACCCTTTTCTCTCTGGGTGGGGATGGCTTTACACAATTCAGTAAATTCATGTATTTTACAGGTTGATAATTCTTTTCATTGAATTAACATCAATATCGCCTTTTAAGTAACTACAAGAAGCTTTTTCCTTAAAATACTGTGCCTTGATAATAATATATTTCAAAGTATCATTTCTAGTTAGCATGATATATTAACATTAGATTAACAGTTATTTTGTTGGTGACCAAGTCTCTTTGTAAAGTGCCATGCCAAACCTAGGAATTATTTTAAAACTGGTTCTTTGTTGCTGAGTAAAATATTCAAATAAATGATCGTATTAAGTTTTAGAAAATTTATCGAAATTACGAGACACTAAAATTTATACAACAAATTTCAACTGCATTTGTTCACTTATTGTAGGAATAAATAATGTATCTTTATACCACTAGGTGTCAGTGGAACTTAAGAAGATTCTAAGCTAGTATCTCAAGTTAAAGCTAACAATTTAAATGCCTAGAGTATAATTTATACAACTAGAATATTTATGTATGTGCATAAAATATGCATGCAAAATGCAAATACCAGTAAGTACATATGCATGTGTAATGGTATAAAAAACAGGGAGATCTGCACATGTCTGCTGGTTTTAAAAAAATAATTTTCATAAAATGATGACTCCCACGTTACACATTTCCTGGCTGTTCCCACAGGTGCCACTGCATTCCAGTGTCCCACACAAAACCATTCCTTCCGCATGAATAAACCCTGGCTACCTCTTAAATCCGTTTGTCCGCACCTCTTCTTGACACCTGGATTCTTTTCTCTGCTAAACAGAAGGAGCACTGAGAAATTTTTATGCATGGAATAAAGTCACTAACTGTCACAATATGCATTTTGAATGCTCGTTCCTAAATAAGCCCTGTCACGCGTCGTCTGTGTGTTCTCCTGTGAGGTCGGTGTTGTATGTCAGCTTCTTCCCATATTGTGATCAATTTATTTAGCTCTTCTGTGTACACTGACGTCACCACAGGAGGAAGTATTTTGGAGAACGGTACAAATCTGGGGAATAAATGTTCTCAGTAGTGTATCACTAAAAGCCATTTAAGGCACTGTCATCTTATATCTTTGTTACCCGCAGGCGAAAGATCGAATTCAATATTATCAACTGGATGAAGTCTTTGTCTTTCCTTATGATATGGGGAGTCGCTGGAAGAACTTTAAACAGGTTTTTACCTGGTCAGGGGTCCCAGAAGGAGATGGGCTGGAGTGGCCGATAAGGGAAGGCTGCCAGCAGTACAGTTTAACAGTGAGTGTTTTTGTCCAGGGGCCTTTCTTCTTAGCTTCACCTTCTTCCCCTGCACTTTCCTGTAACTCAGATGATGACGTTTTCTAAGAAAACAATAAACACTTTTTTCAAAGTTAATAATCTAAGCAGTGTTTGTATGATGTCTCTCCATTTATTTAAATCTCTGCTTAACTCTCCATACCTGTGAGATAAAGTCCTGATTCTTTAACTTAGTTTTATAAAATCTGGCCTAAAACTACCTTCCAACTACTTCCAAACAGGAACCATCTTTTCCAATCAGCTGAGAGACTACTCAATGTAGTCGTCTCTCATTCCTGCACCTGACTTCGCCCCCACTGTTTTTTCTGTCTCATCTGATCTCCTCTCTATTAGAATTTATTAAGACCAGTTTCAGTCCACCCTCTTCCCTAGCCTAACATCTGCACTGTAGACCCCTCTGGACCTGGCACTTGATCATATAGTCCTGTGTGCTAGCACATGAGGTCTCATATTTTTATTTAATTCTTATACCCTGTACTTTAACTTTACTTGACCAAGATTCTAGGACAGAGACTATGTATTTTCTTTATTCCCCGAAATGCATCTATGAATAAGTAGAGAACAGTGAGTCGCAATGATGACTTTTAGGTGAGACTCTTTGTTGGTGACTTCTGCATACTTCCTCCCATGTCTCTATGGAATCCATGAACTCTGGCCTCTTCACTGTAGGTCTGGCCTGGAAGCTCCAGGAGGGCGGAGAGCCCCAGGGAGCACTCTCTAAGTACACACAAAGGACGAAATTAGCCAGGGAACTGAGAAGAAAGCCCTCCTTCAGCCCCTGTTCTTAGTTTTAGGGCCTTCTCTTCATGCTAAAAAAGAAAAAAAACCCACATGTGGCCTTTAAATTGTCAGCAGTTTGAAACCCTGGAAAACTGGGAATTTGTCATGTCACTCTGATATAAACATTGAGATACTTCTTTTTTATCTTCTAGATCGAACAGTTGAAGCAAAAAGCAGATAAAAGAGTGAGAAGTGTAAGTAATTCTTTTGCCATGGTACTAATTTCTTTTTTCTTTTGTCAGGCTCTACAATTCTAAATAGTTTTTAAAATTGCCTTTGAGTAGAAGCCGACAGTTGGCTTTTATTAAACAATATTCCATAAAACATTTGTTGGCATGTAATGCAACTCACTTTTGTTTTCATTTAAATAGTTTGGCCTGGAGGGTTGGAGGGAATTTAGTCGATGTATATTGCCAACAGGAAGATGATTTTGCTCCGTATATCTTGTTAGTATGAAACCTGTCTTTGTAATTGTACTGTATAATATTATGGCCACTAGCCACATGTGGCTTCTTAACTTAATTAAAACGAAATAAGAAATTCAGTTCCTTGGTTGCACTAGCCACGTTAGAAGTGCTCAGTAGCCACGTGCAGCGAGGGCCTACTGCACTGGATACCACAAAGAGAGAACTTTGCCATTGTTTCAGGAAGTTCTGTTGGGCAGCACTGCTCTGGAATTTACTTCTTAGCTATGTGCTTGAAATGAAGGGTAAGAAAAGCCTTGAGAACTAGAAACATCAGTTGCCTCCTATAAGGGGCCTGCTCAGATAGCAAACTGGGAGGGAAAGACTTGCCACCTGATACTTTGGGTCTACCTTTAACAATTAATATTCAGACTTAGCCCTGGCTGGTGTGGCTCAGTGCACTGAGTGCCGGCCGGTGAACCGAAAGGTCACCGGTTCTATTCCCAGTCAGGGCTCATGCCTGGGCTGCGGGCCAGGTCCACAGTTGGGGGGCGTGTGAGAGGCAACTGAGTGTTTCTTTCACGCATCGATGTTTCTCTCCCTCTCTTTCTCCCTCCCTTCCCCTCTCTAAATAAAATATTTAACAAAGAATTCACACATGAACGCAGGTAATGGAGAAACGTTAAATTGTTCTTCCGATCACTGATGACAGGTTCGGTATAAAGCAATAGAAGATTACAGCGGCGCCTGCTGTCCTCTGAATAAAGGGCTCAGGACGTTCTTCACAAGCCCCTGCACTGAAGAGCCTCGAGTGCGGCTGCGGAAAGGGGAGCTCGTCTTAGCCACGAGAGGGCTACGGTGAGTGTAGTCAGTCCTGGACCTCTCCTGCATTGACGAAATTGGCCTCTGGTCTAACAAAACAATTCTAATCTTTTAAATATTTCAGATACTGGTTGTATGGAGACAAAATTCTTGATGAGTCCTTTACAGAAGGTATGAAACATGGAAGGGGGTGTTTAAAGGATAAGATGGCTGGCAGTAATTCCAAACCTTTGAAGAATAATAAACAATCACATATCACATGCATTAGGAGAGCTAAAGAGCAGGGCACATCATTAAGCAACAAAAAGAAGCTCCTTATGTATTTCTCCATAGCACTTACATCTGTCAGGTCTCTTTAATGATGGCTAACACTGGAGCTCATGCCTCGCTGTGTGCCGGGCACTGGTACAGGTATTTCCCGTGTTGTAGTGAAGTCCCCATCAGCCCCCTGCAGCAGGTATCGGTGTCAGCATCCACATCTTACTGGGAGGGAACTGAAGCAGAGGCTGAGCTGCGTGTCCAAGACCGCACTAGAAACAGGTAGGGCCAAGGCCCCCGCCTGAGTGGTCTGGCCTGGCGCCTGTGCCCTCCATCCTTGTGCCATGTGCTCCCCTTGAGTGCACTTTCCCGGTAAGTTACCATAACAACTAATAGGTTATCTTCAGTTGTTTTGGGTGGGGGCTGTTAATAGACCTTATTTTTTATAGCAGTTTTAGGTTCACAGCAAAATTGAGTGGAAAATACAGAGAATCCCTATATAGCTCCCCCCCCCCCCCCCCCCCCCCGCAACATACATAGCCTCTCTCTTAACATCCTGTACCAGAGTGGTGCACTTGTTAACATTAGTGAATCCACATTCACACGCTAGAATTGTTCCCTTTCAAAGTGAAGATTAATCTAGGATGCTCTTTTAAAGGCACTGGGTTGATCATAAATTAACCTCAAATGACAGCTTAGGCAACCTTGCTAAGGGTTGTTTGTTACATGTTAGAAAAAGTCTATAGAGGAACTTCACAAAGGCTACAGGGAGACAGTTCCCTGGCATCGATGAAGGGTGGCAGTATGTCAGAAACACCCTCACGATCACACACGGGTAAGCGGACGCCCGTTCTGAGTTCCCCCGGCTCTGCTTCGGGGCTGTTCTGAACCACATTAGCCACTTTCCCAAATAATGGAGTTGGAGAAATAACCTATTTTCTAGATTGTTAGTAGCAAGCAGTTGAAAACCTTATTTTTTCCCCCTCAAACTCTGCTTATAAAAGGTGGTAAAGAGCAGGGGGTAGTAAGTCTGACTCAGATATGAAGTACAGGACTTACGGGTGTATCTGACTGTTTCTCATCAGTCGCATTTTCTCCCTCAGGTGCCTCACGAGTGAGAGGGTGGTTCCCCAGAAACTGCGTGGAGAAGTGCCCCTGTGATGCCGAGGCGGACCGAGCCCCCGAGGGCGAGAAGAAAAACAGATAGCCACGATTAAAATACAGCTTTGCTTTCAGTCCGCTCCATTACTTGAAAATCGTACACATTACTAAAGAATTATGCAATGAGCCTACTCTGGTCAAGGTGTTCTTTTCCTCAAAGGTGCCCTAGTGCCATGATCTAAATATTTTTACGACCATTTTGAAATGGAGAAGCCATTCTGCATATGCCTTTGAATCTCTGCCCCTCTTCACCACCTCTTTCTCCCCCGAAGGAAAAACACTTCACTCCAGTAAGTCAGCTGCATTTTCCGTAGGACTTTTTATGCGCTGCACACTGTGGACCTCACCTGCGGTGTAGACCCCCTTCGCCAGGAGCATCTGCATGTGATGCTTTTACCCAGTTTCCCCTCAGTTGATATTTCTTACGTAATATTCTAGATACTGTAGCACTTAATTTGTCAGATTCAATATACGGTCAGATTTTGTTACCTGTCTTTTAATAATGCTGATTTTGCCAAGTCGAATAAAGATCAATGGATGTTCTCCATTGATCTTTAACATATAAACCATAGTTTTTACTTAAAGCATCTTTTTTTTTTTTTCTGATTGAAAACATTTGGTTTAGTTCCTTATGGAAAAACTGCTCTACTATCCTGTCAAAAGTTGACATCTTTAATCCTGAGTCTTACGACATACATATTCACCTCCACAAATAAACCCCATTCACGGCATATTGAGATCGCAGCGTTCTGGGAGACTTTGGACCTTTGAACTGCTTATGTACACTTGAATTTACCAAAACCTGAAGCATATGCGAGTGGTAGGATCTAGCTGGTGCACTGGTATGCTCAAAGTCAGGTGTGTATAAACGTGTGAGTAGAATGACGGAAGTCACCTCTCAGTACCCTTTCTAAGGCAAGGAACTTGGGCTTTGCTGGCCAGGCTTGTAACAGTTAACATTAAGGGAAGGCCATTTGGGAATTCAGCAGTTAGTGAAACAACTTTGCCCCTTTCCAGGGGGGGGCCTGGGAGGTAGACAAGTAGAATATATGTCAAATGGAGTCACGTACTTGAAGGTGGCAGGTGGGATGGTCTGATGGAGGTGACATTTGAAACATGAGAGGACAAGTCATATGCCTCCGGGAATTTCTGCATTTCAGGCAGGGACAACAAGGACAGGCTGGAACACGCCTGGCGTGTCTGAGGAACAGGGAGGCAGCCAGTGCAGGTCAGTTGGAACGAGTGAGGGGGGTCAGTGAGATAATAGGGGCGCTAGACCATGGACAGACCTGTTGGTTAATTGTTGCCCCCCCTTTCGTTTCAGCGGCTGAAGAATATACATTTCAGCTTCTCGGCTGAGAGTCTAGAAAGACCATCCAGGAACGTTCTCCTTAACTCCAGGTTAGAGGCCAGAACGGGACACTGTTCGAGATTGCTTAGAGTGTGACAAAGATGGTAAAGGAGCAGAACATAAATCGGGCTCGACCGGAGTTTGGGCTCAGCTGTAATTTGCTTTATTGCTCGCGGTTGTGGGATAAGAAGGCCTGGACGTCTCAACACACCAATAGTAGGTCCCTGCAGTAGTTTTCAAACTTGGTCGCATCCTGCAATCACCTAGGGACCTTTAAAAACCCCCACTGTCGAGGCTGTACCCCACACCATTTCCATCAAAATCCGGGGTAACACCCAGGTGTTTGTATCTTTAAACTCGCAGGGAATTCTAGCGTGCAGGCAAGTTTGAGAGCCCCTGGCCGACGTGATTGTGAAGTGGTCCTTGTCTGTGGCCGACTCTCTCATCACAGTCTGTGAGGAAACACGCCACAACGTATGGATCTGCCATAGTTTATTATTTTAAGGACTTTACAAGTGGAAGCAACACGTGTTGTCCAGGGGTAAACTGGAGCAGCAACTGGTGTTCTTGGGAGAAAAGGCCAGTCAGTTCCTTCTCAGAAGATAAGGCTGCTGTGCAGGCGCCGGGCCTCCCCACAGGTCTTTGCTCCCAGTTCAGGAGGGTTTTGCTCAGTGCTTTGCTTCGTTTACTGGAAAGTGCAGTCGACAGAGTCTCAACTCCTGCCCCACAGCAGGCTCTAGGGGACAGAGTTAGTCACCGGTGGTAGCCCTGTAGGTAACAGTTTAAGAACATTCTTTTTGCATAACACCCCATGGGCCCAGTTTTTAATTCTCCCAAGTCGGAGAAACTGGAGAAGCTGGGGAACTTTCAGTGTAATCAGACTTCCCTCCTGTACAGAGACCTCAGTGTACACAGAAGTGTATCAGAGCAATCTGTCTCACAGATGTGACCATCGTAGTGATAGGTTAAAACTTGATTGAAAATTTTCAAGGTTTCATGGAGTAGTTGGCAAACAGGAATTATAAACAGCTTTTCAGAACTTAAAAGTCTCTTAACTTGAACGCTGGAAAGCTTAAGTGTTGCAACTGTTGACAAGTTTTACTAGAAAACAAGAAGTCACAAAGGGTCATTTTGGCTCTTGAACTAGTGGTCATTTAGAGGAAGGGGCAAAGAATAGTAATAGACATTGAAGAAAGGTATGTTGATAAAAGTAGCCTGAAAACCTAAATGTCAGCAAATGATGGAAGGACGAGATTTATTTAGTACACAACTAAGCTTCCACATTATAAGTCTCTCACTTAATATTTCTTAGAAGCCCCCAAATTATGTTTATAATTTAGTAGATAGAACAACAGATGGGAAAAAAGGGAAAAAAATGAATGTAAGCTTAGGTTTTAATGCACATTCCCACAAGGCAGACCACCTCCAAGCCCCTTCCAGCCATCAGTACCTTGCTCTACTCCTGGATGGTCTCATACAGGCTGTTGATTTGGGTCTGGAAGTACTTGGAAAGCTCTCCCCGCTTTGCTTTCAATGTTGGTGTCAAGAGCCCATTTTCAATGGAAAATGGCTCTGAATGGAGAAAGATGTTTTTGACCTGGAAGAGAAGGTGAACAGGCACACACCCGTGCACACACGCGCATTCCTTAGTGATTTGGACTTTTCTGCAGAACCCTCTCATTGCTATTGTGAGAACCTTGCAGAATAGTTCACCTTGTAAACGTGGGGCTGAAAAGGGGGTAAAAGAAAGAGAACAGTAACACATGCCCATTCTCACCACTTAGGTTTGGGAAAGAAATGAGTAGGGAGAAGGGAGAACGAATCATGAACAGCAAAGGACTGTACAAATAACTACAAAAGGTCACTGCCCTCTACAGTTAATGGGTTCGTGGTAAAACCAATTCCTTGGAAGCTGTACGCTTAAACCCCATTATAAATGCAATATTTGAAACTCTAGCATGCCTTCAGAGACAAGGATTACAGCAGTAATACCTACCTGTTCAAAGGATTTAAGGCCACTTTCTTTCCCAAGTTTCTGCATGTCTTGTAAAATGGCTTCCTTTATGGCCTGAGAATGGAAAACATGGCTTAAAGCATGGCTGTTTGACAAAGAGCCTTAATGAAAGGCTAAGATGAATCAACTCAAGATTCCTGCAAAAGCTTGTGGGGCTATAAGCAGGATGGAGAAGTATGTACAATTGCGTTTTATGCCTATTATTGCCCAAAGAAAACAAGTCAATGAGAAGAAAAGGCAAATCTAAATATTAAAGGGCTTTTCTCTGAATGACAATTTAAAACTTTCGAGTTTTTTCCCCACAAAGAACATATCACTATAAAAAGAACAGGGTTCTTTGTTGTTTTTAAACTCACCATCCTGTCCTCCAGTCTAATAAAACCAGTCATTCCATTTAGGGTTCAGCCACCTGCCACAAACTCAGGGGGAGTCTTTCTCCCAGACAGAAGACTGTGGGAACTCACTGGTGCCCGAGCTGGTAGGGCCTCCCCTCCCCCACGGTGGGCCCCATGGGGGTGCGCAAGGCTTTGCTAAGAGAGACTTACTTGGTTTTGGCACAGTTCTTCAAAGGAGCCCTTAACCCCAAGTTTGGCTGCAAATGAGGGGAGCACATCTGCGTCGGGAACCACCACCCCTACCAAGAATGACTGCGGAAAACAAACAAGGTGTGTGAGAACTCTTGTAAAGGTGTCTCCCGGTGGGTAAAGAAAGCAGGACCAAGTCTTTGAAAGAGATACTTCCCAAGACCTGAGATCCGGTGCTAGTGCCCGACTCTTTCCTCACCACAGACTTCCAACTCACTTGGAACTCCGCTCAAAAGCTTCTACTCCAATTAGATTGTTCGAAAAGGAGTGGTGTTCACCATTAAGCCTAAAGCATCCCTGGCCTGTCCTACCAACCCTCCCCTACTCCCCAAGAGCTAAGTTTCAGTGTAGTATATATTGATATAAAACGGTTTGTGCCAAAGGACTTCGAGTGTAGTGGAAACTAAAATCAGCTTTTACTGAATGGCTACGCTTTAGTATAACAGTTTAACAATTCTACTGACTTGATTACAGAGTCCATCATAGTTTCAAAAAACTTATTTTCATTTATATTGCCCCATTTGAGGTTTAGAAGCTCATATCTTCTCATCCTAAACCTACCTAAACAGATTTCCTGTGGCTGTTGGAATCAGCATGGTCTGTGCCTGAAAATGGCTAACGTTAAAAACAACGTGTTACCCGTAAGCTTTCCCCGTGCACGAAAGCTTGCAGCACTGGTCTGCTCCTGATGTAAATGTTTTCTATCTTCTCTGGAGCAATGTATTCGCCTTGGGCCAGCTTGAAAATGTTCTTCTTCCGGTCAACGATCTTCAGAGTTCCATTCTGCACGAGACAGACAGATGGCAACGTCAGTGTTTTTGAGCCCTCTGTGGGGGGTGTCAGGGGATTAAGTAGTGAAGTCACACATATCTTCCTTCTTTAAACTTGACTTCTCCAGAGACTTCGGAGCAACCTCTCATTTTCACTCTTGGCTTTGAGGAAAGGGGAAGAAAGCAGCGTCCAGCAAGAGCCTGCCTATGCTGTACGTCTACTTGGAGACTCCATGTGCAGCCTGCTGGGATTGCACAAATGGTGGTCTCATCTGCTGAAAATACTTTGCAGCCCTGAATTTCCAATAACTTAATTTCCAATTGCTCCACTTCCAGTGCTCCCGGGGATAAGGAAGAAATGCCTTTTTACTAAGAATGTTGAATAAGTTAGAACTCCCCATCCTTGACTCCGTTTTGGGTATCCCTCCTGATAGAGTGGGGAGCAGGCTAAAACAGTTGTGCCGTGCTAATGCTAATCAAGCGAGTCAATAATTGTGCTCGTTAGGCCAGAAGCAGGGCTGGGGAGGGCTCTCTGACCAGCCACCAGAGCTCATTTGCAGCTTCCTTTCTCTGAGCTAATTGGTCTGAGGAGCTTAGGTTCTTAGGGATTTGAGTTGCAGAATTGGGACAAGGAGCAAATACAACCCACATGATCACACCCTAAGTAGGGCAGTAGACTGAACCAGCCCTGAAACCATCAACAAGGCCAACTCAGGAAACCAGCCATTAATCCAGCCTAACGCATTACCTGAAAGTGATTAGTAAGGCTCAGGCCTTTATAATTCTTTGGGGACACATCTATTGCCTGTATCCTATGCTTATGAGAACAGAGGGCCCTTGTACAGAAATAGGTATGGCAGCACAATATGGCTGGACCCACATTTTTGAAATACATCATCAGGACCAATGTTCTCGGAGATCTCGCCAAAGGTTCTGTGAATGTCACTGAAATCTGGAGAATGTCTAGCCGGAAAGGAGGCTAAGGTCTGGTTACATCCGCACTGCCCTAGCACACAGTAGACAAAAACTTTTCAGAGAGCAAACCTTGGAAGATCCCCTCTAGGGCTTCTAAGGCCCCGTCACAATTACACGATGGTATCCTCTCTCCTCAGGGAAACAGGGCTGACAGAGACAATGGCCATTGTTTATCAGCAAGGGGTGCTTAAAAACGTGCTTCCATTCCTTCCACAGAGAGGCAGTTAAGGTCTCTGAGAGGCAAAGCCTAGCCTCTGCTCACTTCCAGTTTAGAAGTTTGCTTGCTTGTGTTGATATGTCTCTACATATTAAGTGGAAAGAAATGCATCTCTTTGAAAATCATAAAAGGCAAATATTATAACCCCATGGAGTTAACAAATCACAATTTTGCCTCAAGAAAAGTAAACAAATAAACAAACAAACAAAAGAACAGACTACTACACTTCTTTCCTGGAAAAGTCACCAGATTTGTCTTGGGCTGACAGGGGTCTGGCACAAATAACGCCCCTTTTTATTACTAACCCTTTTATTACAAAATCATAAGCATGTAATTCTGTAACAACAATATCACACTCAAGCACACCATGTGACATTTTAGGTGAAACGTTCAAATTAAAACTGTACATTATTACACCCATGTTATTATTACCCTACTACCACACTCAAGCAGGCGTTACTTCTGCCGGATCCTGTATATTCCATTGTCAAAGGAGTCACACCAACCTAGCTGATTACCCCACGCGCATCTCTGCCCAGCTTGTCTATAAGCAGGTGGTCCTCCCCCACCCAGCAGTACAGACTCCTAGAAGAAACACCCACCGGGAGCCAGCGCCCGATGTCTCCTGTGTGAAGCCATCCATCTTTGTCCAGGGCTTCCTCTGTCTTCGCAGGGTCCTTCAGGTATCCTTGGAACACGTTGGTGCCCTTGATGCAGACCTGCCCATGAGATGGTACAAAGTGGTGACGATAGCAGAGGTGACTATGCCCGGCCTGGGCACTTTACAAAACACCTGCTCCCACCCTTGAATCACTTGACAGTTTCAACTACAGTGTGAAGCGCACACAATTGTAATCCCTAGATGCTCAGGAACATCCCATTCCTTGTTCAAGATCTCAGAGGAGTCAAACCCACGCCTGCTCACAGCTACGTGCTCTTCCTGGTATAAACATGCCCACCGTGATGGCCTGGACAGGACCACCGGGCACAACAGACCCACCTCTCCTTCACCGTTCACTGAAAAGTAGTTCATGTCTGGCACATCTTCCAGCTTCACGTGATTGCAAGCCAGGGGGACTCCAACATGGCCTAGAACACACCACACCGAGTAAGCTGGGAAACCAGAAGACAGTGGCCATTCTAGGCACATTGCAGAGATACTTATGGATTAACCCTAAAAATTTAAAAGAACCTGAAAAAGTATCTGCCAAGATAGGAAGAACTGGACCAGAACCTGAGCTGGCTTTTGCCACATTCATCCAGAGCACCAAGGTCATCTAAACTCATAAGTCCAAGTTCAGTTAGAACCCTTTTTCCCAACCACTGTACCTCCTGCCCAGCCGATGGAGAACTTACCTGGTTTCCAGTCCCCAGGGGATGTAAATGTACAGCCAGCAGTACATTCTGTTTGACCATAAGCTTCAAACACCTGGCGAGACCAAAGAAGGGCTTGGAGACTGGCTCATGATAAAGCAGGACCTGGCTGTGCCTTATGGCAAGACAGGAAGAAAGCAAGGTCTCTGAGAGTTGGAGGACACTTGGCGTCATCATACCTTGAATTCTTGCCTGAGCTGCTAAGTCTTTACAACTGGGGGTTCACTCAGAAACCAAAAGGGTCCAGAAATAGACCAAAGTATGGAAACTTATACTGTACTTGAGGGAAATATGCCACTTCAAGTTGATGGGAAAATGATTGTTTTTCAATAAGTGATGTGCAACCCAGGGGCAACTGGCCTTGAACCTGGGCAATGGAGCACTTATGAAGGAACCGAAGTAGCATTTTTAAAGGGAAATAGCTCCAGCTGCAGTATAGAACAGCGGTTGGCAAGCTCGCTCTCTATAGGACCAGATAGTAAATAGTTTAGCCATCGGTCTCTGTCTCAATTACTTAACTCTGCCAATGTAGCAAGAAAGCAGCAGTAGACAACATGTAAGCCAATAGACATGGCAGTGTTCCCCTAAAATCACTCTTTTATAAAAATAGGCAACAAGCCAGATTTGCTGCATTGTGCCGATCCCTGGTATAAAGGATAACCTTGACTAGAGAGGCTGGTGGGAGGAAACAAGTACCTAGGCTACTGTGGCAGTGGACGGGGCGGGGGGGGGGGGGTTCCTGTGGTAGACAGAGTTGTGAACGTGGAGAGGAAGCATTTCTGGGAGGGGCGTGACAACAGGACCTTCTGATCTGTCAGTTCCAGGGCTGAGGGAGAGGAGAGTAGCAAGAATGGCCAAGAGGGTGTTAATTTGAAAGACTAGCGGGCCTCTGGCCTTGGCATCCACACAGAATCCTTTTTCACGTTGGTCACACAGACGGGGCCCCCCTGTGAGGACAAGACTGTCTCACTCATGCTTTGCATGTGGATCAAATGAACGAACTAGTTAGCCATTTAGGGGGAAAAAGAGAAAATAGCCATGTCCAAGCCCTTGTACTAGGTTCCAGATGGAGCAGAGATTTAATTGGATAAAACTAAAACCATAAGATTACCAGAAAATATGGAGGAAAACAGTCTATAAATACTGGGGGTTAGGGAGTGTTATCTAAGCAAATCAAAAACTACGAATAGAAAAGATTAATCCATCTGACTACATAAAAAATTAAAACTTTCATATAGCCATACATGAGGCAAAAGATGAGACTAGGAAAAATATTTCTAACATGACAAAAATGAGTAATACTGCAATATGAAGAACTCAGCAATGTGCAAGAGAACCAAATTGTCCTTTGCCTATTTTTTTATAAGGAAGTAATAGAGTAATTTATGGAACAAATACAAGTGCCAATAAGTGATAGAAAAGATGTTCAGTGTTAATAAAAGAAACAAAACCCCAATAAGGTTTTCCATGTACCTGATGGGCTAAGATTTAAATGACTGACAAAGCCTTTCACTGGCAAGAATGTGGGAAAATAAGGCCCCATGCATCATTTGCAGAAGTGCATTAAAAAATACAAGGTCTTACTGGAGGGAAGTTTGATAACCTATAGTAACACGTTAAACCCCAACTGTATCCCCACTCGCATCTTTAACCCCCAAATCCCTACCTGTCAGGATTTATCCCAAATTGATAATTGCATCAAATACTAAAGAATATAAGGGTATTCTTATCACTTCATTGATTATAACAGCAAAGAAAAAAATGGTAAGAAACTCATGTGCATTAATAGGAGACTAGTCATTTAGGTACATTCACCAAACTATTCCAAAACCATGAGAATAATGTAGATCTTCCTTTGACAAGGAGCAATGCTGATGGGACACAGTTTAACAAGTATTTTAGATGCATACAATGTGGCTAGAAGGATAATTTCTCCTGGTTTTGAGATTTTGGGGTGACTTCCTCTTTGGTACTTTTCCGTTGTGTTTTCCATTTTATTTAAACAATGAGCCTTATTTGTTGCCAAAGGGAAATCAGCTGTCTTCAAAGGTGCTTGGCTTACCGGACACCCCATTGCCGCCCGGAGGAACGTCAAGACGGGAGCAGAGATGGGAGCAGCTCCGGTGACCATAATGCGAACCTTCCCGCCCAGGCTGTTCTGTTCAGTGGGAAGAAAAAAGACCTGCTGAAGCCTATTCCCCAGGCTTGATTTTTCCCCACTGCAAAATGGGCTGAATGACCTACCCACTCTAGTTGTGAAAATTACACTTGGTAGTTTACAAAGCACTTAGAATAGGGCCTGGCATTGTGGAAAAGCACTTAAAATGTTAACTATTACTGTCACCACTATTCATAGCTGGGACCAGATCTGCATTTTTAAAAAACATTTCCTCATATAATTTGTATTTTTCTTCCCTATAAATTACTTACAATTACAACAGACCACCTAAAAAAATATGAGAGAGTGCTAGAACCTAGGTAAAGTTAGTTTTTTACATTTTGACCAATTTCCTTTAGTGGCAAAGTTGTCCAAGAGAGATCTTAAATGGTGAGTGGACACAGAAGGTGCAAAAGAATCTCCAGTTAAAGAGACACCTGACCATTGGAAGGAAAGCAAGGTATGCTGAGTCATAGGGCAGCCTAGATACTTGCCTGGCCCTGTCCAGGACCCACCGAACCTACCTGGATCTTCGCAAAGATGAGCTTGTCCCACAAACTGTTGCGTCTGATGATACCCCTTTTCACTTCACTGAATTTACTGTAAATAGCCAAGTTCAATAAGAACTTCTTGAAGGGTGTCTTGGCTTCATTTTGCACCTGCAGGGTGATAACTCCTTTTAGTTGGAAACCTATTAGAGATACTCACCAAGGCTCATCAGTGAGCAATAGATGTCTAGCTTAATAAGGATGTAGCTCTCAGGCATCAACTGCTTTGCTGAATAATAAAGAGTCCAGAGAATTATGTCCACACTAAAAAAGAAGTGAACTTAGTATAGACATTCAAAGCTCCAGCTCCTCCAGTTACCTTGGCAAACAACTTTGACAACTGAGATAATAATTATCTCCTCAGAAGATGGTCATCTGCCCACAAAGTCACTACCAGATAAAAAACTGCTTGATGGGCAGTACCCTTAGGGTGTTTTATTTAGTAGGTCAAAGAAAGTCACAGAAATCTGATTTTTTTAACCAGCACCACCTCTTGTTCCCCTTGTCACCATGATGCTTACATATGCCAGACTTGGAGAAATACCCCTTTCTCTATAACCAAAGTTCCGTTAGCCACAGCATACAAAACCCAATAGATCTTCCTACTTAGATAATTTCTTCCCTGTGGACTTCATGTGGATATCATTTTCCAAGCTCACACGATTCTCCCTGACTCTGGCCTCATCGTGACTCTATAATCCATCAACCACACTCCTGCCAAAGGAGAGCTTCACCAGCTCAACTCAAAGAAGCCCATCATATTTACAAAACTACATCCTGACTCCATATTCTGGCCTTCAAATCTCCATCCTACTGGAAGTCGGATTCAAGGAACTCAAAGTTCTTCTCCAGTTCAAAATTCAAAGATGACTCTCAGCCACATTTCATAATCTGTACTCCCATTTCTGGGACCCCAGCCAACCGGGACTGTTCATCCTCACCCCTAATACCAACTGCACTCTAGGCTCTGGGTATCTACTCATGTCTGAACCATTATCTGGCCAGTATTTCACCATCTTTCTCCAAGATCTACACTCAAATGCTGCCTGCAATGTGTTATTCCTGACACCTCTTTCAATCTTAGAAATTGATCTTTTTTCCAACATCCACAAGACTGCCCCTAACAAATCACTGACAAGGAGCTGGACTATAGAGACTCAAACTAACAAAGTCCTGCATTTAAAAAATAAGTTCCAGAAGCGAACTGTGTGTTAATACCATATTATAGAATAACTCTCAAAAAAAAATGTCCATCCAGCAAATGAACAAAAATTATAACAACCAACCCTAATAAGCCCATAGCATGATGAGGAACTGTTAGAATTGTCAAGTCTAATAGAAACCAGGGCTTTCAAGGTCTAGGGATCATCTGTGCACTAGAATGCCACCTGTCCTGTAACTGGAGCCACAGGACAGCACCTGGCGAGATTCACAGGTGTGAAGAGGACTGCTGGAATCTCAGGGGTGGGGGCCAAACACGGGAAGAAGGGCTACGTGTTGTTTCATTCGGGCTCCCATGCCTGTGGACTTACGAGGTGACCCGGCACATGATTAAGAGCCCAGCTGCTGTTATGATACCACCTGGGTTCAAATTCCAGTTCCAAGTGTTCCTTGGAGAAATTAGCCAAACTGAGACATGAGTGAGAATCATACAAGGTGAGCTTGAGGCATTGTATGCCAGGAAGCAGCAAAGGTACTAAAACACCGGGGTCATGCCAAAGGACGTAGGCACGACATGCTGGGCCTCCCAACTTCCAAGAAGGAAAAATGTAAACATTGAGGAGAAGGAGGGAAATAGATTAAACCTAGACATATGCAAATCATTAGTTCATAATATTACAAAGAAAATCATCTCATTGGCCAGTTTTAAAGATCATCGGGACACCAATTCAGCATTTTGAAGATTGATACATAAAGGAAAAATGAAATATTTGTTACGTCCTTATGGAAGAATCTCAGCTAATGAATGCAGGAGAAATGGTTGAATTACAAAAATTGCCATTTTGCTCTAATGAAAAATAGAGCACTGATTAATGACAGCTAAAATAATTATGTGACCCAAACTAAAATAATTAGTTTGATTCTGGCCTGACCCCTTATTAGATATGACTGGGCAAGTTATTGAACTTGCGAGGCTCAGTGTCTTCAGCTGTACATGAGGGGTAGTAAGTGTAGGCCTCATGTGGTTTTGTGAGGATTAGATGCTGGGATGCATATGAAATGTTTATCATGAGCCTCAGCAAGCAGCTCAATAACCAGAAGGTGTAATGAAATCACAGTAAAAACTTCCCAGGACGTTGGCTCAATTTTGAGGGGCTCCCCAAGTCTCTGAATTGAGTTCTTTCTCCAGATTAGGTCCAAACAGTCTCATTCAGAGGAAAAAGGGTTTCATTTATTGTATTTATTATGGCTTTTGACAACTGCAAATGCATATGTGTGGATGTATATAGATGCTTGTAGTGGGTGGTCGGGGTGCAAGTGGACAAATTCTCCACAACATAGAGTCCCTAAGAGCCTCAGCCAGGCCTGAGCCACAGACAGTTCCTTCGTCACTGTCAGCCCAGCAGAAGCAAGGTCCATACCTTGTCGTAGATCCTGTTGAGGAGTCGAGGCACCACGGGAAACAATGTGGGCTTCAGAGTCTTCATGTCATCAGGCAGCAACCGAATATCTCCTTGGAAGAACCCAACTCTGGCTCCACAAGAGTACACGACAGTCTAGAAGCAAAACCAAGGGATAGGGCTCACGTGGGGCCTGTCTTCAAGATGATGTTGCGAAGAGACTTTGCTGCTCACGGTGCCTTTCAGTGAGGCAGCACTGAGAAAAACCACCGCCCATTAAACTGGAACATGCCCATAATTGTAAGACTGTCTCCGTTTCCAAAATGTTAAAATGTGAAAAAATATGCTCGTTAGAATTGATATATTAATCAGATGTCAATATTTTAGTCCAAGGAACTGAACCTCTCATTTATTATTTCATGCATTAACAGAGAAGCTGGTCAAAGAAATATTTAAGAATAGGGCTGAGAGCCAAAGGATCACTTCGGGGTGGGGCGGGGGGTTGGAGCAGAGAGAGATTTTTTCCATTCCTACTACCACCTGTGGTTTTTTGAGAGGCCAGCATCGCTTTTAAATCGGCCTCAGAATAGCGTGAAAAGCCTGGAGGCCACTTGTGGATGGGCAGCTCCCTGCCAGGGCACACCATCCCGAACAATTGTATCTTACACAATCTGGACTTCTTACCTGAACCAAAGGCTTTTTCTCTGGCCCTTTGTAGGGGACTTCCTTTTCTCTAATCCTAGATCTTTTTAAAAATTCTAACCAAAATAAAATTAAAAAGAAGAAGAAAGATCTCCTATCGCGAGTCAGAATCAAGGGTCGACGGTAAGCTCCTGGCTCTGACCTTGCTCACAGACACCGTGTGTGAAGGCAGGAGCAAGCCTGAGCCCCATCGGACACAACAGACTTAACGGAAGAAGGCGCCACAGCAAGTTACGGGAAATGCCTCGATTCCGACCCAGCTCCCTGCCTGTGCCCTTCACATCACAGGGAGGACTGTAAATGTTGGATAGCTGCCTTTGGCATAAACGTGGGACTAGGAAGTCAGGACTCCCTTTCCACATACCTGCTAGAGACATAGGACACTCACCTGTACAAGCCTCTCAAACATATGAGCCAAGGGGAGGTAGGATATGCTCACATCCTCAGAGGTGGGCACAAAAGTAAGCTATAGATCGGGAGCAAAGAGGAGACAGAATTGGATTAATGCCAACCTTCTCTTCCAAAGGAGATTTAAGAACTACTATTAACTATAACTAATAAGACTCCATTGTATATTTGAAAGTTGTTAAGAGAGTCGATGTTAAAAGTTCTCGTCACAAAAAAAAGAATTTGTAACTAGGTGGAGTGATGGATGTTAACTAGACTTCCTAGGAGGACCATTTTGCAATACATACAAATGTTGAATCATCAGGTTGCACACCTGAAACCATTATAATGTTAGATGTCAATTATATCTCATTTAAAATTTTTAAAAAATTTAAAACTACTTCCTTCCAGGAGACCACACACAGTTGTGCTGGTGGTATACGGTGTAAGTGTAAGAGGCGTGCTGAGCGGAGAGGGCTGCAGTGGGGCTAGAAGACCAGGGCTTGAGAAGGCCCACTCCTCCACACAGGGATGCACAGGTCTTTGTCCACGCTCAGGCCCTTAACCTGGTTTTGTTTTTTTTTTCTCCTTTCTGCCTCCTCTACCTTCAAGATTAAAATCTTATGGCAGATTCACACTTTAATGTGGCCCTCTTTTTCAATTGTCCACTGACCTCCACACATTTGAGAAAAGAAGCAGCATTTGAAACAACGTTTTGATGGGTTATCATGGCTCCTTTGGGGTCACCTGTAGGAAACAAGAGGTGGAGAGAAAGATCCTTTAAGCAGCTGATAGGTAGCTGTTGGCTTTGAAATAAGAAGTTCCATTCAATTGGTTCTGTTCCAGAGAGCCAAGAGCTTCTCCTGGCACTGTGTCTTTGAATGAATGGTTTATGACTCTGTTTATGAATGATTAATGTCCCCAGAGATTCTGCTGCTGACAGCCTTCTACCACCACACAGGGCACAGCTGTAATCTCAGGTAGCAACACCCCCTTCCTCGTGTTATTTTTATGCTTAAGACTTTCGAGCTAACAATATTACCTAGCTATCACCTTATAAACTGGGCAGAATGGAATGGATATAACAGTAGGTCATCATGGGCCACATTAAAAGCTATAAAGAGTTCTAATAGAGAGTTAGCTGCCAGTGGGGGGTGGGGCGCACAGTGATCTGTACAGAACTATCACTGGGTCATCCAGTGGTTGGTGTCAAGTTGAGAGACTGGTGGGTTGGGGAAGAAAGTTGATTTTCTGGTGCCATCTTTAAGACCCCTGAAATCCACAGCATGTGAACACCTCCCAGTATGTTCAGTGACATGTACTTGGTTATGCTTCCAGTTTTCTACCTGGGTACCCATACTGAAAAGCCTTAGGTGGTGAGCCCCTAAGGGTAGGGGTCACTTACTAGCCTACCAGGGGTCAGTGACTCAAGCCTTGTTTTTGGCTGACCAGAGGCCTCTGGACAGCTTCATGGGCACTGACCTGTGGTCCCACTGGTGAAGCAGATGATGCCCAGGTCTTCTGGCTCAGGAGGCTGGAAGGGGAAGCACAGGGCTTAGTCTACCATGACCTTTGGGAGTTGAACATGCAAGTTTCAAATGTGAGCAGAGGAAAACTTACCATGGGTTTTCTGAAATTCTCTTTGCCTATATTCTGCAATGGACAGAAAACCAAGAAAGACAGACATTAGGTGAGACAGATCGACCCATGACAAACACAGCTCTCTCCCCTTTTCACAAGAACACATCTGCGGGAGTACAACAGAGATCTCAACCTGGATCAGGCCCAGAAGCCCTATGGAAAGGCCCAAGTTTATCAAGATTACAAAGCTTTAAGAGGGCAGATCCCAAATGTCCAAACTGCCCACCATACTCCTAAGGTTCAGTCACCCAGCCCCATTCTTATCTGTTTGAATAATATGTATAGTGACACGGGAAGGCTTACTACACATATGACTCACTGCCCTGAGTACTTTCTATATGTTAACTCAGTTAACTCCTTAAATACCCTGGGAGGCTGGGACTATTTTATACTCATTTCACAGAAAGAGAAAAGGACAGATGGATTAACTTGCCCAAGGGCACCTAACTAGCAGTGCCTAGCTCTGGGACCACATCCTTAACTACCACAAACCACTGCACCAATCAATTCTCTACTTAGAAGTCTGTGCTCATTGGCCACAGACCTTACTCCTCCCCTGGCATGGTTTCCCAGTTGTCTTGGGGAAATTATTCTTGCAGCTCCACAGTATGAGTCTAATTTACTCCTGTCCTGCCACCCCTGGAGGACAACAGCCTGCGTTCTTGCGTAGATGCTTGGCCAGGAGCCCATGGTGTGAGACCAGCCTTGGAGCAGCGAGCTGAGTTTCATTCAGGCCATTACCTCAGCATCAGAGAAGGATAAGACCTCCACTCCACTCCTCTCCCCTCTTTCCTTCAGGTCCTCCTTAAAGGGGTCCATGAGGATGATCAGTTTCAGGCCTGGAGTGAGGCTCTTCTCCACATTTTCCAGCAGGACCAATGCCTTTTGGGGTGTGTCACAGATCACGGCGGCGATATCAGCTGAAAGCAGAAGCAGAACCAGAGGTCATCTTCCTGCTCTGCTGTGTACCTCATGGTCTTGTAAGGAGGAAGGGATTTTTGAAAATTTTAAAGCTAGTGGGTCCCCCAAAGGCTATTAGTTATGACTGCAAATGAGATTTGTAATGCATAAAACCTGAAACATTCCATTGGCATTAAGGGAGCTTAACTGAAGCAGAAGCAGGGCTCCCTTGGGCGCTGCCAGCACAGCTTCATCCCTAGAGAAGCCGCACACTTCCATCTGCTTAAGGATACAGACCACCTGTGGCGGAATCGCTTAGGTGTGGTCCTGCCATTGTTTTATTTGGGGGAGGCGAGTAGGGGGTGGAGGGGAAAGGAGGGGGCAAACCTAATTTTAGCAGACAAGCATTTTGTGATTCTAAATGTTAGCATTTGCTTTGATACTTGTTTAACATAAATAGAAAACACCTGCTTGTGTCTATAGTTCAAATGGACCTACTCATTTAATCTATTTCTGTGAAAGAAAGTAACATCCTGGATATGTGGAAGGGCGTTACTTGCCCATTGAACTTGTACTTGTTTGACAATGGTAATGCTTTTACAGACTCACCATAAATACGGTACACACTGGTTAGCTGTACTGACTTAGATTTACAAGAGTAGGAATTTAGACTGGAAGTTTCACAGCCATTTAGTCACCCACTCTGGCCTTTTCTCCAGTGTGGCCAAAGTAAATAGCTTCCCCCTCTAAACTCCATTGTCATACTATGTCACCTTAAAGCATTTCATTGACTCCTCTATCTATTGCATAACCCTGCCTGGTGGACTTTTCGTAAATTCCCTGTAAAGTATAGTATATTGTAGGTCTTACAGGACAGCAAAGACGAGCATTTTTTGGGTCACAGCGTGCCAAGTCCGCTAACAAAAGCAGACGTTGGGGAATTACCCGGCATGAAGAAAGAACTGAGTTGTAACATAACAGCAAATTTTTACCCTTATTGATAATGTATATGACGGCTTCCGCTCCCAAGGTGTCATACAGGGGGACGGCCACCATGGAGTATGTGTAACAAGCTAACTCGGAGATGATCCACTGTACGGAGAGAAGTTCACATAAGGACTAGGGCACACTTTGAAGAGGAAACGCGTTAGTCATTTAGCCAACAAATTCTTTTGTGGTTACTTTGCATTTAAAAATCACTGTGGGGCACTAGGGGCACAGCTAATGCTACACAGTACAGTTAAACAAAGGAGATAAGATAGGCACAGACAACTGTAATACAAAGGTAGGCCAGGGTGCAAAGGTGGAGGGTGAAACATTCCATGCGTAAGAGGCATGGAGAGCATTGGGGAGTTTTAAGGAGGCAGAGATCACTTTCAGGGGTGGAGTAAAGCCCATCTGGGACTGCCTTGGGGAAAGTGAGAGAAACTGGGCGGGGCTGTGAAAGACTGGTAAGAGTGGGCTGTGCAGATGGAGCCAGAGCAGGCATTCCGGGAATGAACAAAGGTAGGTGAGCATGACGTCAATGTCTGTACATCAGGAAGTGTAAGACTGACAGAAAAGGAGTCTAGGCATTACAGGCGGAATTGGAGCCCTAGCCTCCAACGCCAGGAATTTTGGACATGGGGTCTTTAAAGAGGTAATTAAGGTTAAATGAGTTCATAGGGTGGGGGTCCTAACCTGACTTGTGTCCCAAGAAGAGGAAGAGACACCAGGATGACAGGGCCACAGAGAAAAGGTCATGTGAGGACACAGTGAGAAGGCAGCCAACGGCAAGGAAAAAAGAAAGTCCCCAGGAGAAACCAAACTGGCTGAAACCTTGATCTTGGACTTCCAGCCTCCAGAACTATTGAGAAAATATATCTCTTTTGTTTAAACCGCCAGTTTCTGGTATTTTGCTATGGCACCCTAGCAGACTAATTCACTAGGTTTGGTCTTAATTTCCTAAACTGGAGTTGAAGATATGTCTGCTCATTGATGCCGGGTATAACAAATTCATTCCAATCATCTTAACGTCTAACATCTGCTTTCAGTGGTCAGTCTCAGCAGCAATGGACGCCTTGGTTTACTTCAGGCACAACACACAAGTTCCAATTCTGATATGAATACATCCTTTCTAGAACATCCTCAAGCTGTTCTTGGCCAGTCCCCTTTAGCTTCTTTGTTTTCCTCATGAAACAAACAGACTGACTTAAAATGACTCTTAATGGGCTGGAAAATAAGAGAAATCTAGTCACCTAGGGTAGAGCACTATACATTCAACCAGGAATTAAGGAGGCCCTGAGTTGTCATTAACTCAAGGGGAAGAATATTTAAAGAATATGAGATCTTTAAATGGCTTCGGTAAGTCATGTAGTGTCAGAGTGATGGATTAGGTGTGTGTTTAAAGTGTTGAGACTTTGCCCTGTCTCATTTGCTTGAGTTAACTTCAATATGGTTACCTCTGGCCTATTCTGAGCAAAGATGCCAAGGAAACAGTCTTGTGATGGCTTATATCCTTTATGCAAGAGACAGGAGCCCAGGTACTCTGCTCGATCAGACACCTACCAAAAAGAGGGAAGGGAGAGAGGGAGAAACAGCGGTCAAGACCCAAAGGGACCAAATTAGCTCAGGATATCACATCAGCAAAAGGAGTTTTCCCAAACATGGCCCTGACTTACCTGTTTGTAGGACAGCCACCGGTAGGGCTGGTTTGGTTTTCTATATCCCAAGCAAGGCCCATTGTCTAGAAACATAACATTAAAAGAAAATCAGCTCCATTTGCAAATTCTGTGGGCCAGATAAGGTAAAGGGGAATTAGGAAGAGAGAGGACACAAGAGAGAAATCTAGTTAGACTGTGAGCTTCTCTTATGTGCCAAGGAAATTCAAAGGCAGGGAGTAGTTCTCAAAGATAAAGTCTTACAAACTATACTGGAAAGTTCTAGGAAATTCTACAGAACAGGGGTGGCTCAGTGTTGGCATATGTGACCTCCATGGTAACAGGCATTCAGAGAAAGCCATGAATGGGGACTAGTCCTAATAATGTAAAGAAGTGAAAGCCCTAAGGCAAACAGCCTGAATTGGATAATCTTGGATCCCTATGGTAAAAATGTATGCTCATAAAAATATAGAAAAAAATCAAAATGTGAGTTGTCAAAAATCTTCTCACGTAAATACCATTGTTTACACTGATACACTTTTCATTGTTCCTTTGCATAGTTCTGTAGGGTTATATTTCAATTTGTCCTGCTTCCTTTCCTTGTTTGATATAAACATTCCCATGTTCTTATTTATTCAATGTAGAGATTTTCGTGGCCTTATTACGGCCTACAGATGAAGGGTTTTACTGTAGTTGACTGAACTCTCATTGTGGATATTTAGATAATTTCCAAGTTTGACACCATAAATAGTGCTATGGCGAATGTTTTCAAATTTAGAACATTTTCTTAGAAAAATGTCCCTCAAATGAAATGACTGAGCTGGGAGGTGGGGGGTGGTTGGAATGGCACAGCTTTGACACCTAGCACCGCATTGCTTAATAAGATCCATCGTATCCATTTGCTTTTCTCCCAGCAGGAACATATCAAATCATAGACACTAAATAGCATCTTTTTTTTTCCTTAAAAAATTATTTTATTGTTGTTCAAGTATAAATAGCATCTTGTTAAACATGCTCTATGATCTAGGTTTAAACAATTATTACTTTAGTCAAAGTTTCTTTAACAGCTTGTAAAATGGGACGTTTGTCTTGTTGGTGGAGTTTCATTTACTCTCATCTGTTCGGGTACTCTGCCTGTTTTTAGGAGTGTCTCCTGAAGTAGCCAGGCCCACTGGAACTAGAAGGACACACGCATGCACATACGTGCAGCGCTGCATGCCACATAAATTTCCCTTTGGTATTTTTATAATTGGGTCTTATATTTGACAGTAAGAGAATTAAACTTCTGAACATCTAAACTACTCAGTCTTATTAAAATGAAAAATAAGTGTAGGAGCATCCACTTACTAAACAGTAGTCTCAGCCACAGAAGCCACGGAGGTTGTGAGAGGAAGCTAAGGAACAAGCCTAAGTGGCTGAGAAGTCAACATGAGACCGTGTTATACATACAAAGGTAGAAGGGAAGGGAATTTGGCATGGAGGCTCCAGCCAAACTTCTGAGAGGGCTTCAGGTCCTACCAAAAGGAAGTATTCTGAGAGAGGGTTACCAGGAATTCAGAGGTAAATATGTAAACTTTCAGACTAAGTGACAGAGGAAAAAGGAAAGAAAGCAGTAAAGAAATAGCTGTTCTAATTAAAAAGGTAAATGAAGAGATTGTCTGCAGGAAACATTGGTACTTTTTCTTCCTGCTGAAACAGCTCCATAGAAGCTCAAGAAGTGATGTCTTAGACTCTAATTTTCCACGAAGCCAGGCAAACCCTGTCCTATTAGGTGCTCGCAGCCCCCTGCTCCCACCCAGAGTGTGTGCCTTGATGCTCCACCAATGAGCTTGGACTAACATTAATTACTAGTGATAGCTATCAACTGCGGAATGCTTACTCCATGCGAGGCACATTCACTCATTTGGCCATTGCAACTATTGTTATCCCCATGGTACAGAGAGACAGAAAGGACTGGGACAGCTTAGCTTCTTCAAGCTCACCCAGTAAGTGGCAGAGCGGATAAATGTGGAAAAAAACCACACTGCATCTCCTTATCACCTCCCTATAAGTGAAAATTCTAGCAGAGGCCCAGGGCCAAGGCACAAGTCAAATAATTGGCCCAAAGGGGCACCAACTCAGGTCTCATTAAAATCTGTGTCCTAATCAGCTTTAGCCTGATTAGCCAAAGTCCCAATCCCGCAAGAGCCAAGCCTTTGATTAATTTACTCAACTCAGATCAACTTAGCAAAATTGCTGCCCTAAGTTAAGTAGAGTTGAAACTATGGCATGATGATCCCTCCCCTTCCCCAGCTTTGTTAAACATTCAGATTCTTAGGTCTCCTCCGGAATTTTGATTCCTTTTAACAAGGGGAATCAGAGAATCTACATTTTAAATATTATCCACAGGCGACCCGCAACGCAGACCATCTACTGGGTAGGGGTTAAAGTGTATGTTGGGGTGGATGAACTCAACCCCAGTGGGGGTCAGATGGGTTATTTTTCTTTGGAAATAGCCAGGCCAGATTTCCCAGGTCTGCTGACATGAGAAGTGAATTTAACTTTGTTTAGTTTTAATTTAGAATTGAAAAAAACCCCTCTAAATGAAGTATCTTATGCAACGTTTTCTAGTTCTGTCACCTTCACAATGTTCCTGAACCTCAGAGTCTCTGTTTTCTCATTTTAAAAAATGATAGTCATTAGTCAGGGCACAGGCCTGGGTTGTGGGCCAGGCCCCAGTAGGGGGCACATAAGAGGCAACAACACATGAATGTTTCTCTCCCCGTCTTTAGCCAAATTTCTGAGAGGATTTCAGGTCCTGCCAATAGGGAGCATTCAGAGAGAGGGTTGCTAGGAATTCAGAAGTAAATATGGAAACTTCCAGATTAAGTGACAGGAAAAAGGAAAGAAAGCAGGAAAGAGATAGCTGCTCTGTGTTAAGTGAGGGACAGATTCAGGGAGGCAAAGTAGTTTGCACAAGGTCACATAGCTGGAAATGGAAGGACTGGGTTTCAAACCCAAGGCTATCTTACATTGTTTCCTGATACTGCGATTTTCTGATTGTTGCATCCATCCCGATACCGCTTATGGCGCCTCCATTTTATATGTTGGAATTCTACCCAGACGCCAGTGGGTTTTCAGAAAAAGCAGAGGTATAGAACACCACCCCATATGGGTCTTTTTGCAGGCAAGGCAAGACTGCCGGGCTTACCAGACACAGCAAGTCCTCTTTTGAAAACTTCATACATTGTCTTGGCATCTGAGAAGTAGTAACTTAGCAGGTCATTGTTCTTCTGGTAAGCACTCCTCCGAGCTCCTCCCTAAGACACAAGGCCAAGTTTAGGCCATACCAGAGTCTTGCCCCACCCTTTCCAAGCCTTTATGAATTGCACTGAAGAGAACGTAAATGCCGACCATTGAGATCACAGGAATGACCCCCCTATCCTGTTCAATCCATTTTAAAAATCTCAAAACGGAAGTATCTTTACATCACAGGAATCTGGAGACAGTCACAGTTATGTTTTTGGCAGTCTCCCCTGAGCCCTCTGGGGAGGGCTCACGTGTAGACACACACACAACACACATGAGAAATAATGTTACAGTGTTTTTATCCTTTAAAATTCATATCAAGTTCAAACATCTATGAAACATGCACCATATTCTAGGCACTGTTGAAATACTGTAGATGTAAAGTAAGTTAAGACAAAATTGCTGGCCATGAGCCCCCCTCATAAGTGAAAGTTTTGGAATGAGGGTGGGGTAAGAAGGGAAAAACATGCAAATATAATACAGTGGTGTACATGCTGAAATAAAATATATGTTTGGGGAGACTAGTGAAGCAACCAATTCTGCATTAAGTAGAAAGGCTATAAGGAAAAAAATGATATTTCAATAGAGGCTTTGAAGATAAGTAAGCATTGACTAAACAGGTGTGGATTGGTACAGGGGAGAGAAAGAGTAGTTCAGAGTGAAGGAACAGCCTGAGTGAAGGCACAGAGGCCAGAAAACACATTGCAGACTGGTGGACAGCTAGAGAACAGGGTGTTTGAGGAAGAGGGAGTAGCTATGAACATGTCTAGAGATGTCTGCTGGAACTACAGGATCAGGGCCTCATGTGGATATTGGAGCTGCAATGGCCGAACCCTCATGAAAATTAGTCTAGAAAGAAATAGGCATAAATTAAGAAGAAGCACGTAAAAGGGGCCATTAAAGTACAGGGTAGCACATGAGACTCTAACAAGAGATCTGACTTGTCGGGAGCACTGGGGAAGATTCCCATGTGTTGTTGCATTAAGTTGAGATGTCAAAAGTAAAGTTTCTTGTTTAGTAAAGGAAGATAGGGTCTATTTTCATAGGTGGGCTGAGGAAGGAGGAAGAATGAAAAGTGATTCAGATTCAACTTTAGGCAGCTGGCTAAGAAGAGGTGAATTTTATTGAGATAGAGCAGGCAGGGACATGGAAAAGGGTATAGTGATTACTTGTGTGTGTATGTGCGTGCATGTGCTTGTTTGTAGGGAGAAGACAAGAAATAAAGAGGCTTGTTGTTCCCCTGGCTGGTGTAGCTCAGTGGATTGAGCACAGGCTGCAAGCTAAAGTGTCGCCAGTTCGATTCCCAGTCAGGGTACAAGCCTGGGTTGTGGGCAAGGTCCCCAGTGGGGGGCACTGAAGAGTCAACCACACATTGATGTTTCTCTCCCTCTCTTCCTCCCTCCCTTCCCCTCTCTCTAAAAATAAATAAATAAATATCTTTAAAAAAAGGGAGACTTGTTGACCTTGAGGTACTTGAGTGTCACTGAGGAGGACTGGAACTCAGGGGAGAGGTCAGAACTAGAAGGTCATATTTGGTTCTCATAGCCTTTTAGGTACAGTTCAAGTCATAGGAGAGGAAGGGTTTTCTCAAATGTGAGGAATTAAAGCAGGGATTGGCTCACATCTGGCCTGAACCTGCTTTTACAAATAAAGTTTTATTGGCGCACAGCCATGCTTGTTCATTTACGTGTCGTCTGGTGCTTTCATGTTACAAGAGCAGAGTTGAGTAGCTGGCAACAGAGCCTATCTGGCCTGCACAGCCTGAACTGTCTGGCCTTTACAAAACATGTTTGCCAAATCCTGCTTTAGGGAAATCAAGAGATGGTGAGGCTGAAACTCTAGGAAGAAGAGAGGAAACAACCTAAGTGACAAAGAGGGGCTGTCTTGGAATCAGGAAGAAATTATGAAAGGCAAAAGGAGAAGTTTTAAGATACAAGTCTCCAGTCAATTGAGAGGAAGGCTGGAGAATAAATCATTAAATTTGGAAGTTAGGTTATGAGTGACCCAGAGAAGTTTGAGGAGATGCTAGCAGTGGAGGTCTGAGCTCAGGGGGTTGAAATTCAAACGAGGACATCAACAAACAGATACTCTTACAGAACTCTGGTGTGCAAAGGAAGGAGTGACATGAGACGGCGGCCTGAAGCAGCAGGATCAGCAGGAGAGGACAATGCAATGAAGGAGATAGAAACACACCAGAATAAAAGAACAAGTGGTGAATGGTGCAGTTAACTCGGAATAAGAGTCCCAAGTAGAAGAGAGAACTTCAATAAAAGATCAGAAGGGGCTTAGATTTACAAAGGAACAGGAATGCTTTTTTTTTTTTTTCCTCTGAAAAGGGTTGAAGATGAAAAATGACCGAGAGAACATTCTTGAAACTTCCCCTTTGCTCAGAGATATCAGAAGCTGTGTGATTTGCTGAAAGTTGGGGAGTTGATGGGAATAGGTCAACTTCTGCCTGTTTTAAGAATGAATAGTAAGTCAAAGCTGGAATTTAACTCAATAACTTATTTATCATTTTCAGACATTGGGTATCTCAATAAAAATATTCTCCTGCCCCCAAACTCTATCATCTAGACCAGCGATTTCCAAACTTTTTCATCTCATGGCACACATAAACTATTGCAATTCTGTAGCACACCAAAAAATGTTATATTTTTTGCTGATCTGACAAAAAATGTATCATTTTGATTCATCCATTCCAGACAGCTATTGTTGTGTTGGCTGTTGTCATTTCTTAATTTGACAGTTTAAGGGAAATGAAGTCAGTGGCCCTGACTAAGTAGTCAGGTATTATATTTAAAAACAAATTCTTGTGGCGCACTGATTAAAATTCACTATCTAGATCTTAGGTTAGCAAACTTTTTCTGTAAAGGGATAGGTAGTAAATAGGCTGTGTGGAACACAGATGATCTATCCCTCTTTTTAATTTTTATTTTATGTTTGTATATACCCTTTAAAAATGTAAAAACCATTCTTTGCTTGCTAGTGCCATCAAAAAAAAAAAAGGTGGATTTTTCCTGCAGGTTGTAGTTTGATTTCCTGATCTAGATTATTAAACCACTATTTGTGGTTTCATTTTTATTATAAAGGAAAATGTGCCATTACTAGAGGTTTAAATTTGTAGACTTTCTGTTGATTACTAACCTAAAAAGCTCACCTTCCATGCGACACCTCATCGCCTTCATGAGTTATCCCAAGGTCTTGAATTACATACAGTTTGTGTTTGATCAATGTTGACCAACTTACAGAGGTGATTGGTGAGTTACCTCGATTCCCACTGACTGGTTGTCCAGATCAACAGCAGGCCCAATGGGGTAAGGTCTGTTGATCAGCCACAGGAGGATGGCAGCTCCAAAGGTCAGGAGGCAGATCAGTGCCGGGGTTGGAAGTGGGGAAAACAAGAAGTTAAAGATAAAAAGCATCTTTGTGAATAGCAGCAGGAAACTCAGGCCTTAAAAAAGAGAGAGAGAGAGAGAGAAGGAAACAAAAAGTTAGTGGGAATGGCTGTATCTTTTTACTCAATAGTTCTAGGTTTACAGAAGATGATACACACAACCATGCACACACAGCTTCTAATCCTCCAAACAGCCAGCATTCGACCTCTCTAGTAGCAGAATTTCTCCCACTGTTTACCTTAGCAATGTTGAAAATAATAGAACGTGTTCTTCCCACCACTGCTACTTGATGTGCTCCCACAAGGTGGGAAGGATCAAAGGAAACAAGTTAATCATTTCCCAGACAATTTTGAGAAATGACTGTCCTTTTTTTTCCAGCCCACGAAGCCCAGGAGAAGCCCTTTTGGACCCAACATAAGCTGGTAGTCAGAGGGGGGTGCTCCAGAGAGCTTCCCCCTGCCCAGGCAGATGGAGGGTCAAGAAGGACTCTTCTGGCTGGATTTCTGTAGCACAAACGAAACAGAAAAGGGAACCTCTATAGAGGTGACACCACAGATTTTAGAAATCAAGTGTTCTGCATGAAGGACATTTCTTGTTGGCTGGATATGACTTCCTCATTGCTTTCTCTTCTTTAAAGCATCAGGAAGGGCTCAGAGATCAACAGTATCACAATTTGCTGCATCCAACATCCTCTCCTCCAGGGAGTCTGCAGGAACCATTTTTACTGGAGGCAACTTGAATCAGGTATGCAGAAAGAGTGCTGGAGAATGAGCCTAAACATGGTGACAGATACGTGGGGAAGATTTGAGCCAGGAAGTGATCTCAAGAAACAACAGCAACAAAGGCTTCTTGCAACACAGCTTTTCTTGAGCGCTGACTATATATGCCAAATCCTGGGCTTATAACAGAATGAAATGCTCTGTCTCTCGGACTCCATCTTGTTCAAGCCTTCCTTGTTCCCATGACCTTCAGACTAATAGCTCTTGCTTTGTCTTGCATATAGACATGGTAATCGTTAGAGGAATTCTGCTCACAGCTTGAGATTTACAAAAACAGCCCCTCCCGTTTTCCTTCCCTTGCATACAAGAAGCCTGAACTCTGGACTTTCTTAAGATGGATTTGGAGAACCGCTAGGTTTCCCATCTTCTCAGTTGGCACTATCTCATCAATAAATCTTCCTCACTCCAAACTCTGACGTTTTGAGTTTTGACCTTTTGAAGAATTGGACCACAGACTTTGGACCAGATCCAGAATGAGTTGTTTGTATGAATTTGTACCTAATTTTATCCAACAAATGCCATGAAGAAGCACTTTACAGGTAAGAACATAGAAGCTCCCAGGGGTAAAGTGACTTCTCCAAGTTTACTTACCATTTCCTTCGCTGCTTCCCCATTACACTCTATAAAACCCACAACTCAGTATTTTCTTATAGGGAACAAGTTCAAGGAGACCGAATTTGGCACCTCCTAGGTGACAGCAAAGGAAGTTCATAATTTGTATTCTTCAAAGTTTGCTGCAGTGCCCAATGGAAAAATATCTCAGAGAAGAGGCCAAACATTCACATTCAAAATCAAAAGAGCAAAGCAAGCCCAATAAAAAGTTTAATCAGATCAAGATCATGGTCACCCTTAGAGCTGTGGGGCAGCTGCCATTAGCTGGCATCTAGAACTTTTTTACATCAGGGAACTCACTTCACTCCATGATCACCAGGGCTATAAAACTTAGGAATTTTGTGTGGGACCAAGAGCAGCCTCAAGAAACCCTGTGTCACCCATCATTTCTCTGCCCCCTGATTGGTTATCCCCTGAATTTGGAGCAGTCACTCTCCATTTTATGGAGGAATTTCCAGATACTGTGATGCCTGTCTCCCCCTCCTTGGTTTTTTCCACCTTGTGTTTAGGGGAAGAAAAAGAAGATAAAGCAGGGCCCCACAGGTGCTCGCCAGCTTATGCAACAATAGGTGCTATTGTGACTACCTGCCAGGATTCTGAGGGCAGGGCTTTTTTGAATCCAGCCTTACCTGGACTTGTAAGGTGAAGTAACACTCCAGGAGGCAGAACCTGTTCAGGAGTCAGCCATCCAGAACATGCGGCTGAGGCCAGCCACCCCAACCCCCACGGGGAAGGGAAGGTTGTGAAATTGGCAGAGCAGACAGCAGTGCCAAAGGGAGGAAAGGCCTGCTCTGTGCTCACCAGTCCTGCCCGCTGTCGGCCCCTCCCCTCAGCCTGGGACACTGCCACCTGTCCGGTAGTATCTTATGCTCTAGAATTCTTCTCTCTGCCCCAATGCCATCATCGAATTAAGAGATTCTTTCTGAACCCCCCTTCTCAGCTATGGGAGCAAATTGTTGCACTGAGGACTTTGCCCTCTTTGTGCAGATGGCAGATTTAACGGGAGACTTTGCAAACAACAGCTTCAAAAGAGGGTCTGAAGGTGAAGTTTATGTTCAGTTGTGGCAGTATGGGTTGGGAGGAAAAGGGAGGGCAAACAGGCTGGCAGGTGATACCGAGGGAGGGAGGGTGGGAGATAGAGAGAGAGGGAGGGAAGAAGGGAGGGAGGGAAGGGGAGAGAGAGAGAGAGAGAGAGAGAGGCATCACCTGCTCTCAGCCTTGACTGATTGTTACCACGTAGTGATGTGAGCTGGTGTCACCACATGGTCAGATTTTTTTTTCTCCCTAGAAAACCTGGAACACTGGATTTTTATGAACCTCAATTTGAACTATTGGCTCAAATAGTCAGTGTCTGGTTTGGGATTAACAAAAAAACATCTGGTTTAACCTCGACCATGGTCTGTCAACAAGCACTTCTTTTAAACATACTCCAGTTGTACTGTCCACAAATGGAATGAGACTGGTCGCTTCATTACAAACAAGGGAGATGTTTACCAATGCCGAGATGAGTTTCACGAGAATGAAAGTACCTTGCCTGCACTGGAGTGAAGAAGACATGCGAGGATATACCTATTTGTCAACTGCAACAGCTTACCTTACTTTCCTATTACTGACCAATTCAAATTGGATATGTGCAAAGTTTCAGATGGTCCCTCCCTGCCTCCCCACATGTTTAAAAATTAAGGTAAAACTCGAGTGACATAGGATTAATCATTTTTAAATGAACAATTTAGCAATATTTAGTTCATTCACAATGTTGTGCAACCATCACCTCTAGTTAGTTCCAAAATATTTTCATCACCCCCAAAAGGGAAGCCTGTACCTATTAGGCAATCACTCCCTAGTCTCTGTTCCACCCAGGCTCTGGAAACCTCGAGTGTACTTTCTGTTTCTATTGACTTACTAATTCTGAATATTTCATATAAATGGAATCATATAATGTGTGACATTTTGTGTGTGACTTCTTTCACTCAGCCTAGTTTTCAAGATTTATCGATGTTATGTATCAGTTCTTCATCCCTTCCTATGGCTGAAGCAATCCTATCTTTTTATGTACTTGTTGGCCATTTGCATTTCTTCTGTAAAGAAATACCTAGTCCAGTCCTTTGGCCATTTTTAAATTGGGTTGCTTGTCTTTTTGTTGTTGAGTTGTAAGAGATCTTTATATATCCTGGATACTAGACACTTAGAAAAAATGATTCATAATAATTTCTCCCATTCTGCTGTCTTTTCATTATATTGATAGACTTGCTTTTAATGCACAAACACACACTTTTTTTAACCTTATAATGTTACCTACCGCTGGAGAGGATTTGTGCCCATGTCCTGTAACTCCCACTGGAAATGGGAGAAACTGAGGGTCTGAGAGAAGCTGAGACCTTCTGGTCAGGTCTCTCCATTACTGGCCTGGGAAGCTCTGGGAAGCGTTCTAAACTTAGAATCTGTTAACACTTACAAATGTGCTCAAATAAATGAGGGGGAAAGCCACCATCACTTTGTCATGTGTCATGTGTCATTCAAGTTACAATTTTGTTTTAGTCACTTCACGGAAACTCCTGCGAACTATAGGTTTGATGGCACTTGCTCTTACCTTTAAGTCACTACTCATTGGGAAAGTGTAAGGTAGGGAGAGATGCAATGATTAAAAACAAAAGAGGAAAGAGAGTTGCATGGTGCTGCATCTGGGAGCTCCTCTTTAGGTCACTTAAACGTGGCCGAGAGAGCCACGGCACACCAGGATGGCCCCAAGTGGAACGCTTCCTCCACTTCCTGATGTCGTAGTGATATGCCTCTGCCCCTCCCCCAGGACACCCAGTGGTCCTCAGCCATTGCTCTTGATTCACTCCAGGGCCCTCCCTCATTCTGTGGTATGGATGGCCATAGCCATGTTTGCTTATCTTCTGGCACCTAACCCGTTTCACTCTGAAGCTAGTGGTAAGGCATCTTCTGTCTTCATACCTGCTTGCAAGCTCCCAGGACCAGCCTTGGTTTCTAGGTTATGACCACCCCATATTCAGCTTTGGGTTTTGCTTCTTTGTGGGTTTGGAATAGTATTTCTTCATTAAGTCTAATTTTGGGGGGGTAAAAACCCTAAATGGCCCCTTTTACCCTAATACTCAAGTTTGGTCAATGGTAAGTCCATTTCTACCTTAGATCCTCTGTATTTGTTCTTCTCTTTGCCCAGGGCACTGTTCTCCAGATCTTTAATAGTTGTAATGGCTTATAGGTCTGGTCTCAACTCAAATGCCACTTCCTCAAAAGCTTGCTCTGAGCACCCTATTTAGTATTGCCCTTTTTACCCCAGTCACTACCATTGACCTTGCTTTCCCTTTTCCTTGACACTGTTCACTCTCTGAAATAGTCCTGGCCTCTTATCACCCATTGTCCCTACTACACTGATGTTCTAATTGGAACAGGGATTACTGCTTCCTTCACTACGGTGCCTCCAATCCCTGCCCCGTGCCTGGCACACAGTAAACTTCCAGTGAGTGGTTGCTGAATAAATGACTACTTATCTGGTTCAGAACTGTCTGTTCTAATACTCTTAGTTAGCCCATGTTTCCTAGTAAAACTACTCACCCCCAAGTTCCCCAAACCTAGATCATCAAAAGGCATTCTGGCCAAAATTGAATTGGGTATTCCCACATCAATATTTCACCAAGGGTTAGGGTCGGTGGGTGGTGAAAGGAATGTATTTCTATACATATCAAGGACCACTCAGGATCAGTCAACTCCCCCAGGCTCGGTAGAATCTACAGGATAAACCATATCAAAGTAAGTCATCTACAGCGGTAAGTGGGCAGAAAGTCCAGCCTAGAAATAAATAATTCTGTTACCCTGGGTTTCTGGGATCCAAAGGATAATAAAGCAAATTATCTTTTCTTTGAGGACTGAAGAACTAATTATTTTCTATGCAATAATAAGATGTAAAATGTAATTAGAAACTGCTGTGTGGTTTCTAATCTGTAAAACACATTTAAATTACATTTTTTAACACCTCCTAGAAAATGGCACACTCATTTGTATTTGATTGGTTTCTCCATCCTCTTGCATGTATGGGCTTATTCTGTGGTGACAGAAAGCTCATTAATTGGGAGACCAGAGTCCCTAAGTTCTCACACCCAGTTAGTTAATACATTCTTCCATCCTGAGTTACTCACTCTCTCCTAGAGACCATGTCACAAGTTTTCACCACTCATAATGACTCCAAAGGGGGCCTGCGTGTGACTTAAGAGGTTGTATATGAAAGTTTTGGTTCATTGGAGGGACATTAAGTTGCTGACTCAGCCTCCATTGTCATTTTCCGTAAATTCCTGCCATCCCCAAATTAGGAGACGACCATCTAGGTCCTTAACCACATAGTCAATATTTCTAGACAAATTCCAAAATAATGGCAAATAGTTAATAGAACTTTACAGACCAGGATCTTCGTGAGTGTACTTGGAGATCTGATAGCCTTTTCTTTAATGCAAAGGATGCAAATAAGTTATGCATTCTATTGTAAGACCCTTCACCCAGTTGCCTCAGAGCTCTGGAGCTAAGGGCTTTTCTTACACCAGTTCACTCTTCTGTTTGAATGCAATGTTTTATTACTAAAAACATAAAAGATAGCATAATCTGAGAAAACAGTCAGATAAAATCCTGATATGGAAAAGCATTGGTTCCTAAGAAGAGTAAATCTCATCTATTCATACTATTTAAAATGATTCAAAGGACAGAAGGACCAACATTCAGGTATATTTGAGATAAAAATTTGTTGTCATATTTCTCAATTAAAAAACAAATACACCTTAGTGGGGAAACTTTAAAACCCTGTGAGGAAAAAGTGGCCATTAGAAACCATGAATTGAACTCAGTGAGGTAGCCAGAAGGTCAAAAGCTTTCTTATATTTCATGCAAATAACTAACTTGAAAATAATAGAAAATATGCCATTCAAAATAGTATCTATGAGAAGAAATGTGTAAAACCTATAATACGAATTATATTTGATAGATATAAGAAGGCTTGAAAAATGGAAAGACAGACTTGAAATTGTGACGGGGTCCTATCTCCCTAAAGGTATCTATACATTTAATGCAGCCCTAATAGAGACCAACAGGATTTTCTTAGGAACTGAAAAGTTAATCCTAGCGTTCACCCAGAAAAATGAAACTTACAAAAATGTCAGAAAAACTCTGAAAAATAACAAGAATTGGGTGGGTGGCAGAGAGGTAAGCATAACGAATTGGCTTACTATAGAGCTTGGGAGGTTTTCTATTGGTCATGAATGGACAAATCCATGTCGCAAAATCACCTTGAAATACTCCCAGTAGCTCTATTATTAGGTACTCAATTGCATTTCAAATCAAGGTAGATTTTTTCTCCTTCATAACTGCATGGTGACAACTGCCCAGCCATTCAGAGAGAATACACAAAGCTGATTACTATTTTACTCCTACAACAAAAGGAAGTTCAAGATCAAAGACTTCATATAAAATAATGGAAGTCAAAGAATATTGGTGATAAAAAAACTGACAAGCTTTTTTATAATTTTGGTATAGGGAAAACTCAAGACTGACCCAAATTCTAGAAGCTATAAATAAAAATGTCAGCAAGTTCAATTAGGTAAAACTTTTAAAAATATGTGCTTTCCAGAAAAGACATCAAAGTCAAAAATAAGTTGGGAAAAATATTAAATACTCCAGACAGGCAAAAAGCTCATTTTCTCAATAAGCAATGCTCAGAAGCCAATGAGAGGAAAAAACACAACCCAGGCTGACCAAGGGCAGAGGCCATGACCAGGGTGTTCACAGCAGAGCAGGTTACTTACAGTTAGGAACATTCCACTTCACTTAGAGTTTCAAAAATGCAAATTTAAATGAAATGCCTGTCCCCTGCCCATTCGATTAGCCATGAAGAAATAGTGCAAAGTGCGCTGTTAATCATGGAAGTGTAAATTTGGTCTAGCTTCCTTAGAGATGTGCCCATTGCCCTCCACCACACGTTAGGACGTGTGCCTTCTCACCTACTGACTCTACTAGTAACTTCCCCTGTGGGGAGAGAAAGGTGCCAGTTCAGCTGAGTGTGTCACACGAGGCTGTGCAAGGCACCGGTGAAGGATGTGGGTTCTGAGTCAGACCACTGGGGCTCAAACTCCACTTCGTTGTCACCTTCGTGACCCAGGTTAGCAAGTCGCTGTGTGGTTTCTAATCTGGAAAACGGCAACACAATCTGTCTCAGAAGGGCGTCACCATGATTAGAGGGGTTAATGTCCCTGTAGGGTGCTCAGAGCCATGCATACGCCTAGTCCCAGGTATTAGCTTTCTGTTCATCAGCATCAAATCTACAGGAGTGTTTATAGTGCCGGAGACCAGGAGAGCCTGCCTTGATAGGAGAGCTGCCAAGTAAGTCATCGCGTTTCACACCGTGGAACTCTTGGTCAATAGGAAAATGATAAAGCAAATACGTATGCCCTGATAAGGGAGGTCGAAAGAAAACACACAAAAAATGCTCAGACAATGTATATGCTTTCATGTTGCTGAAAATATAATCCTTCCAGGAAAAGACCGATGGAAGAGGGAAAACCATGAATAAGAGCTTGGCTTTGTGTCAGACCTCATTGCAGGTGCTGGGAATATAGCAGTGAACACCCTGCCCTCGTGGGGTTGCGTTTTATTGGGACAGTTTGACAACAAGCCTGAACAATTGCCAGATTATACAGTATTATAGAAGAAGAAAACAGAGGGAGGATTGGGGGTCCAGCAGGGGATTTTGGGTTTTGGTTTTGGTTTTTTAATCAGGGAGGTTAGAGCACTTCTCATTCGGAAAGTGGCACTTCCAAGTACGTCTCACTTATCACTTAATCTGAGATAGGCAGGTTTTAAAAAATAAACCAGAAACTGAACAACTCTAAATCATCCCGCCTCAGACTCTGGCAGCTGACTTAGGAAGTTCCACCACCCCGGGAGTGGAGGGCGGCACTTCATGCAAGCACCCTTGAGAGTACAGCATCAGCATTGTTTCTAAAAGCACAGCTGGCCCACCACCCAAGCCACACTTGACTATGGCCTTTTCCCAGTGCTGGTGTTCTGTACAGAGCTTCTCAGCTGTTGAGTAAGCCAGGCCCACAGCAGCCCTGGGGTGGGAGCATTTTTCATTTATTTCTTTAGCGGATAAGAAACCAGAGCAAAGGTCAAATTTCAGTCCCCAAAGCAAACATTTGTCTCACATTGCTGAGGAAAAGAGGCTGTGGCATAAGCTCCTGACCTACGAGCCTGCTGGTAACTTCCCAGCCGCTCACCAGTGCCCTGGTGCTCAGGCCAACTACAGGAGCCTTTCCCACCAGACAGGGTCATTTCGCTAGGCACACGGGTGGCTCCCCTCCTCTAGGGGCCTGGCCCTCAGTGCTCTGCAGCACACACAGCAGGGATGGTCCCAGGCAGAGAAGAAAAGGCCCTTCCCATCTCACAGGCTCATGCAGGGCAGGACAAGAAAACAACGTCACCAAAGGAGAACCCTATTAAAACCCCCGAGGGTGGCCTAGTAGTCATTTGCACACCATGGAAAGATTCTGTGAGAGTTGAAATAACACAGGAAAGCCATGTGAAGCTCCCCCATGTTGATCTTCTAGCCCAATTTCTAGGCTGCACTCAACAGTTCCAATTTGTAAAGCATCTGGCAGAGAGACGGTGAGGGTAGCCTTGGGACAGGTCCCCCTGGCCCGCCAACAAGCACCCCATAAATAAATTGTTAGGGTTCCAGTGCATAGCCATTGGGGATATCTTTGCTGCTGAATCGCACAGGAAAAACTACAGGAACCAGGGCTCAGGAGGGTTGTGAGAAGTGGAACAGACAGCTTTCCTTGGGCTTGGGTCTCAGGGACGCTTCCTGTGGCTCCGTGAACCACTGAGCCATGAGCGGCTTGTAGACAGAAGCTGCCAAACTTCCAGACTCTACTGCACCCAACACAGCGTCTGAGGTAAGGCTGGAACCCACTAAGTGCCAGCAAGTCACTTTCCCCTTTTGCTCCCCATTGGCAGAAGTTCAGAGAAAGGTGACTTTAGGGAAGGGAATCTGTTGAAGAAAACAGGTCGTGGAAGTCAATCCCGCAGCGACATGACGTGCACCTATACTCACAAGGGTGGGGAGCGGAGGGGAAGGGTGGGCAGAATTGGCTGAGCCCCCCTCCAGAATGCCACAGCCAGGGGCTTTATGTCATGACAAGGGCAAGGCTAAGCAGCCTGACCTGCTGAGGCCAAAGTTCACTCATTCAACAAGCATTTGCATATTTGAGCACCTACTAGGTGCTAGGTAGTGTGTTCACTGTGCAGAAAGCACACTTAGAGTTCATGGTAGGGGATAAAGCCAGTTCCCCAGGCAGCAAACAATGCTCTATGGTGTGGGTGTCAAACTCATTTTCACCAGGGGCCATATCAGCCTTGTGGTTGCCTTCAAAGGGCTGAAATAATTTTAGGACTGTATAAATGTAACTACTGCCTAAATGTTAAGGAGTTGAAATTACATTCAGCCTTTTGAAGGCAACCGTGAGGCTGATGTGGCCCCTGGTGAAAATGAGTTTGACACCCCTGCTCTATGGGATGGACCCTGGCTTTGAACGCATCTGGTAGACTGGAGAAGTATGTGTGTGGTGAGAGATATATTTATTCTGTACAGAGAGACTAAGACTTAAAAGACATAGTGTCTGCCCTTTGGGGACTTATGGATCTGTTGAACACCAAAAATACTTAGAGAAGGATTCAGAGTGTGAGCCACAAGCTAATGAACTTGAAGAAGAGAGAGGCTAGTGTTGACTGAAATAGGTGAAAGAAGAAATATGGAGCTTCGGACCCTCAAGGATGTGTGATCCTTGATCCCCTGGGCCTTACTATTAATAGTCTATTTCCAGGCTCAGTCAAGGATGATGACCCTATCACTGGCTAATAGACCCACAGCTGTGAGTCCAGCCAGGGTCACTGTCACCAAACCATCCTTCTCAACTGTTGTCTGGTTCTCTGTGTCCACTTTTTCCATGGAGAGACCAGTCCCCACGTGAGGTCGGATGAACCTCAGTGGAAGGGAGGAAGGGGATTCCCAGATGTGGGGTGACAGCTAATATGGCTGGAGACACTAAAGCACGACAAGCAGGACATTTGGGGAAGGGAAATGGTGAAGAGGTTTTTCTGATGGAGGTAGAGGATCCATTTTTTGCTGAAAGGTAAATAAAGAAAAAGCCTCCAAAAAGGCTGAATGAGACAGTGCCTGGGGCCTGGTGTAGACACCACACCACTGGAGTCATTTCAGTTCACAAATACCAGAGAGCATTGGGGTGCCAGGCTTTGACCAACTGAGCTGCGTGGTAGTGAATAGGAAAGCCCTCATTAGGTCGAATAACTCAGTCCATGAACGTAGCATGGGATCGTTGTTGAGCCACTAATTGACAGGCTGGTGACGGGAATGACAAATTAAACTGGATCACAGACTCACATAGTCAACCTTGATCTACCATTAGGCTTCCCACAGATCACAGTCCTGCAACCCTACCCTGAAAAATATCTTGCATCCCCAAAGGCTTCCCAAGCCTGTTGCTGTCTGAGTGATTTATGAGAGCACTGAGGTCAGGAGAACCAGTATCAGAGGTCCCCTGGGCTTGATAATAGAGCCTGTAAAAAGATAGGCTGAACAAAGTGCTAGGGCCCTGTCACTCATGCCAGGATAAAGACAGGGTGATGCAAGAATTTGTGAAAGAGACCTTCCTATCTGGGCTTTCTGCAGGATCAGCCCTCGTACTACTTGGTTTGGCCAATGGTTAGGAGTCACCAGATTCAATTTGCAAATAAGCTTTATTGCCAATAGTTTCATTTGCAGGGGCAAACTGTCAAGGCCATTGCCTTTTCAAGTACTACCACTTATTGGATGTGTGGCCCTGGGGCAGTTACTTAATGCCACTAAACTTAAGTTTCCTTCCACTGCACACAAGAAAGGGTAAGGCAATAATCTCTACTTCAAAGGCATAGTGTGTGGGTGGGCCTTCTGGTGCACTGTGAGTCATATGGAAAGTCCTCAGTAGACTAGCTCCCTTTCTCCTCTTCCACAAGGAGTTTTTAACTCCTTGTCAGTGTCAGGCATTCTATTGTGAGACATCCCAAAAGAGAAGAGATAATCATGGTCTTCATACTATAACTGTCTTTCAACTTCTATGCAAAAATCTTAGCTCCTCATTTCTGTGTAAACAGAAGATTTCTGGTTACAGGGGGCATGGTACACCTCTGAGCTCTGACCAACCCATTGCCCCTGACGCAACCTCACTCCTGCTTTCTCCCCAAAGCCCTCAAAACCTCTTAACTCATAAAAAAAAACAAAACAAAAAACCCTCATAGCTCTTATAGTAGAATGACCCATGGAAACCCAGAGAACTACTACTACCAGCCCCCCTGAAGAAGGGGGGATACCATGGCCTGGCCATAGCAGTACAAGGGCTGCCTGACCTTCCAAAACTCATGTATTTATTCAAACAACATGAATTAAGGAAGAGCCTGGGAAATATCAGGCCCTGTGCCAGCAGGAAGAAAGAGTGAGAGTTAGAGTCACCTAGGGGAGAAACAGACCTGGAGGAGGTCACAGCAGAGTGTGACAGGAGCAAAGATGGGTGAACTCAGGGAAGCTGGGGACACATCGCCCTTGCAGGGTGCCACACAAGAATCACCCCAGGCTGTACCCCAAATGAAGGTCAGTACATCGCTGGCCAGGCATATGAGCCAGACAGGAGCAGCCACGTCACTCCTGGTTTCTGAAACACTGCCAGATCCTGGTTTGGAAATTCCCCTGTCTAGGGGTGGGAGGATTTCTTTGTTTGAGGTGCAAAGCACATAAAATTAACCATTTTAAACCAAACGATTTAGTGGCACCTAGAACATTCACAGCGTTGGACAACCACCACTTCTCTCTAGGTCCCAAGCCCTTTTGTATCACCCCAATAAAACCCTGGACCCATTAAGCACTTACTCCCATTCCTCTCTCCTCCCAGGTCCTAGCAGTCCCCAATCTGTTTTGTCTCTCTGGATTTGGGTTTGGGAAGGTTTTCAAAGAAGGATTTCTCCCAGTTTCTAATTCTTTGGCCCCTGTTTAACTAGGTTCTTCAGAAACCGAGGCATAGCTTGCCACCAGAACTAAATGAATCAGAGTTCAAATTCCAGCTCCAGTCTCTTCATACCACGTCCAGTTTCCTTCTTTCTAAGCCTCAGTTTCTCTACCTATGAAACAAAGTTACCTACCTCACAGGACTATTTTAAGTATCAAAAAAAAGAAAAGCCCCATAGAACAGTAAGGACAGCACTGCCCCATAGAATATATTCAATGGATGGTAGCTGTATTATTTGCAGTTCTAGAAAAAGGTCAACCTGAAAAATATCTATTAAGTATGTGAACTCACTATCTGCCCAGGTCCTCATACACGAGAATCTTATTACAAATAAAATTTTCTAGGAAATCTGAAGATGGGCCAACTCAACTCTACACATGAGTGGAAAGAGCGTGGTTTCAGCCTCAGACTGACTGCAGCTTCAGTCCCCATTTGACAATTGGCTGCTTTGTGACCTTGAGAAAATTACTGAGCCTCTCTGAGCCTCATAACCCAACAACAAAATAGTGAAACCATCCATGTCATAAGATTGTCTTAATTAAATGTAAGTGTATCTACTGTGAGCCGATGCTTAACTGGCTTCGTCTTCCCTCTCTCCATTCATTCCCTGATTCTCTCTCTTTCCCTGACCACCTGCCTCCCTGTAGAATCTGTGGCCACACTGTGTATTTAGCACTTAGGTACTTGATGATACACAGATTATATTGTAGGCATTTTTGTCCTCAAAGAGTTGGAATATAGCATGGGAGAGAAGACTGTTTTAGGTTAGGATCGAAGTCAAATGCCTGGCCAGCACATTCTGTTTCGCCTGGATAATGTTTATATATATATATATATATATATATACAAAATTTAAGTCAAAATGTGTTTTTAGGCATATGCCTGCCTTGCATTTCGTCAGACTCCCTACCACCTACATCTCATTGTGTCCTATTTATTTTACTTCGCTACATTCTCCGCCTGTCTTACAAGCATTTGTGACTTTTGTCTTATTTAGGTTTTTGTTCCTTTCATTGGGCTTAGCACATAGGTGATTCCTACCCAATTTTATACCTTGCCTCTTCCAAGATTATTCTATGTTCATCTCAGACACTGTTAATCACAAGGACCCACCACAGTATGACTGCCATGTGGGAAAGTAGCAAAAGGGATCAAGCAAAATCACTTTATTTATTTTACTAAATCAATTATTTACTTTTAAAATTAAATTAAGTTTAGTTTTATTTCATTATTTTTCAAGATGCTGCCTCTGTCGGAGATCACCTATCACCTATACGTTGGAGCTACAGATTCAGTCCTTCTTTTCAAACCACCAAAAAGTTTGATACCCCCAGAAACTAGTAAGCACTGATGATGGAGTCCCTTCCTAATGGTCACTTCTTAATTGTCCTTGAAGGTCACCTTAGATCCAACTGTTGGTCTTGGCCCTTCAAACAGATCTGGCCTCGTCAGAACCATTCTATCAGTCATTCATTCATCAGCTCTTACCCCAGGAAGGAGTCCAAGTCCTTGATATAGATTGAGGGCACCCCCCAGCCCGCAGAGAAGCTATGGCGGACACTCAGACCCAGAAAAACAGGTCTCGGTTGTGGTTCACCTCTCCAGGGGGGCAGGAGAAAGAAAATTGGATCCATGCCCCACGTTCCTCCTTCTACTACCAGCTGCTCATAAGGAGGCTTTACAGGTGTCTCCCAAAGACCCGGGAGAGGAAGCACTGACACGTGCCTGGGGCGCAACGAGCTCTGCATTCACTGAGGCTGGCCAAGGATACCTTCTCAGCCTCTCCCCATGCTCCCACAAGACCTCTTGCTAAGTAGCCCCCTCAGTTCAGTCCCCTTACCCTGTGAAGGGGGCCGCATCTCTTGGTGGTTCCAGCAAATGGGGCTTCCTGGCTCCGAGTCCTTCCTGGCACATGAGTCCCTGCTCTTCTCCCCTCACCCCTACCTCCTCCAGGGACAGGGTGGCTTCAGAGCATCCATGCAGGCAGACAGCCCGGCTCAGAGTGCCCCAGGTCTGCCCTGCCTGTCCTGCCCGTGTTAGGCCATGGCTTTCTAACGTGCTCAGGGACTTCACTTCCTGGTTTTTCTTTTACAACTGAAAGTGGAAGCATCTGACCAGGAGGAAGAAAGCCGCCAAATCTCCCCTGGCTGATCTGCAAACACTGTAACCCCAGCCCCCGAGGGCTGACATAAAAGCCAGCCCACATCCACCCAGCTCACCCTTTCCTCCCCCGAGCACCTCAAAACAAAGACAAAAACAAACAACAATGACCCGAGGTGTCCCCGCAGACCACTGGTGTTAGAGAAGTGACGCTGCTCCCTGCTGGATTTGCAGAGCAGGAAGGTCCAGCCTGAGGCACCTCAGCCCTCACAGAACTCCCCAGAATGCAGGGCACCTGGAGGCCAGCCCAGGCCAGCTGCCGTGTCACCCTCTCTCCCCAGCATACCTGCCTCGGTCCCACAAGCAGTTCTGATGAAGCCAACAATCAGGTCAGGAAGGGCAGGGACAGGGATGGAAAGACTTTTTTTTTTTCCCTTTGACACATCGGCTCATCCTTTTCATTCCTCAGACTTTATGTCCTGCTGCTTCCCTCACCTCCCAGATTAAAACTGGAAACATTTTAAATCACAGGACTAGACAAGCACATATGACATAAGCTGTCAGATTGACCCCACATCTAATAGCTTCTGGAAAACTCCACCGTACGTACAAGAGACCATGACAGAGGAAAAGGCAGATAATGTCTTAGTATGAATTATTATAAAATTGTTTTTGAATATTCAGGTCCCCTGACAGGGTCACGGGGATTAGTTTACAGGTATCAGGACCCGCTGTAGTCTCATTGGATTCACCTAAGGCTGTGGCCACAGAAGGGCATGGGAGCCTCCATTCTTAGATTTAGAAGCACAAATAACAAGTTTTCCTGCCCCTTCTCAGCCACATTCCTCCCTCCCACCTCACTGGCACTCCGAAAGTAAACAGCATTTTATCCAGCCAGCCTTTCACTAGAGCTAGATTAGGATTTCTTCTCCCTACAAGAGAGGAGGTCCTAAAAAGCTCCAGCTAAAACATACAGGGTGAGCTGTGCCTCCGTCTCAGAGAACATGAGTTGGTCCCTTGGCCTCACTGGAGCCCACCTCAGATACTGGAGAAAGATGAAGTACAGGAAGATGAGGGCAGCCCCTGCCATTCCATCTTCTGGGGCATCTCAAGACTGGAGGAGCACTTGGCTTTGCTTCGTTTCAGCAGCTCAGCTCCCCAAGAAGAAGCTTCCTCCAGCTGAGGGCAGAGGATGACAGAATGGGTGTCCTGTCTCAGCCACTTGAACACTGTGAGCACGTCCCTGGGTGCTGTCTTCTTTGTCCAACCAGATAAAGAGGTCAGGGCCAGGAAAAGATGAGCCTTGCTTGCATCCCTTTCTTTTCTTTTCTCTTCTTTTCTCTTCTCTTCTCTTCTCTTTTTTCCCCCCCTTTCCTCTTCCTTCCTCCCTTCCCTCCTTCCCTCCTTCCTTCCAAACTGAATGCTCAAGTTCAGAAGATTCTGAGTCATTCTAAAGTTCTGGCAGACTTGCATTCCTGTTCAATCCTCTGTGCACACGAGTGACAACCCCAAGATATGAGAGAGTGACAGAAGGTTTGGCAATCCACAAGAATTCTGCACCATCCAGCAGCCTATAGCAACAGACTGATCAGGACTCAAAGCCTTGTCACATCATCTCAGCTATACAGCCCAGGCCATGTGGTTTAAGCCCAGGCACACATCATTTATTCATGAAATGCAATACTACCTACCTCCCAGGAAGTGGTGAGCCAGTGAGGTCACGCATATTGCATCCCTATAGAGACCCTAGCGCCTAATAAAATGTCTGTTAAGGCTTCCCTTCTCCTTCTTTCTTCCACATGGGAATCATTGCCATCAGCAGCTGATAAATGCCCTTTCTAACCATAGTGACACAGAATGGAAGATGGAGACCCGTATCCTGGCTTTGTCTATAACCCTTAGAGGTTTGAAGTCTGTTTTGGTTGCATTTAGTAAAATTAATAACTTTCTCTTCCAAGTCTAATTCCTGTCAACGTTCAGGTTGCCCTGATGTTGCTACTCGGGTTCCAATTGACTTTTCCTTTCTTCTGCCTCCCATATAAGTCAGCTGAGATGACTACTCAACCAAATGTAATTTCATGTCAAAAGAGCCTTAGGCTGAGAATGGACGAATGTCCCACCTTCCTCCCCCAACCACTCCCAACCCTGCTCTCCCACAGACACATAAACTCTAGAGCAGGCAGAGTTGGTGCAGCTTACCGTGTAAGGATGCTCTCACTTCCTGGGTGGAGGAAAGGCACCCCTCACAGCTGGCTGTCCTGCTCCAGCACCACTGTCAGGCACCTCTGCCTTTGTCACAGCTCAGGGCTGAGGCCACACCTGAAGCCAATGCGTACTGCCCCAAGAGTGGCCAACAAGCTACTCTGGAAACTTTGAACCTGTTGCAATAGAAGTTCAAAGGTAGAAGTTACCTGTTCAAACACTTGTAGTAACCTCTGACAGTGAGAAGTGTAGGATTTGGCAAAAGGTAAAAACAGGAGATTGTTATGCAATGGGCTTAAGAGGAAGGGAAAAAAAGTTCTCAGCTAAGAAAGCTAAAATTTAACAAGAAAAACCCCTTGTACAGCCCATACCTCTGGGGAAGAAAAGGGGAGATAGGGCTTTGCTTCTGCTTTTGGGGTAGAATCCTTAAGATTGCCACAGGAAAAGAAAGATCCAGAGAACAAGCAATAGGGAAAAAGCACTTCCTGAATTTAGAGTGAGAGAAAAATGAGAAGCCACTCTACTTGTTACTCAAGCTCTAACTTTAATGTTCGAATAAGCAGAGGCCTTCAGCCTTCTTCTAGGAAGAGCCCGTGACCCCTCCAGAATAGAACGTCCCTGAACAACCAAGTAAGGCAAATCACTCTAAAGTCAAGACAGAGGCACTAGCCTCGCTAGGTTGTATTTAGAATGCAGAACCCTGGCTCCAGGCTGCACCACCCACGGCTTAGCAAGACCTTGGAAGGAGCAGGCTTGCCCTTGCATCACTGTTCAGCCTGGCCTGTTCTGTCTTTCCATTTGGAAGTCACTAGTTTCTGTCTCGATTCCAAAATCTTGAAGTCTACAAGCCATCATTACTGAACAAAAATGGTGAGTGGAGGTGAAAGAGTCCCTGGAGATTGTTTAATCTCCATTTTACAGGCGAGGCCAATGAGGCTTTTCCAGTGAAAGAAATAGCTCAGTATCACATGAGCAGGGACAAGACCTGACCCCAGGACATAACCACTGCATTTCCTCTGCCTCATATGGTGCTGCATCTGTGGTGCGTGTTCATGTAACCACCAGCAGACCTTAGACACTTGAACACTCTCTGTGTACCAGGCCGGCAGAAATTCGTGGAAATGCTGCACTAGCTTTCTTCTCATTGTTATCGGTCAGGTGGCCAATATCAAAATTAGAAGTCAATACCACTTCCTGCTGACTCCTGTGTGGAGAACATTAACAAAGAGGTCTTATTAGGCCAGATTCTCACCCAGGTCTCAGGTGCATTAACTCTTTAAGGTCACTTCTCTCCCCAGAGCCCCAGCCTTGCCTTGGTACCTGAAAGAAAAGGGCTTCTAAGAAGTGGCTAAAGAAGATACAGTTCAGTGGGAACTGGGAGCATGAGTCCCACTTGATTGGACCAATGCCAAGCTGTACTAAGTGGTAAACACCTTCTGATGCCACACTTACAAGAACAAGATGCTCCAAGCCTGTGGTTCCCAAACTTCAGCATCACAATCCCTTGGAGAGCTTGTTACAGCACAGATTACTGGGCCAGTGCCAGAGTTTCTGGTTCAGTGGGCCTGGGGCAAGACCTGGGAACCAGCATTTCTAACATTGCCAGATTATATGGATGCTGCTGGTCTGGGGACCCTACTAGGAACTCATTATCAGCATTACTGCTCCAAACAGCCACCCTACCTTCAATGGACTTAACTACTGGCATGTTAAAAGGAATAGTGTTTGGGGTAGTCTTGGCTATAGTGACCCTGGAGTTGGGAGGACAACTTGACACAGAGTGGAACTCACTACCTGCATTACTCAAGATCAGCAGGCAAGCCAAGCCGCAGAATAGTGCTTTGGCACCAGCAGGAGGAATTGCTACTCATTGCTACCCTCCTTCATGTAAGGGTAAATCAAAGCCTCAAGGCATCACAGGTAGATAACCCATTAGTGGGTACAAGTGTGGGGGTGTAAGGAGCATCACCTGATCCAACAGCCTTAACTTTATTCTCTTTAAGAGAACAAAGAAGGGAGGGAGAAAGACAAGGAGAGAAACAAACATTGATGTGAGAGAGACACATCAATCGGTTGCCTCTCTTACACGCCTGGACCGGGGATCGAACCCACAACCTAGGCATGCGCCCTGACCTGAAATCAAACTGGCATCATGTCGGTTTGTGGGATGATGATGTGCAACCAACTGAGCCACACCAGTCAGGGAGCCTTAACTTTTCTTTTGAGGGTACCCGAAACCCCAAAAGGTGAAGTAAGCTATTGGTTCTTTGTGGGGGGAGTCCAGAACCCTGGTCTCTAGCATGTAGCATGCTACACCATCCCTTGATAAACCACTGTTTCCTGTAGCATCTCTCTTTAAAAAAAAAAAGTGTTAGATAGGCTTCTTTGAAACACCCTTTTGCCCCACTGTCCTTCCAAGAGCCATATTCACTTACAATTCAATAAGAAAGATCATTCTTTTGAGATTGGGCATCCCATAGCCCCTAAAAAGTGCAAACCTCCATTTTTTCCCGGTCACTCATAGGTCACGTGCCTGAGGTGTTGAAGGGTCTGACCCACAGCAGCAGTTCTGATACACTTTCACATGCTGCTCTGGTTGGTTTGTGTACATTCCCCCCACTTTCCTAGAGACAGAGGAACCACACATGGCACATGCAGCAGTTCTAGAGGACCAGAGGCCCACATTCCAGAATTTTGTAACTGAGCCAGGAAACAGTCAAGATACTTCTTATGATAGTGGCTGATGGCCCTTCAGAAGCAAAAACCAGGTTTTCTCCATTTTTGAAAGCAGGGAAGGACAGACCTTGTGAGTGAGTAAAATTTACCTAACACCACTGTGTTTATATAGCTCCTCCCAGTTTATCGAACACTTCCAGGCTATCTCTTGATGAACCTGTGAGGTGTGAGGACAATACCTCCAGTGGCTGTGGGAGCCAGAGCCCCTGGCAGGGACTTCATTTGGCCCTCACAGGAGACTTTCCAGGTAGTTACTATTTGTACAGATGAGGAAATGGAACTTCAGAGGAGGGTCATCACTTTCCTGAGATCCTATAGCTTGACCATGTGGTCATGATGGTGGTGGTGGCACCAAACATTATTTTTGTTTTTATTGAATCGTTTTTTAAATTGTTATTGCAGTTGTCCCTATTCCCCCGCCTTTGCCCTCCTCCGCCCATCCCACCCCCTACTCCGACAGTAAATCCCCGCACTGTTATCCATGTCTGTGGGTCATTCGTACGTGTTCTTTGTCTAGTCCCTTCCCCTTCTTTCCACCATTATCCTCCTCCCGATTCCCCTCTGGTCACTGTCAGTCTGTTCCATGTTTCTATGCTTGTGGTTCTATTTTGTTTGTTTATTTTGTTCATTAGATTCTTCTTACAAGTGAGATCATATAGTATTTGTCTTTCACCAACTGGCTGATTTCATTTAGCATAATATTATCCAGTTCCATCCATGTTGTTGCAAAAGGTAGGAGTTCCTTCTTTCTTTCTGCTGCATAGTATTCCATTGGGTAAATGTACCACAGTTTTTTGATCCACTCATTTACTGATGGGCAATGTTAGCATTGGTGGTATAGTGGTGAGCATAACTACCTTCCAAACATTTTTTAAAAACAGTTTCAGGCTATTTTGTAAAGCCAGGTGATTTGTGGCTTGTCTATGAAGAACAGCTCTTCTTTAAAGAGCTTGGTTGGTTGCAAATATTTTAGAGCAGTTTGTGTGTGTAGGGGGGGGTAGGGAAGATGCATAAGCCAGGATACCAAATATTATTTCAGCATTTTAGGGGGGTGTTTCTAAATGCCAGACAGCACTAAAGCTAATGAAGTCCTTCTAAAGAAAAGTAGAATTTGTCCTTCTGTGCTCAGAAGCCAGAGATGTATCTTAAACCCCTGGTTCTGCTGCTTTAGAATATTTCCTTAGATTTAGATTATGGAATAATTATTCAGCAATACCCACTGTAAATGTTCCAGATGAGGGAAAAGAAGAAATTCAGAGATGAAAAGGAAAAAGAAACACATGAGGTGTCTGGAGCAGCTGAGGCATGGGAACAATTAGGACAGGAGTGTCAAACTTGTTTTCACCTGGGGCCGCATCAGCCTCGCAGTTGCCTTCAAAGGGCCGAATGTCATTTTAGGACTGTATACATGTAACTACTCCTTAACTAGGGGCAAGGTGCTCAGAGCTGCAGCCAGGTAGAAACAAGGTGCCGGGCTGGATAAAACAAGGTGGAGGTTTGGATTTGGCCCGAGGGCCTTGTTCTTGCCACCTGTGTCTTAAAAGTATTTTCAAGGATCTGAGGCTTTTTTGACAGCTAAGCCAAGTCTTTAGAAGTCGGGCAACATGACCCAAGAAGAAACGGAAGCAGAGTCATAAAGGTAGAGGCTAAATCAGTGCATGTTCACTTAGCAATGATGGATTCAAAAGAAAGGAGGCGAGATGTCCCTCCCTACAGTTAGCTGTATAGCAGGACAGAGGTTGTGACGGTAAAAGTGAGCATAAAGAAAGCTGTGATGGACTCACCTTTGGCTTCCTACATGGCAGAGCCGACGTTGAAGTTTACTCTTCTACTGAGATGTGAAAGGAAGGGGCGAAGTTCTTTCAGCTCTTAACAAGGATGCCATAATCGACCATTCCAATTATCAGAATTCTGTACCCACCCTTTCCTTAGTTATCTGATATTTCAAAAGGCTAATGGCACTCAAAGTACATTGTACAGGGTAGAAATCTTAGGCTCTCATGCCAGCTCTTTTCAGAAGGTCTTTAAGATGATTACGATAGTGGACATTATGGTGGCACTGTGCCAAGAGCTTTGTCTGCAATATCTCATTTAACCCCACAGCACCCCTGTGGAGAAATTGATATTGTTTTGCAGATGAGGAAAGGCTAGGAGAGGCCAGTAACTTGCTGAAGGTACGTGGCTGACAGTTGGCACAATCTCAGAGTAGGATTTTGAGTCCAGGTGCTCCTGAGTTCAGAGCCCAAGCACACATCTATGATTGTGTACGATCCATCCCATAACCCCCTCGCAATCTTGTGCATTTATATATGCATTTCTCTCTGGAACTTTTATTGAAAAGAAAATTAAGAACCATTGCCCTAGAGAAGGCAGGACCCAAGGTCAGCCCATAGACCCGATGCCGAGGGGGGAACAAGAGCTACCTTTTCCCTTCTCAGAAGGGAGTCTCATTTGCTTGAATATCCTTCCTGCCAGTGAGCTTGTTTCCTACACAGAGCCTTGCTTCATTCAATTGGAGGCCGGGGGCGCAATGCACTATCCATTCAGCTGTGCACCCCAACCCCCAGCTCTTTCTGCCTCGTTGTCCGCTGTCCTGTGAGTGCCCATAGCTCTGTGCTGGACTCTGCTCTCAGTCCTGCACCATGGGGGCTCACAGTGTGCATGGGAGAAGCTGGGCACATAACTCAGTGTCTGTAGCAGCTCATTTTGCTCAACTCAGGTTACTGACGGCAACAGCTTGGGCACCCCAGCTCTTCAGTGTTGGGAGCCGACCAACAGCCAACCCTTGACACAGTCAGGACGGATGAGATGTGTCTGCACAGCAGAGGCAACTGTGGCTGGATTTCCTGTATATCTCTTCTTGCATGTCTGTCTTTGCTATTACTAGGTGGTGGGATTTTTGAGCATTTGTATTTCGGGTCCACTGATCTGCAGAATTCCAACGCAATTGTACAAAATGATTTCTTGGCCATAGAACAAAAGTCCCTTATAACCCCTCCACAGCCTACTTCTCCTACCTATTAGAAGATTAATATTAGACTATGGGCAGGCTAGCTGCCTGAAAAATGGAGAAAAGTTTTACTAGATGTCCCCCTTAGTACAATCCCCCTATACCTTGGACAGGAGTAATAATTGATGGAACTAGATGGGTAAAAAAGCAAGGAAAATAGGTGAACTATTATGATTTAAGCATGAGGGAACAAATACAAAGATCATCCCCTGCAAAGTGCATAAAGAAAGAACCTAGACAGGAAGATAGATAGCTGAGTTAGAAAGCCTAACCACATGGGCCCTTTAATAGTTCACATAAAACCGCTGTCTAGTCTAGCGTATCCTTTTGACCTATGCCAGATTCTGTAACCTTTGTTAGACATCAAATGATCGATAGATATTTGAAACTTTGTACATGTAATTACTTGTGGCTGTCTGATTGATAACCCTCCTGGTCAAAATAACCTTTGTTTAGTAGGAATAAATCTGTAGAACTTCCTGTACCTTTTCTTGGTATTTCTGTATAGACCTTTTCTGCTTGAAAAATCATGCCAGGCACCAGTTCCTTTGATGTCATATAACAAATCCCTATAAAAATAAAGCTTGATTAAACTCTTAGAGTTCGGTCAGACCCACAAGGGTTGGCCATTCTCTGGCATCAAATTTGGTGTCCGACTCTGCATTCTTCGCCTGCGCCGTCCATCCTTTGGGGACCCTGAGACCCGCCGAGGCTGGACCCCAACACTTCAGGTCACATGGTCATTCTCCGTGGGAAGGAAGTGTTACTCAAGCATGAGCACTTGCTTGACGAGAATGGTGTTTTCACAGATTGCAATAAAACCTTACCCCAACTCCACATACGTGTCCCCTCCCTCAGCCCCAGCAACATCCACACGGAGCAAAGTGCCTTGAAGACTTAGCTCTGTCTGAGCTTCCCAGCTGACAAGCCACGGCACACGGATGGGCTAAGAGATACTGACCCCTCAGCCTTCAGAGTGGCAAGGTGTGCTTATGGATGGCTTCATCTAGGGGTGTCAGTGTGCTGTATATGTACTAGCATTCTCAGGATCATGATGCCAGCAAGGTTGGGACCCAGTGACACAGGCAACCTACTCCTTCACCAGCGAGAAGGTCCCAAGAGCATTTGAGAATCAGAAGTCAGCTCTAAATTCCCAGAAGCTTCAACCATCCCAAGGAAATACCACTATCTCACAGCAGGTTATAAGGGAAGCTCAGAGTGAAGGTGCAGACCTGCACCATCCAGGACTGGGACCAGTAGCCACATGTGGCTACTGAGAACTTGAAGTGAGGCCAGTCTGCATTGAGACATGTGTAAGCGTAAAATGCACACCACATTTTGGAGACTTAGTATGAAGAAAATTAGGTAAAATCTCAATTTAAAAGACATTGATTACATGTTGAAATGATCATGTAGGATATGGTAGGTAAGGAATCTTACCTGTTTCTTTTCCTTTTTTAAATGTGTCTGCTGGAAATTTCTGAATAGTGTGGCTCACACTCTATTTTTCTTGGACAGCACTGAATTAGACCAAAGTTTCTTGGCCTTAATGCCTATACAATTTAAGTAAAAGGTGGCGTTACCTGGTGGCAGCGGTGAGCATGTTGTGACTTGAGGACAGCCCTGTCTGTAGCCTATTTCTCTGGTGTCTGTAGTAGGATTTGCACAGCATCCATCCAATGGAGTGTGTGATCTTGACTAAAGCAATACTCCCCTCATTATACAACTGCTACTACTCTCTCACTGCTCAGGCATCATATTTTGTGCTCTACCTCTATGACTTCATCTAATGCTCACTTGAGCTCACCAGAGTCATTACAAATGAGGACATTGAGGTTCAGACACTACATAACTTGTCCAAGCCAGCTCAAGTCTCATTTCAAACCTCTACTCCCATCCACTCTGCCACAGTGCTTGCCACAGGATGGTATGGGACCTCCCAAACCTCCCAAAGGAGCACTGATACTTGGGGGTGCCTACCAACCCCTCCCTCTCAGCAAGCCTTTGAGTACGTTGTCCTCTGCATTGCACGCATCCTTGGTTCGGTTCCCTGGGCGCACGGTTTGGAGAGAAGTCTGAGTGCCTGGCTAGGGAGCTGTTTGGGAAGCTTTAACCTGAGCAGAGTGGAAATGACAGGAAATGGGAGGGTTCTGGTCTCTCCAGATAAAAAGCCGGGGAGGCTGGATGAGTCAGAAAGGACATCCTGCCTCCCTTTATAGAAGCCAGCCAGACCCTGAGCCTAGTGCCACACAGGTTCCTGATGGGCTCAGATGGAGAAGCCTATCGTTCTCATGCGTTAAAACTAGGTAATCAGCAGAGAAAGATGTATTAAGGCAAGGACACATTCTCTATTCTTTATTTGAGACACTGTGACAACATGATGCTTTTGGAAAACTTAAAATTTTCTGAAAGGTGGCTTCAGAGGTAATTACATCACTACCAATCATTTAGTATCTGTGCTTACTGAGTAGCAGAAGCAGGCAGTTGCCCCACCTCCCCAAGTGCTTTCTGAAAGGTTTTGCTCTTCTGGTTAATGCTTTATTGGGTGATGGGGTCTTGATCTGGGAGGCAGGATCAAAGACCAGAAAATAAATATTCAGATCTGAAATCTGGCATTTAGAGCAAACCAACCTGCTAAGCTTCAGGTTATATTTGTATCCAGAAGAATACTGGAAAATATTGATTAGAATCCTCAGACTGTCAAAAGCAACTGCTCAGGTGTCAAAGGCATATTCCTGGTGGAAAGAGGTGAGAGAAAGAGAAAGAACAAACATCACAGGTCAGGGAAATACTCTTTCAGCAGCACAGGGTATATACCAGGTGGCAGAAGCATGTAAGAGACAGGTGGAGTCCTCAGGAGGGAGGATCTCGTCTGTCACACAAACCCAGTCAGAAACAGGACCAGAGTGTGTTCAGCAGACAGCCAAGGTCAGTGCCCATCCCCAGCCCAGCCCTGGCCTTCTAGGAGTAGTGCACGTCTGGTTACCTAAAAGAGTGGCTTTGGGATCCAAGGAAGTTGCTTTGTTACAGGCCTGAGAAATATGATCTCCTGCTTTATACAACTTCAACCTTCGCTCCACTTTCCTATGGCTTTTCAAACATTTACTCACTAGGAGCTTCATAGTCACTGAAGTTATCTCAGCTATTTGCAAAAGACAAGAACACAACAGGGAAGTTTGAAGTTCACACCCTGACAGGAAATAGCCGCCTTTTACTTGCTCCTGTTTCTGGGATGGTCTGTACAAGGTGTGCTGGATCTTCAGGAATGCTCCCTTTAGGAACCTGTGCGCAAGATCTGGAAAGGAACTTGCTGCCACCGCTGAGCGTTGGGTACTTGGTTAGTTATGAAGCCATCAGAGTGCTAGGATTTTAGGGCAAGAAGCTGGTAAGGTCAGAGGCCTCTGCCCCCTGCCGTTTCCCCATATCCTAGGGAAGGACACGGAGGCTTGATTACAGTCTTATTCACTGGGGGAAGCCTGAGGCTGATGCCTTTTTAAAGGAGACATCGCGAGATGCAGGAGAGTGCAGGAGGGCAAGAGTGACAGCTGCCTCTCTCTCGGCTTTCCCTAGGATGTTACAGGCTCAGCTCACTCTTCCAAATGGGCCAAATACCTTTTCCTGCCTCTTACCTTCAGATGAGTTTGAACCCACACATTCTAAACCTTCAGTTTTTCTCTAAATGTGGTCAGACCACTGATTTACACATTGAAGGGATGCAAGAGGAAAGCAGGAGGGGAGGATGGGCAGGTAGAAAAGTGCTAGAGGTTTTATGAAAACCCCAGCACCCTGGCTACAGCCAATCTTACTTGACCTTGGACGCAGAACGGCTGGCCCTGTATCTGATTTATGGCCAGGCTGGTCAGCATGGAGGAAACTGTAAACCAGGCAGAAAGAACCCTCCCTCTGTAATTGTCTCTTCAGGAAGTGGAGATAGGGCGAAGTAGCTAAGAATGAAAGCACCACGCGCACTGACATAGGGAAGCAACCTCTGCACCTCTGCTGGACGTACTTTTGTGCTACAGCATTGTTGGATGAAACAGCATCGCCTCTCACAACAACCACCATGCCACTGGAAATTTGTATGCGTAAGAATCTCCTAGAAGGAGGGAGAACTGGAAGAAAAGTGGAGGACATCACATTCTCTCCAGCAGCCTCAGTCCCTAAAAATCCCACTGAGTTGATTTTAATTTCAGGCCATTTCTACTCTAGGCAATAAAGCACTGGGCACAAAGTGGGTGGGCCTGTTACTATGGCAATGGTTTCCAGGTGATTCTCATGATCTGGACAACAGCATCTCTATCTCTCTCCTTCTCTGAGAGTGATGGTAGAATGGAGGGGTCTGAAATCCACAGAGAATAGTTAGAGGCCACAGAGGAAAGCTGAGTGCCTTGAAGTGTGAGGGCCCAGGCCGGGGTGAGACAGACGCTCCCGTCCTGAGAATTCAGACAGCGTGTGTCCAACCCCTTGCTTTCACTCCACAAATGCAAACCTGTAGGGTTTATTTGTGATAAAAACTTATACTTTTCTTTCTTTTTACAGACATTAAGACAAAAAATATTAAAATTAAGATAAGCAAAGAGAAGAAAAGTACTAATAATTCCCATTATTCAGAAATACCACTTTTAGAGTTTAGGCGTATGTAATCTTTGCTATGTAAACTGTGTGCTTTGAAAAAAATGATAAAAATAGAGTATCATACATGCTGTTTTATAGCGTGCTTCCTCAGTTAATTCATTGGGACTACCCTTCTAAGCATAGAAACGCACTCATTTTCAATGACTGACTGGTCCTCAGACATACAGATTAACTATGTGTTATTTATCCAGGCCCTTGCTTTAGACATAAAATTGGTGTCTAATTTTTAACTCTTAAAAAAAGCAATGTAGCCCTGGCTGGTGTGGCTCAGTGGATTGAGCACCGGCCTGAGAACCAAAGAGTCGCTGGTTTGATTCCCAGTCAGGGCACATGCCTGGGTTGCAGGCCAGGTCCCCAGTAGGGGGCACTCAAGAGCCAACCGCACATTGATGTTTCTCTCCTTCTCTTTCTCCCTCCCTTCCTCTCTATCAAAAAATAAGTAAATAAAATCTCTTTAAAAAAATAAAGTGAAAAGATAAGTTTTTTAAAAGCAGTGTAGTAAAATCTTATCATATGATCTTATTTCTTTAGGATAAGTCTCCAAAACTGGAATTCCTGAGTCAAAGATCCATATATTCTTAAGGCTTCTGGATGCACGTTGAAAAAATGACTATTAACACCGACCAGCAGTGTATGTCTGCTTGTTAAATTCTCAAGTGCTGAAACTTCAGCAGTATTTTCTCATGGTTTCGATCGTGCTCACATGTAAGCATGTAGGAATACAAAAAACATATCCTTATGCTTATCATGATTAATATTAATTTGGATATATAAAGGCTCCAATCTGAGGATCCAAAGAGGGACACACATAGTCACCTGGCCTCAAAGATTTCTCAGAGAAAGTCAGTCTGTAAACACAAAGAATCCCAATTATCCAGAGTGGGAGTTCAAATGTTAAGATGTTTACATACGGGTAGGGGAGAGGGCACACAGAACGTGTAATGAAATACTGTTCCGAGAGTCCCGGCTTTGAGATCATGACTTAGGTGATGGCATGCCCCTTTGGGGGAGTGCTCCTTTACTGGATTCCTTCTGAATGGGAGGCGCTGTGCTAGGTAATTATATAATTTCACAATATCTTTACAACGCTCTTCTGAGAAGAGCATTGTTAAACTAATTCTGAAGTTGAGAAAAGTGAGGCACCGGTTTGAACTGACTTGCCCGAGGCCACACACATCTGGCAAGCATGTGAACACACACAAAAAAATCCATGGAATTCTGTCTATGATTAGATCAAGGATATCTTTAGGCTCAGATGACTTTGCTAATTGACGCCAAGCTGTCCTAGTAGAAGAGATAGAGAATTTGAAGCTCAGTGAAGAAGTTATGCTGAATTTGGTTTGGAGAAAAGCGACTCCTCCAATGCATAGGGCTTGAAATGGCCCCTTGAGATGGGCCAGGACGAAGGCTCAGTAATCCCCGTCTGGGAGCTTGCTGCCGAAGGCGGATAAGTAGAGGGTAGTTATCAGCTCTTCTTTTCCTCCTCTCATTTCAGACTGTCAGAGCTTCTCAGATGCTAATGTGCTTAGGCATACATGAGTCTGTTAATAACAGATTCTCAGAGTAAACTGAGGACTGCTTCCGAGGGTCTGGAGTGGGGCCCGGAACCTGTACTTTTACTCATTGGGAGAGACTGATGTAGGTGGTTCTGAGATTAAGCTTTGGGAGTTAGTGTTCATTCATTCGAAGCCTCTCCCCGATGTCCTGGGCCAGGGTGAGGGACATAGACTATGCTAATTGTCTAATATGTCTAAACACTCTCACAGCCATTAACGCACTTGTTCTAGAAAAATTATAAGATTAATTCAGCAGGTGATCATTATTATTATGAAATCAACATCATCAATGTTTATCATCATCATCATCATCATTACCTAGCATGGAGAAGTGCCTCCCTTTGTGCAGGCATTGCTCCGGGGGGCTGGACTTGTACAGCCTTGTTTTATCCTTACCACGTTACTTAGGGGGAGATCCCATTACAGTTTAACCCCCATTTGTCTATCGGGAGATGATGGCATAGAGAGAGGAAGTGGCATGTCCTAGGTCGCACAACTAACGTGTGGTGGAGTCAGAATTCCAGCCCAGGCCTACCCTTGAGTGATTCCAGATTCTTATTTAACTAGCAGAGAGGGTTCCTGGGGCTGGGGGCGAGTGGCGTTGTGTGCTTTGTCCAGGACCATAAAGTTTGTCAGCGGTGTCCCTGGATTAATTACCAGGGCCTTGCTGACTCCCTGCCCTAGCCTCCTTCTGCAAGACTGCTGCTTCTTGATGTGTTAGGACAGATTCTGAAAGGAAAAGGTTCCAGCTAATTAATGGCACTGAACAGAAACCAAGCTGCAGTCCTCAGGGGACTCTGCACTATCATTTAAAGCTCTTGGCGTGAGTGGTCAGGAGGCTGAGCCTCTCTGAGTTTTGCAGTGTGCCAGATGTTGGACACTGTCCATGGCTCCCAGCACAGGTGCTGAGGCCCCACTTCGATCTGGGCTCTGTTTGGGGGCTAAATGCCATGATGCCCACCCAATACTAGTTCTAACACTCTTTGCCAGTGTGCTGGTGACTTGGCTTGAGGCTGCTAAACTCACTGTGGGCTTCCAGGCTCCCTGGAATATCTCCCATCCACTCAGTGTGCAGAGGCTGGGTGCGGGTCTCCAGATTGCCATGGACAAGATCAACTCAGAGTCAGCGGACCTCGGAAACTTCAGCTGGGAGTTCACTTACACCAACTCAACCTGCAGCGCCAAGGAGGCTATTGCTATTTTCACCAACCAGGTCCAGAGAGAACAGATTTCTGCCCTGTTTGGACCAACATGCCCAGAAGCAGCGGAGGTATACAATCTTCTACAAACTCTGGCTCAGTTTCCGTTGTAAGGGGTGGCACAGATTTGAATAATCCTTGACAAGGTTGGCATTATTAGAATCACTACTGTGTGGGTCTTCGGTACCATTTTTTTTGGAGATGTAATTAGGCCATGTAATTAGAACAGTTAATATTCTCTTTAAAGAAAGCCTTTCAAGTCAACAGTTATAAGTTCCCTCACTAACCTGTGGCTGCGTATTAACAAACTTGTTGAGCATTTGGACTTGGTGCTGTTGCAGATAAACTCGTTATTTATTCTGACATCGTCAGCTACCTGGGTCAGGGAAATTGAGAGGAAAGTTAATATTCAATAGAAAAACATCATTTGCGTAGGTTTCCCTTTGGTGTATAATGAGTGATTCGGTGATGGTAAAAGTAAGTGGGAAAGAAGGAAGTAAGGCAGACTGTAATACACGAGGGCAAGAAAATGAGAGAAAGCAATGACTTTTATTTGTTTCGTTAGTGGGATTAGTCTTGTAGAAGTCCTTGGGTATCTCATGCTTAGTCTAAAATAGGCTAAGCCCATTGACACAAAGCTGAAATAGAAAGCAGCCTCCCAAGTTCTCACTCACTGCACAACAACCACTAGTGGGGGCTGTAGAATTAAGTTCATGTTTGAATTTGAATCTTGCTCTCTCCTGGGATTCCTCATTTGACACATTTCTTGCTGTCCACAGCCTACCCATTCTTCAACGTCAAGCTCAAATGCCGTAGACCTTTTCTTCACCCCGCCATCCTCACTTTTGTATCCCTAATTCCCAAATCAGAAGTGATTTCTTACTTTTCTAAATTCCTATAAATCTATTGTCTATAAATAGTGAAGGGTATATTTAACTGTATAGCTATTTTCATATGTCTTAGCTCCTGTAATAGATCATAAACTCCTTTAAGAGCAGGGTCTCCAAAGTTTCTTATAAATAGGAGGCTGATAATAAAAAGTGAATGAGAAATGAATAAGGAACAAATTAAGAAAGATACACCAAGAGAGTGAATAGTAGCTCTGAGTGTGGGCTCTGAATTCATTTTGCCTGTATTCCAATCCTGCTCCACTGTTTGCTAGCTTTGTAACTTACACCTCTGCACCACCATGTTTTCACCTACAAAATGGGGCAATGACAATGCCTACCTCATAGAAATGTTGTAAAAATTGAGATGATATATATAAGCTCTTAGCAAAGTGCTTGGCACACAGCAAGCTCTCAATGAATGCTCACTGTTGTTATTCTTGTCCTGAGGTCTTGCATCCTCATGTTTGATATAAGACATTATCATCAATATTCCAAAAGACAGGCTCCAGCATGACCCACTGAGTCACTGAATTCAAAATTCATGTGGGTTCCTTACAATGAGGTTTGAGAGTAGCATAAACTCAATTATGAAAAGACATCCTTTTGGTTACTTTCAAGGTTATTGGTTTGCTGGCCTCTGAGTGGAACATCCCCATCTTTGACTTTGTTGGACAAACAGCAAAACTGGAGAACAACTTCTTATATGACACCTATGTGAGACTTGTGCCACCCATGCGTGAGATTGGTGATGTGCTCCAAAAAAGTCTCCAGTACCTGGGCTGGAAACACATCGGAATGTTTGGGGGTCCCTCTGGGATTTCCTCCTGGGATAGAGTGGATGAGTTGTGGAGGGTTGTAGAGAATGAACTCAAATCCCATTTCACCATCACTGCCCAGATCAAATACACCACCAATGATCCAGCCCTCCTGCAAGAGAATCTTAGGACCGTGTCAGCAACTGCCAGGGGTAAGTGGAAAGGGATCTTCTATTGCTTATATTTGGAGAGTCAAATAGGAAAAGCAGATGGGAATTCTTCATTTTGCTATGGGTTAAAAAGCAGATGGAAATCTGCAGCTCAGAGGATGCAAAAATTAGTGATATATAAAAAGTTTTTCTTTTTGGTTGACATCACCACCACCATCAACAAATATTTTTAATCTAAAGTGAAATTCCATATGCTATGGTGTTATGATTCATTGAATACACTCTGAAAGCATCTTCCAGGTGGGCTGAGTTCTGGGCTTGGCCTGTTGTTCAGAGCATGGGCTCTGGAGAGAGATAGCCTAGGTATCAATCCAGCCTCTAGTACTTGTTAGCTGTGCACTCCTGGACAACTACCTTGATCTCTCCGTGCCTCAGATACCTTATCTGGAAAATGAAGATAATCATCTGCCTACCTCACAGAAACCTGAGGATTGCATAAGGTCATGCCTGTAAAGTCTTAAGTACTGCGTCTGGACATAGTAATTGGTCAACATATGATAGCAGTTAGTTTTGTTGTGGTACTTATAAGGCTCTATTTTCTAGCCTGGATTAGTAACTGACTCATTTCTGTTGTTCAATAAACTAAGCCTTTCTGGCCTTGGCACTTTGAGACTCGCTGATCCTTGGCCTGAATCGTGACCTACAACCGCATTGCACCCCATAATTCACTGGTATAGTGCCTGTCTGTCTCAGTTCCGCGAGAGCAGGGGCCCTCTGTCTTGCTCATTGCTGTATCCTGTGCTTAATCAGCACAGGGCTTGGCACATGGATGGAGCTCGGATAAATAGATTATAATTTACCTCATTTAAAGAATGTCACTATTTCACTTGTGTGTCCTCAAAATGCACACTGATGCGTTTGAGTGGAAGAAAATCACCATGGCCCATGCCTTCCCCTCCCTGCATCCCAACTCAGAAAGTCTGAATGCTCCTGGCTCTAGGTCCTCCTTTAACTCCGCCTAACTGTGTGGCTGATGATTAGCAAGCCAGATCTGTTGTTCTGAGCCAATGAAACAGAGAAACCAGAGCACCAAGGTGGTCCTAACCTTTTCTGACTGTATTTGGGGAGGGAGCTGCAGTGAGGACTTGAGTTCTGCAGAGCAAATCTGCCAGTGGGTACACTGCTGGCGGAACCCTCTGGGGATAGTTTTGGCATTCCCCTTTCCTAAAGCAACCCCAGGGAAAGAAAAAGTTCATGTCTCCTTTAGAGCAGTTTCAGGCTAGACTTTAAAAAGCATGCGCATGTGTGCACGTGATCATGTGTGCTTGCCTGACTGATTTTTTTTATCTTACAGTAATCATCCTCATCTGCAGCTCAGAGGATGCAAACTTTATTCTGCTGGCTGCGGAGAACCTGGGACTCCACGCGGGAGGGCTTGTTTTCATTGTCCTGCAGCAGTGGCAGGTGGGTGTCGGTGCCCCCCATGGCTCCTGCAGCAGGAGCTAAGAAGGGTGGAGCAGTTGCTAAGTGCCAGGTGCAGTGGCTCACTGAAGACTCACCACAGCCCTAAGTGTCCTCCTGTTAAGGCTGGGAGAGGGGACTGAGCTGGAAGAACGTACCCAGAGTCCTTTTGCCCAGTGAGTGAGAGGTTGAGCCAGGCCTGGAACCTGGATGCTGACTCTTGGTAGTCTGTCAGCAAACACCATTGAGGGGGAACTGTTGCTCTCATCATGTATCTGAGACCTCCCCAAAGGGCACTTAAAGTCACGTGGCACTTCCTCCTTGTGTCTCTGCTGGAGTCCTAACAACGGCCTGGAGAGACCAACATACTGGTCCAATGAGGCCATTCTTGGGTGATTGGGTTCTTTTGGTTGTGATCGGAATGGCCAAATGTACCACATGCCTACCGTGAGGAATGTGTTACACATGAGTTTTTCTGCACTGCTGCGCTTAATATTCCCACGAGCCTCGTAAGGTAGATCTTATCAGCATTCCAATTTACAGATAGGAAAAATGAGGCTCAGTTGCATAAGGTAACTTCTCCCAGATCTCAGGGCTCCTGAGGGCATAGCTAGTTTTCCACACTGGGTCTTTTGGACTCTGGGACAGAGCCCTTTGCCCTCAACAGCTCTGGCTTACAGAGTAAGTTACTGGGTGCCAGGCCCCACTGTGAGTGCTTGATACGCTAAAACTCATGTCAGCTCATACCACCCTGTGGGAGTTACTTTTATTTTCCCTGCCTTACAGATGAGGAAACCGGGGCTCTGAAAGAGAAAATAGGTTGTGCAAGGCCACACGACTCGTAGGAGGGAGAGCTGGTATTCAAACCCCAGGGGGACTCTCTCAGAGTCTGTACATTTAAACACCGTTTTACACTAGCAGGCTTCTGAAAAGCAACTTGCATTTAGATAAGGAAATACTGTGTAAGTTCTCCAGCAGTTTTATCTTTTTAAAATGAGCTTGTTTTAAATGATTCTAAGAAGCTGAAATGAGGCAAAAGGAAATAAAAGATGTATAACAATGTTTCAGATTTCTTTTATCTTTGTTATTTTATCCTTCAATTATAGTTGACATTTAATAATATTTTATATTAGTTCCAGTGAACAGCATAGAGGTTAGGCAATTACATTATTCATGAAGTGGTCCCCCTGATAATTCTAGTACCCACCTGGCACCACACATAGTTATTAGATATTATCGACTATATTCTGTATGCTGTACTATACATCCCTATGACTATTTTGTAACTACCAATTTGTGCTTAGTCCCTTCACTTTTCTCACCCAGCCCTCCAACCCCCCTCCCCTCTGACAACCATCAATCTGTTTTCTGTAACTATGAGTCTGTTTATGTTTCATTTGTTTATTTTGTTCTGTAGATTCCACGTGGAAGTGAAATTATATGGTATTTGTCTATCTCTGTGTGACTTATTTCACTTAGCATAATACCCTCTAGGTCCATCCATGTTGCTCCAAATGGCAAGATTTCATTCTTTTTTATGGCTGAGTAGTGGTCTATTGTTTATATGTACCGCAGTTTTTTATCCATCTTCTATCGATGGGCACTTGGGTTGCTTTCATATCTTGACTATTGTAAATAATGCTGCAGTGAACATAGGAGTGCATACATCTTTTCAAATTAGTGTTTTGGGTTCCTTCAGATAGATACCCAGAAATGGAATTGCTGGGTCATAAGGTAGTTCTATTTTTCATTTTTTGAGAAACCTCCATACTGTTTTCCACAGTGGTTGCACCAATCTGCATTCCCACCAACAGTGCATGAAGGTTCCCTTTTCTCCATATCCTGGCCAACACTTGTCCTTTGGACATTTATTGATGACAGCCATTCTGACATTTGTGAGGTGATACCTCATTGTGGTTTTAATTTGTATCTCTTTGATGATTAGTGATGTTGAGCATCTTTTCATATGTCTATTGGCCATTTGTATGTTCTCTTTGGAGAAGTGTCTATTCAGGTCCTTTGCCCAATTTTTAATTGGATTGTTTGTTTTTTTGGTGTTGAGTTGTATGTGTTCATTATAAATTTTGGATATTAAGCCCTTATTGGACATATCAATGATAAATATCTTCTCTCATTCAGTGGGTTGTCTTTTCATTTTGTTGTTGGTTTCCTTTGCTGGGCAAAAATCTTTTAATCCCATTTGTTTATTTATTTTTTTGTTTTCCTTACCCAAGGAGATGTATCAGAAAAATATATTACTAACAGAATGTCAGAGAGTTTACTGCCTATGTTTTCTCCAAGGAGTTTTATGATTTCAAGTCTTACAGTGAAGTCTTTAATCCATTTTGAGTTGAATTGTATATGGTATAAGAATGTGGTCTAGTTTCTTTTTTTTTTTTGCATGTGTATGTCCAATTTTCCCAACACCGTTAAATAGACTTCTTTACCTCATTGCACGTGCTTGCTTTTCTTGTCAAATATTAATTTACCATACAGATATGGATTTATTTCTGGCCTTTCTATTTTGTTCCAATGATCCAATGATCTGTGTGTCTTTTTTCATGCTAGGACCATGCTATTTTGATTAGTATAACCTTGTAGTATAGTTTGATACCAGGTAGCATAATACCTCCAACTTTGTTCTTCTTTCTCAAGATTGCTGTGGTTATTTGAGGTCTTTTGTGGTTCCATATAAATTTTAGGACTATTTTTTCTAGTTCTGTGAAAAATGCCATTGGTATTTCTTTTTCTCTCTCTCTCTCCCTCCCTTCTTTCCTTCTCTCTCTCTCCCTCTCTCTTTCTTTCTTGGCTTCCTTCCTACTGCTTCGATGTCAGCTAGAAAATGTGCGCCTTGCCAGGCAGCCTCCCAGAGTCATTGTGTTTTCGAGGATTAGAATGCAGAGATTCAAAATCAACCTCAACTGGACACATTGCCATTGCTTATGCCTACAGACTGACCATACTGACTTTATATGTTTCAGGACAGTTTCTGGAAGGAGGTGCTAACAAATCAGAAGGGGACACACTTCCCCACCATCTATGAGTCTGTGCTTCTCGTTGCCCTCAGCTCCTACGGAGAAGGTCCTGGAGACGAAGGCTTCCGACAAGAAGTCCACCGAAGGCTGAGAGGGCCACCCTCCATGTCCGCAGAGGAGCAGGTCTGAGTCAGGGTCCCACCTCACAGATCCCTCCCTGATCATGCTTCTTTGAGGATATTTGTGTTCAGCTTTACTATTCTCCCTCTTACTTCCCCTCTTCTTTTCCCACCCCCCCCCCAACACATACACATATGTGCACACAGCTGAGAATAAATAGTAGTCTGGGCTGTCTTGTGAAATCTGCACCCCAGGACCACAGAGGAGGACAAAGGTTACTAGGTAAGAGGCCAGGTGGCTTTTGGAGTCAGTTACCTGGGCTCCCATCCTAGTTCTGCCATTTACTGCCTGTGGGATTTCTCGGTGAATTGCTTAACCTTCCTACACCTCAGTCTCTTCACCTGAAAAGCAGGGCTGGTAGTGACCTCTGCCTCCAGCCCTTGGTTTTGAGTGTCTAAGAACATGGCCCGTGGAAGTAGTAGAACAGACTCCGGTGGTCCTCAGACCTTCCTTTCCCAGTAGGAGGCCAGGACTGAGAACCAGAATGGAGCAGTCAGAAATGTGGAGCTAGAACAGGTCAAGGCAAACAGATGGTCTGGTACAGGGAGAAGACAGGAAAGAGAGGATCAGCCAGTGGTAGTCCCAGTGTGTCGGGGATGATGGGGCAAATATGTGATATCCACAGAGAAATTTCTTATACAGAGACTGTGGGCCAGAGCTGAAGCTATTTCCTGTGACAAGCCACTGACGAGAGGGGTTCCATTAGGAACAGGGCAGCCAATTATGGATCCCGCCACACAAGGAAAGATGACCAGCCAATGTATATCTGGGGAGTCCTCTACTACGTGTCCGTACCAGGTCCTCTTGGGACAACAGCGCCTAGCACTTAGTGGATACTTGTATGTTTGATGGCTAAATGAACAGATGAGAACATGTATTGAAGACCTACTGTGCGCCAGGTAGCACAATAGGTAGTATACCTATCCTGCCTCATTTAACTGTCCTTATACTCACCAGGACAGAGATTTTATCCCCATCTATAAATAATGGAGCTGAGATAAAGACAGGTTATGGAACTTTCCCCAAATCTCATAGCAAGTAAGTAGAAAGTCCAGCCTGTGTCCAAAATCTATCCACTTTCAATTAAACCATAATCCCACCCACCTATGGTCTAGACAGCTATTTCTGACCTGAAGGATCACGTGATCTAATTGAAAAAACAGGCCTAAAGAGGAAAAATGAAGATTGTGCTATCCAGGTTGAATAGCCCTCCCTTGTGGGGGAAGGGGTGGAGACCATGTGTTACAGCACTGCAAGGATGGAGAGGAATTCCTCCTAAATGAGCCACGGGCTGTGACTCAGGAGGCCGCAGGCCTTTTTAAACCCTGCATTTGCGTCCTTCCTTGAAGGTGAGCCCTTACTCTGCCTACCTTCATGACTCAGCCCTGCTGTATGCTCGGATGGTGAAGTTCATGATGAAGGCCAGAAGAGATTTCCGGGACGGGCGGCAGCTGGTCAGCACTCTGAAAGCTTTTAATCGGACCATGTTGAAGGGTAAGTGGCCCGATTGCGGGAGGGCTGTCAGAACTCAGGCCTGCCACTCCAGTCAGCGGGGCTCTGGCAGGCGGAGCCTGTGGCTTAAGGCCTCTCTTAGGGCCTGCCCCACACTGAGTTATAGAATCCCTCTTTCTCCTGGAGATTCTGGTCTTCCGGAAGGGGTGGCTGAGGTTAAGCCTCCCAGTGGCCAGAGTCCACTCTTTGGCTTTGTCCAAAAGGCTGCCCGGACCAGGTGACGGGGCCTCTGAGGCTTCTTATCCCCTCTTCCACAGGGTCTTTCCCATAGTTCCTTTCAAACTAGTCCATGAAGAATACAGCTTCAAAGGGTGGGACCTGCCTCCCAGGGTCACTTCCATCCCTTTCCTCCCTGTTGGGGCACTGGGCCTTATTCATGACTCTCAGCCTCTACAGAGGCGGCCGATCCCCTTTGACTTTCCTTGCCAGGATGAGGATAGCTTTGGCCATGAACTGTTCTGAATTACCCTGGGAGCTGACCAACTGCTATCATGTTTCTGTGCTCCAGTTTTCCCACTTGTAAGACAGAGAGAATACCTCCTGCCCCACGTAATAACAATAGCCAGCCTTTACTGAGGGTTTACCTTATAGCAAGCTGGGTGCCAAGAGCTTCTGCATGCTATCCCACTTAATCCTCACATAACCCATGAAGCGGTAGTACTATCACCATTTTATTATAGTACACAGGTGAGTGAACCCAAGGTAGAAAGTTTATGTACTTGTCCAAGGTCACAAATTTACTACATGGTGGAGCTGGAATTTGGAATAAGGCCTGCTTTCTCCAGGACTCATGTTCTTCACTATTGTGTAACACAGAGGAGTAATTAAAATATATCAAGGGCTTAGCGCATAGTATGTGCTCATTAAATGGTGGCTATGTATCTTTGGCTTATTATTCACTTAACAAATTACTACCTAAAGTTTGTTATAAAATTTAAAGAGGACAACCAAGGCCAGCTCTTTGGTATTTTCATAGATTCAGTTCACCTTTACCCTATCAACACCTCTTCCAAGTGGACGTTTTAACCTGCTTCTCTCCCTTCTTTTCTTTTGGACTCTGAAGCATTTGCTTAACAAAAAAAAAAAAGAAGAAGAAGAAGAAGAATAAAAGGGAGGTGAGGGAAGTCTGTCTTCTTGTTCTCGGTTTAATCCCCTCTGCCAGATAATTTATTTCCTCTTTCTTGCCCTTTTAGAAATTCCTAATTAAGGGCATGTGTGAAGGGCAGGGAGTCTCTTTTAAGGGGCATCTCACTTTGGGGCCCTGAAGGTCCCCACACCTCTTCCAAACCGGCTTCTGCTTCCTTTTGGGCTGCAGGGCTGGCCATTGACGTTATCGGGATATTTGTCTCCGTTTCTTGTATTCATTTCTGCCATGGTGTCCAGGACCACAGCCACAGCACTAGCCAGCGCCAAAGGCCTTCATCCCAATTAGGAAATGGAGGGTCCAACCCCTCTTCTCACGGGGATCAAACGACCCAGAGAGCAGCGCCCCTGATGGTTGCCTTGGCTCTAGCCCTTTCCCTGTGCAAACCTTGGAGGGAGCTGGGCTCCACCTCCACATTAAGTGCGCTGGCGCAGATGTGCACAGCATGGGCCTGTGAGTGGGAGGAATACAGCTCACGGAGCCCCATAGGCCTGCCTCTTCCTGTCTCTGGAAACTGGGTGTGTTGCTTGCAGGCCCTACTTGTCAGGAGTGGATGATGGCACCTCCTCTTCAGGGTCCACTGGGACTAGGCATAAGAAATCGCTACCACCCAGCAGTGCCAGGAACGTAATAGGTGCTCAATAGGTGGCCATTTTGTGTCCTCTCCCCAGGGGGAATAAATCAGAGAAGTCCTGTGTCAGACACAGGTTCTAGTTTGGGGTGTGAAAGAGCTATACTTTGCATCTAGGATCTGGGATGTGTGTTTTGTGCATGGAGTTGACCACACCCTAAGCGAGAACAAAGAACACAGTGGCCAGGACTGAGCACCATGCCGATGCCTGAGCCCAAACCAAACAAGGAGGAAAGAGGAGAACAAAGCCTGCAAACATGAGCCCCAGAGCCTGGGGGTTGGGTGAGAAGGACTGTAGTACCTGGAGGAGGCGGCTGTCCCCAGACCCAGCCAGCTGTGTCCATGTATTTCGGCCTCTTTTTGTCACATCTGATTGTCTAAGGAAGCATAAATCTTGGGTTTTAGTTGGAAACTTGTTTTTAAAGCTGGATGGACCTCCCCAGCCTTAATATTTGCCTGTCCAAAGTGGCTGCTGGGGAGGCGGTTCCGCTGGTAGGTACGAGTTCAAGTCACGTGTCCCTCTCTGTTCTCCTTACCATGTGTATAATCTTCTCTTTCTCCAGGAATCACCGGCCCAGTGTTTGTGGACTCCCAGGGAGAAAGGCGTATGGATTACTCCGTCTATGCCCTACAGAAATCCAGAAACGGGTCGCTCTTTCTTCCTGTTCTTCACTATGATAGCTATCAGAAAGTAATCAGGTACTGGTGGGGCATTTCTTCGCGTTTAGATCATGCTACAGGAAGAGATCTGCGAGGAGAGGGAGGGCCAGGGTTTTGCTGAATCCACTATACGTTTTGAACTCGTAAGAATTGGCTTTGGGCCTTGAAGGTGATCTTGCCCTTGATTGTGGGATTGGCTCAGCCACGTCAGAACACATTCCAGTTTAAAACACAAAATTTACTAATCGCACCTCCTCTGATACTCCAGCAGGGAGAGAGGTCTGGCTTTTGGGGTGGGAGGGGCGTGGGGCAGGGGCGGGAATGACACAGCGCCACCTAGAGGTTGGGAGCACAGTCAGGGAAAACAGACTCCTCCAGTCATCCTGACCCCCAAACTGCCCTATTCTCACCCGGACCTGGGTGTTGTCCTGGGTTTCCAGCATTCAGGAAGCCCTGGAGGAAGTCTCTGTTTGTTCTCAGCCATAAATCAATGAGAAAAAACTAAAAGGAAACCTAAAGCTTAATTCAATTGCTTCTTGTCTCCACCCTCACCACCCCCAATCCAGATTTGATTTAACACTTTTCCTCTCCTACTCTTAAGGAATTTCAATGTATCAGATTGGATTGGTCCAGGAAACAAAATAACCATGGCAGACTAGGTCCTCAGGATTGTAGAAACAGGTGTTCTCCAAGCAGGGGGCGATGTTTTGGCCCCTTGAAATGTCAAGGTACTCTGTAACAAGGTTTGTCTCTATCAAACATGGGAGAAAGTAACAGCAACACTGGAGAATTGGCACAGCATCTTTGAAATCAGAAGTGACATGGTTTAAATCAAAAGATTGAATCAGCTATTCTGCCCTGCCAAAAGATATTGCCTTCCCATGAATTAGATTACCTGAGGCTGGATTTGAAGAGTCTAGGTGAGGTGGGAAAATTGGATGGGTCAGCATTCATTTGAATTAAGAGACCAAGGCCTACTTTTTGCAAATGACATGTGTGTTTCATTTGCCCTTGCTATACCTGAGACAGAGACAAATAGACTAAATCAACTGGACACTGACTTTTAATTGTAGTTTTTTGTTTTGTTTTAAGACCCATGAGGAATCTCTCCACTATTGCTTGGCCCCATGGCTCCCTTTCTGCAGACAGACATGGCTGCGGATTTTACAACGAGCTCTGTGAAAGTGAGCTCACTTTTACAGGTCAGTGTGGGCACCTGGGGAAGAGCAGGTGAGGATTCTCCACGGCAGGGCTTCTCAACAGCAACAGCACTATTGACAATCTGGGTGGGAGAGTCTTCGTTTGGGCGAGGGGTATGTACTGTCTGGTGCCTTGTAGGATGCTTAGCAGCATCCCTGCCTCCTCCCCTTAGATTCCAGGGGTACCCTATAGTTGTAATCACCCCAAATATCTCCAGATGTTCCCAATATCCCTTAGGAGACAACATCACCTGCCTCCCCTGTCAAGAACCTCTGCCCTAGGGAAACCCAGCTCCTGAGATTTGAAGCTCAGGAACTTCATTTCTAAGGAGGTAGTTCCCAATGGTTAGGGGCGCAGCCCTGGAATTGGATGGATCATACCTGAGAAACAACTCTAAGGAGAGCACATAGTACATGTTTAATAAAATGTGGTTGTGGTGTTAGAAATCATCACTATTATTTCTCTACAATGAAAGTTTCTATACAGAGGGGGGAAGTGAGTGCAGTTGCCAGGGGGCCCAGAGGGAGGTCAGAAAGACAAGACTGAGGGGACTCAGTGCGTCCTAACTTGGCCCCTTGCCTGGGTGGCCTCTGAGGCCCCTACTCGGCAGGCCTGGCCAGGCTGGGGCAGGGATGTTTCCGCTTTGCTCTCAGGCAGGCCTGAGGAATGATATGTCTGTGCCCTCCAGGTGTGACTCCTGTGATTCTCACGATGGCCTTCCTGATTACTGTCTTGGGAACTGCCATCATAGGTCTGATTTTAAGGATGCAGAAGGGAAAGCTGCAGAGGCAAAAGAGAGACATTTGGTGGCAGATCAATTATGCCGACATCACCATTCTGCCCCAGAACAAGGTAAGGCCAACCCGGCCCAGATGTCCATTTTCCTCCTAACTTCTGCTGATTTGTGGAAGGGACCTCATCCAGGAGCTTAGGAGAGCAGAGGCTGACTCATTTATACAGTGAGCACTTAACAGAGAGTCTCGAGCCCTGAGTTCCGGTTGTAGGCCTACCACTTCCTTGCTGAATATCTCTGGGAGCATCAGGTCTGGGCCTCGGTTTCTGAATTCTTAGAATGATCAGATAGTCCCTAAAGTTCCTTCAGCTCCATTACCTTGTGGGTGTAAGCTCAAATATGAAAGCTGGTGTTCGGAAAGCATCTGGTTATTTTCAAAGCCACAGTAACTCCTTTAATCTACTGATGACTAAGACAACAAGGTTCATCTGCTCGACATACACGTGTTGCACATCTACTAAGGCCAAACATAGCTCAAGGCACTGGGTGCACTGCAAATGAGAAGCACCCCGAGGGAGGCACGTGCTCCCAGAGGTATCTGCACGCTGAGATGGGAGCCTTGCAGCTGGAGGGATTTGATGTCTCAGCATTGTGAAGGCTTCAGAGAGGAGGTGACATTTGGGAAGATCGGGTTTGCTAGTGGCGAGCAGGAGAGGAGTAGTAGCACAGGGGACGCCAAGGTGTGGGGTGCGCAGGGCTGGAAGGCTTGGCATACGTTTGGTAAGCCTGGCACTGTTTGGTAAGTATATAACATTTACAAAATTTCCAAAAGTACTACCATGACGGTCTTTTATGCATATTTTAGCTGGAAATTTTCACGTGTCTTTTCTTTCTGTCCTTTTTGTTTTTGTTACTGATATCAAACACTGTCATTTTTGCAAACCTATATTGATTATTCTGGAGCACTTATTGCCTAACCAGAAATGTTAGTAAGAAATGTTCTTTAGACTGGAAAGACTTAAGGCTTTATTCTTTAATAAGGGTTTTTTGTTCTGGGAGGGACAGAGAGAGGGTGGGATCAATTTTACTTTCAGCTCAATTTATTAAAAATCCAAAATGAAATACATTTTATCTCAAAAATCAGCAATTTTACAGCTCTGGCTGGGTAGCTCAATGGGTTGTGGGCTTGACCCCTGGTCAGGGCACATACAAGAATCTCCGATGAATGCATAGATACGTAGAACAACAAAGTGATGGTTCTCTATCCCTTCCCCCATCTCTTTCTCTTTCTCTCTCCATTCATCATTCTCTCTCTAAAATCAATAAGAAAAAAAAAATTCAGCAATTTTACAATTTCAGCTAGAACCTGTTCAGCAGAACATACTACTCAAGATTTTAAGAGATTAACAAGGTTTGTCGAGCTCCTCTTGACTCAGAATTCACATATCAGAACAGATGTGTAAATCTTAAATATCTCAAAGCGAAAAGAAAGGCATTCTATCTACAATGTTGTTGCTTTCATAGGAAGTACTAAAATTAGCCTGAGGAACGCAGGTTTGCTCTAACAGGTGTTAAGTCTAATTGTAAAGATAAGGAGTCTATTATGGGTCAAAATCAAACATTCCTCTGATGATATGTACATATTATTCCTGTTATATTGACTTTATTTTCCAAATTGTAGCTTGTAGAATTAGTTTCCTTTTAATTGATATTCTTACATAACTATTTATTCATTAAAAGAGTTATGATCTGTTTAAAAAAAAAAAAAAAAGGTGACGTGGCAGGTACCAAGTCAGGGAGGCTCCAGAATGCCAAGACCAAGAGTTTGGGGTTTATCAGTAAGTCCTTGGGGATTCTGGGGCTCACCGCTCTGCTCATGGGGTGAATAATACATTAAGGGTATAGGTGTCATTGTTGGAATTCTGAGCCTCCTCTTCCCTCTTCAGCCAAAGCAGCTCTGATCTCCCGGGTTTGTACATTAGGGTTGCTGGGAAGACTCTCCTTGAAAAACAAGGTTCCTTTGCTTTAAAGACATTCCCTAGCTATTGGGGAAGTGCTGGGTGTGTTACACAGAGAGATAACATGGTTAGATTTAGGAAAATAACTCTGGCATGAGGCCATACATCCAGTTAAGTGCCAGAGCCAGAACTTGACTTTGGGTAGTCAGACCCCAGAGCCTGCCCTCTTAGCAGACGCAAGAGTGATGTGGGTAGCAGTTAGGCAATCACACCTCCGGTCAGAGAGATCAGGGTTCGAGTCCTGGTTCTCCCTTGGTACTCATTTTCCTCATCTACAAAATGCACAGTCTCTTCATTGCATGCTCACTCCTGAGAGACCCTGGATTGTGTCTGTTTTACAGCTGGCCCAGAGATGCACACCTGTATCGAGAGGGAACAGCAGCAACGCACCTAGTGTGATGACTTCTGGGGACTTCAGCTCCTTTGTCAAGAGTCAGCAGGGGGAAGAGCTCTTTTATGCCCCAGCAGGGCTTTACCAGGTACTTCGGAGAGCAAGGTTGCCGCATGAAGTGTGTGTCTCTGTCCCCTTCTCTGCATGCCCTTTCTGCCAGGCAGGACATTCTGAACAGGAGAATGTTCTCCCAGTAGGTGCCAGGTAGTCTTCTGACTCCAAACTCCTGTTTCTCCACTTTAATGTGCCTATGAATCGTCATAGGCCCTTATTAAAATGCAGATTCTCATTCAGCAGGTCTGGGGTGTGGCCTGAGATTCTGCATTTTCCCTAACCAACTCCTACATGATTCCTATGCTGGCTTCTGTGTTAGACTCATCTCCATCAAATAGAACTTTTTATGACTGTGGTAATATTCCAAATCTGCTCAGTCTAATATGGTGGCCACTACCATCCTGTGACTATTAAACATTAGTGTGACTGGGGAACTGAATTTTAAAATTGTATATAATTTTCATTTAATTGGCGACATGGGGCTAGTGGCTATCTTAGTGGCTAGTAGAGTGCTAGAGCATGGATTATTTCATTTTCGGTACTTTGGCACTGATGAATCAGTCGTGGGTATTGATGCTTCTACTGTAGAAACTGGCACCTGCTGAAACCTGCAACATCATTCCTGCCTGCCCCCCTCCCCCCCATTCCACATGCTCAACTATGATGGCTGTCTCTGCTTAGCAAGAAGGTCAAGTCCCCTGGAGGAAAATTTTGTAAAGAAAAAAATCTATATTTATTCTTTGAAATGGAAGTCCCAGAGAGTAAGGGCAGAAAGCTCCAAGCGAGGGAAGACTTGTTCCTTGCCTTAAATTGGGTTTAGCAATGATTGGAGCCAAATCATTCCCTAGGCAACTAAACCTATTTTTCTACATGTTTGCTTGAGTTTTCAAATGACAAAAAAAAAAAAACAACAAACCCCCCAAAACAACCCTCCTCAGATATTATCATCCATAAAACCCAGAGGGCCTTCATTCATATAAAACTATTGATATATCACAGTCCACTAGCCATTTAGAGATGGAAGCCAATGATTTGTGGCATGCCATTATTGGTTAATCTTTGTGAAATGTTTCCCTTCCTCTCCCTCAAATACATCACTGGGTTCCCCACATCTGTCGACTGTATGAAAGTTTCCAAACCCTTTAACAAGGGGCTCAGGGCTCTCTGTTGTGTGGCCCCAGACTACTTTCAGAACCTTTTCTTCTTGACCAACATCCTATACTCATCCAGTTGGTCTTGTTGAATATGCCATGTTTGATTCACTTTCAGGCAATGCCATGCCTGCTGCCCCTTCCCCCACCCCATCTGGCACCTTCTTATCCTTCAAGGTTCAGCTTAAGCATCACCTCTTCAAAGGAGCCTTTCCTTCATCCCACAGGGATCCCTTCCTCCTTGGAATTCCCATCACAGTCCTGGGTTCTTTGCAATTAATCCCAAGTAAAAGTGGCAGATCTTGGGAGGACACTTAGTTCATGCTGAAGCTTACATTCTCTTGTGTCCAGATTCTCCCTCTCCTACCCAGATCATTCCAGATTATGGTATATTTTTGTGGTGATTGATTCAGTGACTCTCTAAAAGCAGACTCACTAGGTAATAACAATAAGATATGCCATTTACTGAAAACTTGTTATGTGTCAGGCATTTAGTTAACAGTGTTAACATATTTTAAGATTTAATCCTCACAGTAATACTATGGGATCAGTATTATTTTTAATCTCCATTGTATAGATGAGGATATGGTGGCTGGGAGAGGTTAAATCCCTTGTTCAAGGTTATGTAGATAGTAAGTGGGAGGAATGGGCTTTGAACCAGGTATCTGACTCCAGACTTACTTTTATGACCTCAACTCCATATTCCTCTGAATGATAACGGGATGTTCCAGTCTGGCTGTACTACCTACAAATTTGTGACCTTGGACAAGTTACCTAACCTCAGTGATCCTGTTGGGGAATGGGCTCATCATTCCTACCTTGCAGGACTGTGATGCCTGTTAAATTGCACCTTATGTGTTAAGCATCTAGCTAAGCGCCTAGGGTAGCATAGTGCCACCCTAGGCTAACTCAGCACCTAGCTCAGTGCCTACCTAGCTCAGTGCCTGGGGTAGCACAGTGCCACCTAGGGCTGATTTGGGCAGTGAGGAGCTTGATGATCCTTTTCATAGGCCGACTTCTTCCCTGTCTTCTTGCTCCCCTTCCTAGCTCTTTCTGAGTAGAGCTTTTTCTGGATCACCTTGGGTTAAGAACATTCCGCTTTGTCTCTGGTTATAGGGAAGCCATGTGGCCATCTGCTATATTGGTGACCAAGCAGAAGCCTGGATCAGGAAGCCATCTGTGCTGCAGGAAATCCGGCTGGTGAGACCCCGCCCCGGGAGGAGACAAAGTGACGCTGTTTTTGGCCCCCGTTGCCAGCCCCCTGTTCCCACCTGACTTGGGAGGGGTCCCAGCGCACAAGAAAGCAGCTTTCTGGGGTGGAAAGGTTTACCATATGGGTGGAAAGCAGCTTTCCTTAACTTGGCTTGCCATCCACAGCCCCACAACAGCCTCAACTTTAGAACTCAGACTTTTTGGCCTGACTCAGGCACCTGAGGCCTGGGATACCTCCTAGCTTTGCTCATTCCCCTTAATTCTTCCTGACCTTACTTCTGCATCTTTAGTCTTTCTATCTGTGATGGCTGCTCACCTCCCTTGAACCTGGTCCTCAGAGGAAGTCAGGTTCATGGGGTCTGACTTCTTGCTCTGAATCTGTGATCTGTCAGGGCCCACACACTGACATTGAGGCCATAAATACAGGAGGCAGGGCTGGTATTTACTGTGATGTGATTTTAATTAATCCCCGTGGCTAAGGTCAGACTTTGGTCCTTCCTCTTGTTTATATAGCAGAGGCTGACTGTCTGGATTTGCCTCCCAGCTCTGCCACTAGCAAGTGGTATGATCTTCAACATGTTACTTTAGCTTTTGGATATCAGTTTCCTCATCTGTAAAATGGGAGCAGTTAAAGTTCTTACCTCACAGGGTCTTTGGGAGAATTAACTGAAAGTTTGTAAAGCACATAGTATAGTCCCTAGCACAGAAGACGTAATATAATCATATGCTATTGTTACCATTATTATTTTCAGGTGTATGAATTGAGGCATGAAAACATCGTTCCCTTCTTTGGTGTTTGCACAGAACCACCCAACATCTGCATTATCATTCAGTATTGCAAAAAAGGAAGTCTTAAGGTAAGTAAAATAGCAAATCTTACCTTAGGTTTGATTAGCAGCAGCTAATGAAGAACCTTATCAATGCTTTTGCCCCTTAGTCCAAGAACAGTTCCTCTTTGGTCTAATTGCAAGACCTGAATTATCCTGTTGGGCTGCCTGCAGGGGATCAGATTAGCAGTGGAGTTGTCACGGGTCTGGTTTCCTTTGTTCTGGGTAGAAAGCATCTGAGCTTGGTTTCAGCTCCTGAGCTGTCACAGCTACCCGTAAATTGCATCGCTGGGCCCATCCTGCCCACAGTAGGTGACCATCCACTTTATGTCAGGAACAGGGATGTGTTTGTAAAACTCCAAACTGTGTAACCTTCTCAACATTGAGTCAGATTATGATATTTCCTGGAAAATTTTTCAGCTCTGTCTTGGGTTGTATTAATTCTGATCAAAACCATCCGATGTTTTAGAACCAAAACCATTGAACATACGGAGCTCACTGTGCTTCAGGTTGAATCACTGGTGATATTTTCGATAACTGTGTTTTGCAGGATGTTTTGAGTAATTCTGATACTGAAATGGATTGGATATTCAAGCTCTCATTTGCATATGACATAGTCAATGTGAGTATGACATAAACTATTTTAATGAACAAATACCATAGGCTTTTGAACTGTTTTGTGTCGTGGATTAAATCAAATCAGAATTTTCCCGAAAATTGTGGTCCTTCTCAGATCTCTTCCTCAAACAAAATGATCCCACTTCTACAATCTACCACTTCAAACAAATATATACTACTTCAGTCAGATTTTCCATTCTTTTCTCTCCCCTTGATCTCAAGTAAATATCAAGAGAGTAAAGTATTTTATATTACAGTTGGAAGGGATGGTAGGTTTACCCAATCAGGAAAAATCATGGTATTTACATTTCAGGATAGAACTTTTTACTAAAGTTCTAATTACTAGACCATAAAGCAATTGGAGAAAGGATTCTGAATCCTCCTTCCTTTTCCTGGGTCCTCTATTCTTTTTCCTGAAAGTGGGGATCAGAGCCACAGTACCCACAAATCTGGGACACAGCGATAGAGCTCTGCAAATTTAAATAAGCAGGCAGAATCTTTACTTTGGGCAAAGAGGCCTGTGGTGGCTGTTAAAAAAGAGGATAATAATAATAATAATAGCTAAAATATATTTACTTTGGCCCCAATACTTTCCAGGACCTGTATATATTAATTTACTTAATTTTCACAACAAAATATAAGGTAGATCTATTATTATCCCCGTTTCACAGATGGGAGGTAAGTCAGATGGGCCATGTCAGTGTGGACCTGAGGCTGATGTCTTCAACCTGGGCTGTTCTTTCTAAACTCACCACATCTGTTTTTACCATAGTAGGGAGGACCAATCCAGGATTGGGTTCTGGTGAGGAAGCCCCTCAGTGTGACAACAATCAGGGCTGGCCCCCATCTGTCAATCAACAGTCCATTCATCAGCCAATAGACTCCTGTGGGCAAGACCCAGCCTGGGTGTTGGGGGGGATACAAAGGTGAAACAGAAGCTCTGCCCTTTTGGAGTACAGGGCCAGTGACTCACTGAGTGACTTTTGACTTTCGGTCTCCTCTGTGGACCTCAGCCTCCATGTAGGTGAATGGATGATGTTGGCCTGTTGATATCCAAAGGCTTGTCTTTCTCGAGGATTTAATTGCTCTTTGTTTCTAAGAAGCTGAGTCTTAATGGCCTTGCAAGACTTTGACTTCCTAGGCCTTAAGGGGAAGTAATTTAGACAGAAACTTTCTTGTGATTGGGTCTCTTTGGATGACACTGAGCCAACTCTGTTATTTCAGTAAACTTAATTGAGCATCTGTTAATGATTTATCTTACTCTGGGCACCTTTGTAAAAAGGCAAGGACTTGTTTCTAACTTTAAATGGCTTAAAATCTAGGTAGAGAAAAAACTGTCAGGAAATGGACATATAAAATTATTGAAGTGGCAGTGGCACAGTGAGAGAATATGATGTGGCATCCTCTCCTACTCTGGCTCCTCTCTCCTTCCCTTCACCCACTTTCCCTTCCCTACCCAGCAAACTCAGGGAAATACTCCAGACTTCCAATGATCTGTCTCCTGCCCCATTCAAAACAGCTGACATCATTTATATTGGATGTGAAGAGAAAGCTAGTGAATTCTCCCCAAGGTAGGAATGCCCAATAGATTTAGCCTTTTCAGTGTGGGCATTTGGCTATTAAGAAGCATTAAGCCAAAAGTTTCTCTGGAAACTTAATGCTGGGTGGGTGAGAATGATAATTAAAGGGGGAAATCTCCTGAGTGACACTGAGGTCACTCAGGTCACTGAGTCTGTCCCCTTCTCTATGCCAGAATGACAGCTTGGAACCTTGTTTTGGAAGGACCACTTTCTCTTGAAATGAAGTGTGCACATGATGGAACCATGTAAGGAAGTCGCAGTGAGCTAGGCTGAGGCACATTGAGGACCTTCAAGACCAATTACTCTGCCAGCATTCCTTGAAAGGGACTCCAGGCAATTTCTTAGAGCTTTACCATGGGTGACTCTGACATGAAGCCAGGCACTGGGCCGAGCTCTGTGGTCAGATTATGTTTCTGGCCACCACAGACCAATCATAAAAACAATATCTCTCCTGATGCCCATTTGACCAGAACCTCCTTTACACCAGGTATCAGAGAGATTCTGGGATGCCACCGACTTTTCAAAATAACAGAAGTATATTGATTGAGCACCTATTTTTGGTCAAACCTGATTCTGGTCATAGAGGGCACAGAGGAGTAAGGCTCATTGTCCTGTCCCCAAGGAGTCCAAACGGCCTGGGACAGAGCTTTGGAGATATAATAGTCTTCTTAAGTGAGAGATGGGTCTCCATCTCTAAGGAAGAGGAGTCTTGATGGATTAAGAGGATAAAGGGCAGTTGGCACAGAAGTTGTCTTGAAGCCTGGCTCTGCCACTTATGGACCAGGTGACTGTAACTACCCTGAGCTTCAGTGTCCCTGTGAATAAAATACAGATAACAGGAGTGCCTACCTCTCAGGGTTGTTTTGAGGACAAAAGTATGTAAAATGGTTAGAACCACGCCTGCCTCACTAAAGGTACCCAGTGAATATTGTCAGTATTAGTAGGACCAGTAGGGTTACTGTTGCCACAGATAACTCTATTACTAGTACTAAAAAACATGCGTTTCCTTATTTTATCCCTTCATCAGTCCTGTGGGATAAGTCTGCACTGTCCAAATATAGCAGCCACCAGCCACATGTGACTATTGAACCCTGGCAATGCGACTCGTCCAGATGAGATGCGCTAAAGGTGTAAACTATATGCCAGATTTTGAAGACTTAGAAAAAAAAACAAAAATAAAATATCTGATATTTTTATGTTATTACATGTTAAAATGATAGTATTTTTAATACATTGGCTTAAATAAACTATATTATTAACCATAATTCCACCTTTTTAATGAAAAAATTAAAAACTATGACTGTGGCTTGCATTGTATTTCAAGTGGACGATGCTCTAAGTAACTCACAATGAACTTGATTATTAATTCATCAACTCCAATATTAATATTAATATTTACCCCCTTTCACAGGGAAAACATGAGACTTAGCTGGGTAACAGAACCTGACCAGCTGGTACGAGGCAGACTGGGGCTTGCAGCTGGTCTCTCTCTAGAGCTGGGCTGTGCTACGTTTCCTCCCTTTCAAGTACCAGAGAGCACAGATGTGGGACCCAGAGATAGGAGCCCTGGGGGCCACCCCCAACTTTCTAACAGGAAAATAAACATAACTAGCAGACTGGTAGGTGATAGAATTGCCAAATGCATAACACCTGACACATAAATCATGCACCTCTCATAGTTCAGTTTGTTCTCTGACAATGTACGTGCACTCTTGCATTTCCGTCAAGCTAGAAGAACAACCACCACAGCAGAGAGATGTGTGCTGTCTCCCGGAGAGGGCTACAGACCTAGGATTCCGAGTGTCCCCAAACAAGTGGTGTATGCCCTGTGGAATGAGCTCTACTAATACCCCTGATGTCAGGGGGGATCGGTGGTGACCAGAATGTAAAATGTCTCATGCCTGGGGTTGGCCTGGCAGCAGTGAGGCAAGGGATGGTCGTGGGTGTCAGGGGCAGTTCTGATGCATGGAGATGTCTCTGTGAGGTCGGCGAGTACTCTGGATGGGACACAGGTCTCCCCAGATTTCAAGCCCAGACCTGGCCAGTGGGTGCCTCCCTAGAGAAGTTCCAGAGAACTCTAGCCAGGCCCTTCCAGGTCCAGCTGAGTTGGTTGCATGTTCAAAATGTGATTCACCTTTATTATCTCATAAAAACAAGCCACTCTGATAAAGGAATGCAACCTCTTAATTTTGGGGGCAAGAGGGCAATGGTGTATTCATTGTCCTTTAAGTTTCCTTATTACTTTCTGTATTAGCCTGTATTTCTAAGGCAATATTGGCTGAGGGCTCTTGCTGAGGTGAGACTCAGCCAGACCTGCCAGACTCAGCCTGGCATCACTGCTGAGGAAGAGGTGAGTCCCTGAGCTGGCGCCCAGGAGGTCCAAGGGCCCTGTGTCTGGGTGCAGTAGTCCACTCAGGAGCCCTCCGCACACTCCTCCTTGCTGGAACACTGAGGACCAGTGCTTCCCCGTGGCCACACACATGGGGGACTTCCCCCCTTCTCAGCTGGGCTTGAGATTCATTTGAACCTGGCTGTTCTTGAATAAGGGTGCTGGGAGAATTAGGTGCACTTTGACCTACCCTCCTCTTCCTCTACAGTCACCCAGGGTGCTGGAAACGGCAAAATCTAGTGGTTTAGAAGAAGCTGGGTGTTGCAGGCAGTCCAGTCTGGGTTTGTCTCCTAGCTCTGCCCCTACTCCTTGGGAGCAGTTTAAAACCCTAAGTTTCCTGGTTATGAAACAAAAAAGGAGAATATTAACCTGCCTCAGGAAAGGCTAAAGGCGATACGATGTGTAAGGTACCCTGTTCCCACTACTTCAATGTATATATAGTGCAGGGTGTCTCAAAAGAAAGGTTTATGGTTACTTACTTGTTCGTCACGAATCCGTATTACAGTCTGGATGTCCATGGGACCTCATGCTGAAATGAAATGATCACTTCTCACTCCTAACTCTTCAGAGGCTTTTATTTTATTTTTTTAAATTTTTTATTATTATTTTTTTTTATCAGCAAAGGAACAATTGGTCAGGGGCCTGGACTTGAGAGTCACACTGCAGAATTCCCAATCCAGCTCCACAGCTGGCCAGCTGTGTGACCTGGGCCAAGTTCATTTCTCCCTTTTCTCATCTGTAAAATGAGGTGGACGAGAGTACCACCTGCCTCTAAGAGTCGCTAGGTGTTGCATGAGCTATGTTAAGTAAGGGACTTAGGACAATACCTGGCATAAGGCTAGCCCTCTAAACCTAAAACAAAACAAAACAACATCACAAACAAAACAACAACAAAAACAAAAACAAAAACCCCAGATCTGGTAAAAGCTGTTTTTTCAATCTGGCTGGTGCAGGTTAATCGGCTCTGCAACGGCCCTGTACCTGTGACATACTGAGGCTGTCAGTTTTCTGCCAGCTTCCAAAAAAAATATTCTGAAATAAATGATTCAGAGACTCAGATTAAAGATGTAGAGGGACTTTATGTCAGTATTTTACATCCAAGAAACTGGCTTTCTCTTCAAGCCTTTGAGGAGGGTAAGGAAATGAAAACCGAAACGACAAACAGCGAGCCCCCTGTCGCCCCAGACTGTGGTTATGGCTGGCTTCTGAAATGCAGTCAGTCGTTTTCCCTTAATCTTTGTTTCACCACTTCCAGGTCTGCCCTTGGAAAACCGGAGAAATACAAACACCTGCCTCTCAACTCGTGTTTCAGACGTGACAGTTCTCATTTTCCAAACTGGTCTCTTCTTCCCCCTGTCCTTCCTAAGTCATTGCTTCCCTCCTCAACTGCAGGCCTTTCTTCGAACCCCTCTCTGCCCATGGGAAGACCCTCCCCCCACCATCTCCTTCCTGAGTGAGGGCTATCACTGCCTTTCTTTTTTAAAAAATTAAGTTTATTGGGTGGCACTGTTTAATAACATTACATAAGTTTCAGGTATACAGATTTATAACATATCATCAGTACATTGCATTGTGTGTTCACTGCCCAAAGTCTAGTCTCCTTCCGTCACCAGGCATTCGACCCCCTTACCCTCTTTATCTTCTCCCCACCTCCTTCCCTTCTGGTAACCATCACATATACTGTTGTCTGTGTCTATGAGTTTCTTTGTTCATTTGTTGCTTTCTATTTTAGATCCCACCTATGAGTGAAAGCGTATGGGTCTTGTCCTTCTCTGTCTGACTTATTTCACTTAACATGATCCATGTTGTCGCAAATGACAATATGTCATTTTTTATGACTGAGTAGTATTCCATTGTGTAATGTGCCACATCTTCTTTATCCCGTCATTCACTGAGGGACACCTGGTTGTTTCCAGGTCTTGGCTCTTATATCATTGCCTTTCTGACTCACTTCCCTTGGCAAGCATTTCCAATTACGGCATTCTTTCTCATATATTCTTTATCCTATTTATACACGTTTCATTATCATTTAAGTGGATATTACTTTGTGTCATGCACCGTGTCTGGCGTCCCATGTGCATTATCACATCTAATTTCCACAGCCACCCCACGGGGTAGGGTTCATTGCCATCCATTTTGATAAGAGTGAGGCTGACAGGGATAAATAAGGTAACATGTCCTCTCCTAAGTGGTAGAGTTGGGATTTGAACTCAGGAGCCTGACCACTAGGCCATATTTATTTTAAGATGGTCTTGCCTTCATGGTTCCACACTGAGGGACTAGACATTGTTTTCTTCTTTTTGAGTGTCTGTGACCTGGTTGAATTCTTAGGGGAGGGATTGTGTCAGTGGCTCTTGGACAAATGAACAGGGTAGCTATGCTCCCTACCCTGGGTCTGTGCATCCGTGTTCCTTTCCACCTGTCTCCCCTTCCACTGGTGTCCATCGGTACCTGCTCTAATTCACTTGCTCGTTTTCATCCTCCCAGGGCATGCTGTTCCTTCACAGGAGCCCGCTGAGGTCCCATGGCAACCTGAAGCCTTCCAACTGCCTGGTGGATGGTCGGATGCAGGTGAAGCTGTCGGGGTTTGGGCTGTGGGAGCTCAAGTATGGCCAGACATACAGAACACATGAGAAAACGACGGACCACTCAGGTAATCACTGGCAGGTCTTGGACCCACTAGCCATGGCCAGAGTGGTGAAGAGGTCCTTACCCCACTTCTGCTTCCTGATGCTCATGGGCACAAGTGCCTGTGTATGGGCCTTCCTTCAGAGCTGGCAGCGGCGTGTGGCTGCTCTGCTCACCCAGGGAGATGAGAACAGGTGGCAGGGGTCGCTGGGGTGATGTCTGAGTTAGGAGAACTAGTTATCAACCCAGCTCAGCTGGGTGACCTGAAACGAGTCACTGTCCTTGTCTGTAGTCCTCTCTGTCCCATCACATCTTCCTACCTTCTCAGTGTGGAGTGACGATCTGCCACTCACTTTGAGGATGATGAGTTTAGCAGTTCTCTGTTCTCTCTGTGTTCCAGTATCACTGGGGAAGCTTTTAAAAATTTGTAGGGGCTGAGTCCCGCCCCACATCCACTGAATCGGAAGATGGGGTCTGGGTATCATATGGTTTTTAAAAGCTCCCAGGTGGTTCTGGTAGGACCCACCATCCAGAGTCCACCCCTCCTGCTCATGAGAGCAGCTGAGGCTCCGGGACTCTTCCTGCGCGTCCAGGGTTAACTGAGTGCTCTTGAGTCTCGCCTCGCACGTGACCAGGCCCTGTTGAGCCCAGAGCCCTCAGCGCTGACCAGCGCTCCCTGGAGCAGCACATGGCCGGCAGCTCTGCTGAGCGCATGTGGGAGGTTCTGTAACACGGGATACATTGGGTCTTCCAGAGAAAGACAAAGGGGGCAATTCAAAGACCTGCCAGAAGCCACTCCTACTTCTCCATCCTCCAGTATATTTTGTTTTAATGACTATAACCTATAATAACATAAACCTATACACCTCACCGCAAATAAAGGTAAATGTATAAAATATCCAGAATAGGTAAATCCAGAGACAAAATGCAGACTGGTGGTTTTCAGGGACTGGGAATAGAGAGGAGGAGGGAGAAACTGCTTCAGGGGTGTGGGGTTTTACTTTGGGTGACAGAGGTATTTTGGAACTGGATAGAGGGGGTGGTTACACAACATTGTGAATGTACTAAATGCCACTAAATTGTTCATTTTAAACTGATTCGTTTTATGTCATGTAGGCAATTCAGAAAAGGAAAAGAACAAGAAAAACCACCTGTCACTGCATAGCCATGAGTTACCCACTGTTAACCTGTTAGTGCCCGTCCTTCCTGGTTATTTTCTCCGTGGTCACACACTCGGACCCCTCGTCACCCTTTAAGTCAGGCTCCAAGGGGGCTGACTTCTCAGGGGCTGGATGCTTTCATTTCCCCTGAGCTTTCCCGAGATAGAAAGGGTGGCTTTCTGGTTCTGCCCGGAAGCTCTCTCAGTGCAGGCCAAGGTCTCATTGCTTTGCAGAGCTCTACTGGACCGCCCCAGAGCTGTTGCGGCTCCCAGAGGCACCCCGGTCGGGCACCCCCAAGGGAGATGTTTACAGCTTTGCCATTCTGATGAGGGAGCTGATTCACCACCACGGCCATGGGCCTTTTGATGACCACGACGAGGCACCGGACGGTAAGGCGAGGAGCGTCTCCTGGGCAGGCTTTGGTTTATCAGGGTTAGTTTGTAAAGGCTTGTTGTATTAAATGGGTATTAATTTACACTTTATTGCACTCTTATTTTTTAATTCATTTTTTAAAGAATTAGAAAACAATTGCAATTTGATTTTAAAAAGTCAAGGAACTCAGAATTATGTAACTTTTTCTGTAACAGCAGCCAGATCCTGTTAGAAAATGTGTAAGATTGTGCTGGTTCTCCACACAGTATCCTCCCCTGGCTTCCCATTTGAGGAGTGACAGCTAAGTCCTTACAATGGCCTACGTGACCACCAGAGTCCTCTAAGCCAGCCTCAGCAACCTATGTTCATGTCCTAGGGCCACCATAGTAAGCTCCCACAAGCCTACAGCCTGAATTTTATTCTACAACAGAAATTTATTCTCTCATATTTCCAGAGGCTAGAAATCCAAATTCAAGGTTCGTCAGGGTTGCGCTTCCTCTAGAAGCTTAAGGGTCGATCCATTCTTTGCTCCTTCCAGCTTTTGGTGGCTGCCCACCTTCATGGGCTGGAGGCCACTTGGCTCCAATCTGCCTCCATCTCCACATTGACGACTCCTCAAAGTCTCTCTCTGCTGTCTGTCCCCTATAAGGACACTTGTTACTGGATTAGGGCCCACATGGATAATCCAAGATGCTCTCCTCAATCCAAGACACTTAATTATATTTACAAAGACCTATTTTTTTTTTCCTCAAATAAGGTCACAATCCCTGGTTCTGGAGCTTAGGACATGGCCAAGTGTCTTTGGGGACCACCATTCAGCCCACTACCCCTTCCTAATTCCACCTCCCATACTTTCCTTTCAATCAATCACACTGGCCGCGTTCCTGTGCCTCCACATGCCTGACCCACTTCTACCCGAGAGCCTTTGCACATGCTGTTCCCTCTGCCTGAATATCTCTCACCTTATATTGGCGTATGCAAATTGCCTCATTCTTTCGTGAGGACTACACAATTTTTCATCCTAAGGATGTACCATATAGTATTGATTGATGCACATCTTGGTTGTTGGCCATTTTTTGCTGTTGCAAATTGCTGCCATGAGCATCCTTGAATCTTTGTGGACATATGTGAACGTTTCTTCAGGATAGGTTTCTGTCCATGAAAATGAATAAATAAATGCATTTAAAACATATTTAATTTTTTTTTTTTGGTAGATGCCTAATTGTACACAAAGAGTATATTCAGGTTTTTTTGTTTGGGGGTGGGGGTAAGTTATCTCTTAACATGTTCCACCAGAGAAATTAAGGGTAAAATTAGTAGGAAATGGAGCAAAATTTGATCAAGACTAGGAAAATGTAACCCCTTGGAACTGTTATTTTCCGCCTTGGCTGCACATTGGAATTACATGGGGTTGAGTAACTGCTGAGGCCTGGCTCTCAGCCCCAGAGATTCTGACGCCCGCCTGAGCAGCAGGGGTTCAAAGCTCCCGGGTGATGCTAACGTGCCACCCAGGCTGAAAACGCTGTCTTGGGAAGACGACAGGGATCTGCACGCACACGTGTGTGTGCATGTGTGTGTGCGTGTGAGGTTCTGTGGACACCCAGCCCAGCTTCCTCTCTGATTTTTTTTCTTCCTCTTTTCCTCCCTGCCTACCATTTCAAGTCCATCCCCAGTGGCCTAACTCAAGTCTCGTCTTTAGATCGGGATGCATTCCTGGGAGCCTTTTTCAAGTCAGGAGGCTTTCTGAGTGTATGTAGTTACTTCGAAAGTAGATTCCAGTTTCTAATTTATGGCTAAATGAAGCAGAGGTGAGACTAATCCAAAAAGGTTAATCCAAGATCCAGGTGCCTCTGACTTGGGAAACAAGCAGCTACACAGATCTTCCCAGGCTGAGCCCAGGGGGAGCCCACCTACCACACTCAGCTCAGCTGCCCTCCGACTGTGCCAGTCGGGGTGGGGGTAAGAAGGCTGAGGACAGTCGGGATACTTCCCCCTCAGGGTAATCCTCTGCTCGCAAAGTTAAATGAGAGCCGGCCACGTGGGCGTGTGTATACGCAGGACTGGGACCAGGAAAAGTGCAGTGTGTGCCTACCTGATGGACCGACACGCTCCTGCCATCAACGTCTCCTACTTCCCCACAAATAATCCTGTGTGCCGGAAACTGGATAAATACTGACTCTCTGCGCGGGCACTAGACCAGGGGCTCTCAGATGCTGGTGGACATCAGTATTGCCTGGTTTGTTAAAACAGAATTCTGGGTCCCACCCTCAGGGTTTCTGACTCAGGAGGTCTGGGGTGGAAGCTGAGTGTTTGCATTTTTATCAAGTTCCCAGGTTGTCTGAACAGCCACAGTTTGCGAAGCACTGGTCTAGTGCGGTCCCTGGACCAGCGGCAGCCGCATCACCCGGGAACTTGTTAGAAATGCAGATTTTCAGGCCCCGATCCAGAACTTGCGATGTGGAAACTGTGGAGGTGGGTCTGGGATCTGTGTTTTAACGAGCCGCCTGCCGGCTGTTTCTGATGTACATATATACTAACTCGTATGTATATATGCGAGTACACCTATATCTACCCGGCTATATTCATGTTAAGCTAAACACAAGTTCATACTGACATGCCCAATGTCATTACCACACGATTCATTTATTCTGGTCTCCCCCATCCCTTATCCATAACCTCCCTTTGCAATAGTGAGACCTGGACGCCCTCCGTCCATTTACTCACTTGTCCAATCCTGTATACGGGCACAACACTTTCAGACGTGTTGATCTGTGCCCCATGAGAAGCCTTCTCACCAACAGGGACGTAGTCATTGTGAACAGTTCCTTTCATCTTCAGTCTTACGGTCTCCGGTCGTTTCAGAAGTGTCTTAAGTCAGCGCTTCCCCCACCCGCGCCCCTTCAGTGAGGGTCTGTGGTCCGTGGGTGATGCAGTGAGATTGTTGTGTCTCCAGTCCGCATTCTGCCTTGGAGCCATCCAGTCTCCCGCTGATAGATTCTTTTTAAACTAGCAACCTTTAAGGTCCGCTCTTTATGCTCTGAAGTGCTATGGGTTTTGGCAAATAGGCAGCATTATGTACCACAGGACTGTACAGAACAGTTCCATCGCCCTAAAAACAATTCTGGTCCTTCTTCCCCGATTCAACCCTCCCTCCTGCCCAGACTCCTGGCCGCCTCTGATCTGTTTTCTGTCTCTATAATTTTGTCTTTTCCAGAAGGTCACATACACAGAATTGTGCAGAATCTAGCTTTTACACACTAGCTTCTTATACTTGATGATATGCATTTAAGATTCATCCATATTGTTGCACCCAACAGTATTTTCATACCCAAAACATATGTACATTGTTCTCAAAATATTTCCTTTACAAAACCTGGTTAAGCAGAATATTTTATAAATTTCGGTAGAAGTCACTGAGAAAGTGAAGGAAAGTAGGTTTACAAAGTTGGACACGGTCAGGACACGTAGGTAACATTTACTGTTAAAATATCTTTTATGGAACATTTATGGAACGCAACATTGTATAAAGCACACTTTAGGGATTTCTACTATGAAATGCTTGTGTACTTCTGAAATCATACAGAGATATGCTTCACTTTAAGAAAGGTCTTATTAGAAATTAATCTAAAAACAGATTCGTCAGGGGTTACTTATATGATTTTCATTTAGATTCCTAATTTTTCATGAGCATTCAGGATATTATAAAATATTCAGATCTTTCTGAAATTGTAATCTGTTCAATCTACTTGGAAACTCAGTTTACAAATTTAGGAGCACATCTGTTTAGAGTGAAGCATACTATAAATGGCACACAGTTCCGACCTTGGCCTATCTTAGCCCAACATGAATTTCAGAAATCATCCACCGAATCAGAGACCCCACGGCGTCAGTCCCACTCCGACCTTCCCTGTCGGAGGAGAAGGGCGATGAAAGGATCATGGTCCTGGTGAGGGCGTGCTGGGATGAATCTCCAGAGAAGAGGCCCACCTTCCGTTCCATCAAGAAGATTCTACGAGAAGCCAGTCCTGAAGGGTGAGTTAGATGTACAAGTTAGACGTTTGCTCCTAACTATTTATCCATTAGAATTTTGAAACTATACGGCGGTGGGTGGTTCTGACTTCCTCCCTTCCTTCCTCATATACTCACTCAGTCCCTACCACAGGCAAAGCACTGTGCTACGTGCTTGTGAAAGTGGACTGATAAATTCTGCCTTTTTTCACAAATGTTATGAAAATGGGTCACACTTCCATTGCCCTCCTTTGTCCATTCTGGACATCGCTAACCCGCCAAGACCCTCTTTCCCAGGGAGACCTGTGATGTGGCCTCAGAATCTTTTTCAAACCAGCATCTGCAGGGTCAGGATGATACAATCGGGATTGAACTATGAGATAACGGATTATATGCCAACCTTAAAGCAGGGTATTGAGTTACATTTTTCATGCCTCTCCATTTTCTCAATAGTAACTTGCTTTAAACCAGGATGATTGTATCATCTTTTGCCACCTTGACCACATGAAGGCACAGCCATGCTAGAAGTAGCTTGAGTCGGTCGAGGAAGCCCTGTGCTGGGAGTTATATTACATTCGCAATACAACAGCCCCGTATCTGCATTCCCCACATCAAAATATCTTTAAATGGTATGTGCTGGGTCAGTTGGTATGTCTTAAACATTTTACACAGAAAATGTGGCCCCCAATGTCAAGGTGAGTATATTTCCCATGTGAGCCTCAGTCTCCTCATCTGAAAGATGAGGAATTTAAATTTCTCTGAAGACCCTTCTGATATAAGAGTCTATAGGATCTAGAAGTGTCCTTTATGTCTGTCATCTGGAAAGAAAATAAAGAATCACCTGTCCTACAATCTACGTTTTTGATTGGCTGTGACAATGGTATGAAGCATGATGGGAAGTGGGGGAGGCCAGTAAAGGCCACTGCTTGCTGGGTTCCAGACACGGCCCTGGGTGCTTTGTAGCCAAGATCTCCCCAAATCCTTCGAACAAGCCAGCAGGATATGAATCAGTATCCTCACATCCCAGATGAAGAAACTGAAATTCAGAGGAATGAAGGGCCCAGATCAAGATCACGGAGCTGGTAAAGGGCAGGCTCTGTCCTGCCACATGGCCTCCTCGCCAGTGTCCCCTCACTGCTGTCCGTGGGCAGCCCTCCAGGAGGAAACGCGCGAGACGTGTTCTTGGAATGTGTGGTTGGAAGCGGTGCTCCACTGTGGTCCTAGAGTTCTTAGAAACAGCTGTTCATGTCTGGGTTCTTTTAAAGCCAGGTGAGCGTGCTAGACAGTATGGTGAGCAAGCTGGAAGTGTACGCCAATCAAATGGAGGAGGTGGTGGAAGAGAGGACCAGCCAGCTGGTGGCGGAGAAGAGGAAAGTGGATAAGCTTCTGTCCGCAATTCTGCCCAGGTATTCCGGAGAACTGGGGCCCTTCGCAAAGGGCCCCAGGAAGTGCCAGCATTGACTCCTAAGAGGTTCCAAATGGAGAGAATATTTTCTTTTTCTTTTTTCCAAGAGTCCACCAGGGTCTTTTAAAATGGGTGAAGCACTTTGCATGTAATTTGGTGCACCCTGTAAAGGGAGACAGGGACATTGGCCCTGGAGCCCATAGGAACAATGTAGTGTAGGTCTTTTAGTTTTTAATTTTTAATTTTTTCTATAACTTTTATTTGTTTCTTTTTATTTGCATTCAGGTGTTAATTTATGTACTTGACCTGATTTGCTCAGTTTTCTTGCTCTCAGTCTTTAAAATACATGCTACCTAAAAATTCCCAACATGAAATATTTTTACTTTCGGCTCATTCATTCATATATGTCAAATGACTACAAAATCCATGCACTGACTGTCCCAGTTAAGAATGAGGGTTTTTGGAGACAATTTTTTAATAGTCATCTATATATTGTGTTGTATGTTCACCACCCCAAGGTGGAGGGCAAAGGGAGGATAAATGGTGATAGAAGGGAGACTTGACTTGGGGTGGATGAGAGTGTAGGTCTTTTACCTGGAAGATGGTGGGTGCACCAACAGGGGAGCGAGCACTAGATGGCGCCCTAGTTCCACACATCTAGTCAATTGCTGCCTTCCCAGTATTTCAGTTTTACATCTAAAACCTTTGCCCAATACAATATATACCCATGACTTTAGATTCAAAATTTCCGTTCTTATTGACTCTGTTTTCACCTGTGCACTCCCTAAAGCCTTGGAAGAAGCAATGCTGTTAAAATTCCTGCACCTTCCTGCATGTCTGCAGCAAAGGAATGGGGTCGAAGATTGCAATGTGTCAGTGTGAGCTTGGTTGATTGAAGTAAAAATACTGATTTATGGACTTCTGAATGCTCACATTTGCTTCCACATCTGCAGACTGAGTCTTTATAATCAAACTCTGTAACCACAGGGGAAAATAAAGTACCCAGGGAGAAAAATATTTTGGTAAAGGCATTTATGTGATCTGTTCCACTCCTACCCCAATTAAAATGTCTCTTTTGGCAAAATGCAGGTGGAAAAACAGGTGTCAAAAGAATCCCTTTAGATGGTGGAGTTTGTTCTTCAAAAACCTAGCCCACTGCAGCAAAAGGATCTACCAGGCCGACTTTGTAGGGCTATCGGAGCCGTGAATATGACACCGTTAAATAACGGTCCCTTTCTCTGGTTTCAGCTTCATTGGAGAGCAGCTCAAGGCTGGAAGATCCGTGGAACCTGAACACTTTGAGTCTGTGACCATCTTTTTCTCTGACATTGTCGGATTCACAAAACTCTGTTCTCTCAGCTCCCCCTTGCAAGTTGTAAAGCTCCTCAACGACCTCTACAGTTTATTCGATCACATCCTTAAAAATCACGATGTGTATAAGGTGAGCCACCTGGCTCCTAGGCCTGAGGGAGGATGAACCTCGCCTGAGACATGGAGACACTGGCTAGGAGCAGGGCTCCGCTTCGGGCTGGCAGTCTGTCTGTTTTCATGGCAGAACTCAATATTTTATTCCTGTTTGTTTTCTTGGAAAAGGGATTGATTAATCACAGATGTGTGTCCTTGTCAAGAAGCCTCTGTTGTTCCCTCTGTTTCCTTCCATTATTTCATCTCACGGTAAACTCATTTCTAAAAGAGGCATGGACCTTCTGCTGGGCTGGTCCCTCTGTTTCCCTCCTGAGTATACTGCCTGCAGATTCAGAGAGATTCAGGAGGTTCACCCTTCTTTAAAGGTTGTCTTTGGATCTTGTGTGAGTCTCACTTCTGTTACTGTGATCCTTAGCAATTCAAAGGAAGATAGCTTCCCACATTTCCACTGTCAGACTCACAGCTAAAGGTGAGGCACCCACCCCCTGCCCGGCGCTACTCTGGGGATATAAGAACAGGTCACCTGGAGTAAAACTGACAGCGGGCTAGAATAACAAAAACCGATCAAGTGCCTTCACTCAGGCGGTGCTGATGACGACCACTTGTGTTTCTGACTTTTGAGATGAGGCCAGATCACGGCCCTTGTTCACACATGCCTGATGGGCCGCTACAGAGCTCCAGTCTGACCATGATTCTAGCACTCTGCTGCGGCCCTGGGGCCAGGGAGAATCGGGGGACAGTATAGTCATGTTCCGCAGTGACACGTCCTCAACGATTGCCCCCCAGGGTTCCTCAGAGATGTTGCCTCTGTGAAGGATGAAGGAAAGGATGGTATGGGTAATCTCAAAGAGCAGATCACACACACCCAGCAGAACCTGCCTGGCTCAGGAGGCCTCCTCTGGGGTTTCCTGCTAGTGTTATCTGCTCAGTTATGCTCTGCACGAGAGAATCTGCAGTCAGTTCCTATCCTAAAGGATGTGCTCGTGGTGCGGGGAGGTGGCCTAGAAGCAGTTCGGCTTGTGTGCTACTTGACTCTCCAGTTTCATGGTAGCCAGGGGATGGAGGCGGTCGTACCACCCGCTGATGCCTGAAATGCCACCTTTACCACATTGTCTGTGGATTCTGCTAAAATGCAAGTGGGTCTGGAAAGGGCTGGGTGGAGCGTTAGGCTTGGACATGCCGTGTATTCTATGTTGTAAATGAGGGGAACCGGAAGGTGATTTTAGTAGGAGGTTGGGGAGGGAGGAGGGTAGATTAGGCAGATGCATACATTATGCATATGTGTAAACATTTGTGTTTTGTATAATATGTACACATGTATATACATGTATGTAAGAGCCCTGTGTGGGGTGAAGACATTTCAGTTGGGTCAGATGGATTCCACAGGGTGAGTCCATGTGATCCTTCAAGATTTATCCCATCTAACTGGTTTTGAAGTTGGGTTAGCCAAATAGGGTCATCACCAGTATCAGATTTCAGAGGAGGAAGCCGTGACCATGGGGGGAGGGCTCAGGGCAGGAAGGCTTCTTGGAAGAACCAGGACAAGAGGAAACTTGAGAAAATGCTGGGACTTGGATGGACTAGAGGTTAGGAAGTATGACCCTTCAGAGTCTGGGGCCTCAAAGTGAGGGTCAGCAATGAAAGACTGCCATCTCTGACCCCGCCCCCACGCTCATGGAGAGCACAAGGCCACATTGTTGCTTTATGTTCAGGTTGAAACCATTGGAGATGCGTACATGGTGGCTAGTGGACTTCCCATCCGCAAAGGAATTCGGCATGTGGACGAGATCGCTACGATGTCCTTGCACTTCCTCAGTGCCACCATCCACTTCCAGATTGGGCACATGCCTCAGGAGAAGCTCAAGCTGCGGATTGGCCTCCACACAGGTAGACAGCCGGTAGCCTTACAGTCCAGGTTTATTTCTAGTTAGCGACATTGCTTGGTAACAGCCAGGGCACACAGAGACTCCGAGGTGAACCAAAGACGAGGAGGAGGCCCGCACCAGGAGAGTTCTACTGAGCTGCCTTTCCTCCACGCCTCTGTGTCCAATGTCCTCTGGCCTGTTCTGTTTTTGTCAAACTCATGGGCATGAGACTTGGGAAGAAGTGACCTGCACTCGGTTTAATGACCTTCTGTCACTCTCTTGAAATTCTTAATAATTTTTGAGTGAAGGGGTCCCTTATTTTCATTTTTGACTGAGTCCTGCAAATTATGTAGCCAGACCTGCTCCCACCTATCCTCTGTGGCTTAACTAAGAGTGAACCTGACCGCAGTCAGAATGAATTAGTCCCGTGTTTGTGCTGCCGCCTCCGCTTTGTTTACACTCCTGGCGCATGAATAATATTGTCATTCATTTCTGTCATTCATTTTGTTACAACAACACACCCTAGACTGGGTGGCTTACACAGCAGACATTTTTCTCACAGTTCTGGAGGCTGGGAAGTCTAAGATCAGGATTCCAGCGTGTCTGGCGAGGACCACCTCCCAGCTTGCAGGTGGCGGCCTCTGGCTGTGTCCTCACATGGTGGGAGGAGGAAGCTCTGGTGTCTCTCCCTCTGCTTATCAGGGCACCAGTCCCCCCCGTGGGGGCTCACTCCCATGACCACCTCTAAACCTGACTTCCTCCCAAAGGCCCCACCTCTGCATACCACCGTATTGGGGGTTAGGGCTTCAACACGTGAATGTGGGATGGACACGTAGTTAGTTCATGATGATTGATTACGTCATTTCCCACCAGAAGTCTGCGGGTTCTGTAGATTGCCTCTTTGTAAACCCTAAGATCTATTGCCAAGCTTGGCCCCATGAGGGCACTTAACAAATATTTACTGAACTGCATTTGTTGACTTGCTGTGCATCGCGGAGTCCAGGACTGGCTTCCGCCCATCGTTCCCTCCCTTGGCAGGTCCTGTGGTGGCTGGCGTAGTGGGCATCACCATGCCCAGATACTGCCTGTTTGGAGACACCGTGAACGTGGCATCCCGGATGGAGAGCAGCAGTTTGCGTGGGTATCACTTACAGCCCTCTGCAGACACAGTATCACTGTCCCTCCAGTCCCCTATCTTTTGCCCGCGGGTATTTTTAGAAGACCCATTTGCATTCCGCCTGCTGGTGTTCATTTCCAGGGTAAGATCGTTACCCACTTCAGGCAACACGGACCACAGGCTTTGGAGTTTGCGCTGTCCTCTCTATGAGGCCATGTAAACACACTGCCTCCTTCCAAAACCACGCATCCTAACCTGTCAGGCACATTGAATAAGATCATTTAAATGAAGAGCAGGGGTCGGCACACTTTCCTGTACAGGGCCAGGCAATAACTGTTTCAGGATTTACTGGCCATAGTCTCTGTGGCAACTGCTTAACTTCTGCTGTGTGTGAAAGTAGCCTTTTACAATATGTAAATGATGGGTGTGGCCACGGTCCAACACAACTTTATTTGTAAACACAGGTGGCGGGTTGGATTTGGCCTGTGGGCGGTCATTTGCCCATCTCTGAACTATATAGTTTGGGTGATGTTGAAGAAACCTATGGCCAGGAACTCCAGGGGGCAGAAATTCTCTTATTTTACAGTAACTCCATTGCATTGATAAAACCTCTCTTTGAGCTTGTAAGGAAAGACTTTAAGGATACATTTTGAAAGTGGGAGCCCAGCCACCGGGTGCACCCACTTGCAAATGGAGTCAGCTCTGTTTTCTGCTTCTGCACTGAACATATTAAAGGGTGAGCAGCACCCAACTGTGTCTGAGCCATGCCTGGGTGGTTGGGGGGCCCGGCACAAGTGTCCCGGACTTCAGACGGGTTGTCTGTGGCTGGCTGGCCCTTGGGGAACTTGAGTCTCGCAGCACTCCGCTCCGCAGCCGCCCGCCCCACTGACTCGGTGCCGAGGTCACCGCCGGGCGATGGTAACGAGACAGTAACTGGTTTCTGGCAGCTCTCCGGATCCACGTTTCTCAGAGCACCGCGGACGGCCTGCTGGCAGTGGGAGGGTACAGTCTGCAAAAGAGAGGCACCATTGCAGTCAAGGTAACACCGGCCCCTGCGCCCGCCTGCTCCGCTTGGTCTCTCGTGGGGATGCTGAGGAGCCAGATGGGTAGCATGAGTCTCTGAGCTGTGGTGCGGGCAGACCCCCACGGTCTAAGGGGTGGCTCTTGTGACAGCCAGGTCTTCTCCCTGTGGAGGAGACTGTGCCATCCCCTCAAATGGCCAAACATGGAATCTGTGGGAGGAAACAGCTTGTCTCCCACCCAGACCAACCCCTGTGGGATGCCTCCTTTCTCTTGGCCAGCGATGGCCTCCTGATTTCCGCTTCAGCACCCCAGTCCGGTCTAGTCCAGCCAGGACAACAGCAAATACAAGCCCAGCAGCTATAGTGTCCATACTCCCCTCTGTCCCTTCTCTCGAGTCCAGAGTGCCCAGGTAGTGGGATGAAACCCCCTGGTCTGCGGGTAGTAGGCTCTCATCTCCGTACATTTAAATACCTCTTCCCCCTCCCTCTGCCTTCTCCTCCTTGCTGGCATTCACTAAGATGTACTGTGACATATTCTCACCTTTCTGATAAACATCGCTCTTTCTGGGTGGGGGAGGGGTTCTTGAGATATTCTCAAGAAAATCTCGGAACTGTTCGCAGTGGTAGTGGTGGGTGGTGACTATGACATTGGGTGTTTGGGTGGCTGTGGGGGTCTAAGTAAAAGGGAAGAAGGTACCATTAACCCCTCTGTTTGCTGGGTCCGGCCCTGGTAGCTATATCTGATTAACTGACTTCTGAGAAGAGGGAGATTTTTCTAGATAGCAGCAGAGTAGACCCGCCCCACTACTTACTAGCTGTCTGACTGGGGGACTGGTTTCAGCATCTGCAAAATGGGGGCGGTGACAATGCTGTCCCCCAAGGACAGGTGCAAGGCTGGAATGTGAACACGTGTGTGAGGTGCTCCACCTGGGGCCCTGCTCAGAGTGCAGCCTCAGAAGTATTTATTGTCACAATTTAAAGATGTTCTTTGCAACAAACTTTAGTCTCCACCGGCCCTACCCCCGGAGGCCATCCCTGACGGTCTGTCTAGGCTTATCAGCAAGCCCAAGGGAATCAAGAGTTCAGGTACAATGAGGCCCTTCCCGCACCGAAGCAGGCCCTGGCTAGCTGCAGTCCTGGCTGTGCACAGCGTTTCCAGTGAGCCGGCCAAGGGGAGCCGGGTCGTCTGCTCAGAGGCAACTTCACTTCGCTGGAGGCCTTGCCTCCCCTGTGCTTCAGCAGCTGTGTCTTTTGCCTCCCACAGGGCAAAGGAGAGCAAACAACTTTCTGGTTGAAAGGCAAAGAAGGCTTCACTGTTCCACTTCCTGAGTTTATTGAAGAAGAGGCTGAAGTCCCAGAGATCTTCTGAGGTGAGTAGTTTTCTTTAAAGATGTTTGGGGGGGGGTGTTCGCGGGAAAGTCTGTGGGGTGCACTACATACATCATTTGGGGGTGTAGTTCCTGGGTATTGAGTCAGGCTCCCAGTAGGGGGCGCCATCTAGCTGGCCTGGAGCAAATGTGGAGTTGGATGGGCTGGATATAGTGAGCTCATTGCGAGGGCTGCCAGTAAGACTGCCCTGGCTGCCAAATAATTCCGGCTCATTAGCTTGCGAATTTGCAGTTTTGTTCTGGGAGAGGGGGAAGCTGGAGGAGAAAGCATGGGGCCACTCACAGGTCCCACCCTGTTCTGCCTTCTAACATAAAGGGGGCTCCTCCCTAATCTTTAGTGCTCATTTTCCGAATCAGCTGCTCAAATTGCAAGGAGAGAGGAGATCCTATGAGAAGGCATCTCTGGAATGTTTTGGGGAGGGGGGGGGTGAAGTTCTGCCTCAGGTGCGAGCTATCACTGAAATCCAATAGGACAAGGCCACTCCAAGCAGACAGAACACCTGCAATCAGTCGCTGGAAGGTCTGTTCTGGAGCTCTGACCTCTGTGAGCCTGGCAGCTTCCAAATACACCATGTCCCATTCTCGATTTATTGCTTTATTTCTTTCCTAGCCATTGAGCAAAGGGTGCAATCAAGGCTTGGCTTTTAAATAGAAATTTTCATTCATTGATGTGTTTAATTTTTTTGGCAATCTCCAGCTGACAAAGATGAATGGGCCCATCCATTCTGCTATGAGTAGTTCCCCCTTTACACAGAGAATAGGATTCCATATTGTTTTATTTAATGGTTCCTGTAATAGATTCCCTGAACCCCAAATGCATTTACAGTTCCTTTTTTATCCCTTGCAACTCCCTGCATCCAGATTACCTTCCGTGTGGCTGCTCTGAATATGGCCAGCAGTTCGAATGATGTATTGTGTTTGAGACATTTTCCTGTTGAATTTCCTGTGCCCGAAGAGGGGAAAACCAGAGGGACTGGGGAGGGTCTGTTCTCAGCCTGACCACTGAGCTGCCTTTGTGGAGATATTTTGGAGTTCTGTATAGGGAAATAAACTACCTGTTGGTCGATTGAGAGAGTTTAATACCAAATGTTACAAAAGGTTAGGTGGAATTCTTGCCTTTCTTCAGTAAGAGGAACATTAAACAGTGGCGGAGGGAAGTGTTTTATAAACAGTCCCACCTCCATCAAGCTCCTAAGAGTTTCCATCAGCGGAACTTTTCTTCTGCTTAACTCGGGGGCCTGCGAGGACCCCGCTTCCTGGAACACGGTTCCATTTTCTTTGTGGTAGGTGTGGCTCCTCTCCACTGGCCTCGGCACCAAAGATGGAAAGCGTTTGACTGACTGATGCCCAGAAGAGGGGAGGACAGAAGGCATTTATATGAGGGGGACAGGGGAGCTTCCCCTGCTACTCTAACATAGAGACAACGGGCCAAGATTTATCTTCTTCATGCCTCATAACTTCTCACCTTGTTTGGGATCAGGGCTTCTGGATCCCAAACACTGTGCTCCACCATGAAAGGGAATAAGGCAAGTTCTACTATGAGGTCTCTTAGCAAGATAGACCAGTCTGCATCCATCCATCCATCTATCCATCCATCCATCCATACATACATACATACATACGTACATTGATTCTAGGAGAATTATTGAGTGCTTGCTCTGTGCCAGGTACCACATTGGGGGACACAAGAAAATATGAAACTTTCATTGGTCTTTAGCTGTCAGTTTCGTTGGAGAAAGGAGGCGGCACAAGTAATAGTAATGCAATATATTAAGGACTGAAGGAGGTATGTACAAATATGTAGAAGTAACTAAGCAACTGAATAAATGTTACATTACAAGAGCCTCAGAAAATGATTCACTGCTGTAGGAATGGGGCAGGATATGGCCACTGTCTATTATCACCCCATCTTTGTACTTTTATGGGGGGGGGGTGTGTTTCCTCCCAGCCCTAGTCCACATGCTCATACAAGTCTTGTTCCTATCAAAATAATGTTGCTACTTCTGCCTTTTCCACTGAACACTTTAACATAAACATTTGGCATCCACACACATACACACGAAACATGTATATACACATGTGAATACACACACAGAGACATCGCAGGCACACACATGTGTGTGTATCCACAATACACATGCATAAATATGTGTACATATATACTAAGCACACACATAAGCATATCTCTATCTCTATATCTCATCTATGAATTGACTAACAGAGATTGATGTGATTGTGTGTACTCAATATGTGTGTGATAACAGCAACTTTCTAAAGTCTATAGCCAGAGTTTTTTCTGTATCAACCAAGGACACCTGAGGGAGAATGCATTTTTTCCTCCTTCTCTAAATGTCTCTTTTATGTTTAGCACTAATGGAAATTTTGCAAGAGAGACTGTTTTGAGAGTGATTTTTCTTAACACCTCAATAGCGAAGGTATGAGACTCGAAGAGCAACCAGACATCACGGGGCTGTTAATTTCAAGTCAAAACACATCCAGTTAATTAGTTGTCAACATGATCCATTAACACTGTAAGCTTACTCATAGGTTACTTATTTTAAGGCATTTATTTATTCCATAGCACCAGGTAGAGATACAAGATCATTAAACATTATGATAAAGGAAAGCAAAACTAATACAGCATGGTTTTACTCTTGACAACCAAGGATTTTGATTATGGCCCTGATTATGCCATTTGAGAGTTTTTCACCGAAACCAGTAAAATAAGTCTTCTGTCCTTCCTGACTGCAAAATCTAAATTTACAGGAAGAAGAAGTGCCAGCTGGTTTGGGAGCAGCTTCGAGACCAGTTTAGATCACACCGAGTCATTTCGATTTAGCCTGTTGCTAAACAAACACGTGCTCTGTGTCTCCAGAGACTCGAGAACTAGCTTCATGGCTGAATTCATTAACACAATGGTAAAAGAACCATCAAATTAAAGATCTCAAATCCTCTCAAAGACATACAATATAGAGATACAAAGCAGAAGCCCACTAATTAAGTCTGTATAAGACTAAGAAAAAAAACAACTTAGCTCTGACTTCCTATCTAGAAGCTCCAGCTTTTAGCTTCATACTGGGGTCTACACTGCATTCTTAGGAAACTGCCATTTTTCGACCAGGATGGGTTTATTCAGTTTTGTTTTGTTGACAATATGATTTACTAATATCAACGTATTTTGGGTTCCTGGGGCAGGGGGTGAGCTGGGTGGCAGGGTTAACAGGGGTGGCACCATGAGATTTCATTGGTCATATTTGCATCTGTGTTTCTCATTTTTTGGTTGGTTTTATGCTAATGATCATAAGTTGCTGAGACAAAACAGATACGGGTTGGAATGCAGAAGGAGAGGCTAAATGAGGTCAGACCACTCTGTACAAATGAGGATTTCTTAGGAGAGAAAAGAGAAGACAAGAAAAGAGCATTGACATCACAAGGCCTGTGATAGGACCCGTCACACTGTCACTCTGTGCTCCTGTTGGAAGCAGCAGCTCCATTTAGCAAATGCCACATTATGTTAAATTAATGTCGATGTGAGTTTTATCCTTGGGTCGTTTTATTCCTGTTGAATTTGTTACTCTCTTTTGATTTTAGAACTATATATCAGCAATAAAAATGAAGTTTATACTTATGAAATGTTTACGCCTATTTAAGAAACCCCATTATAAAATTAATTAGGTTAGCACTCTTGGGGATCTCAAGAATTGCATCCCTTTATATTATTCGGATTTGAGCAAAAACTGTTACACTCTGATTCACCACCACATACCATCCTTCAAAAGCTTGGAACCCCCGAGGCTCAGCTCTGATCCTCAGATTAGAATCGACAGCATCAATGACAAAAGCCCCTTCGGGGAAGCTGGCTATTCCTGTGCATTCTGTACTCCGCACTGACTTTGTGGCCCTGCCCTACATTCTCCTCAAAATGCTCAGCTGCACTTGGTTGGCTGTGCTAGTCTTTTAAAATTCGCTTTCAAAGAGTCCACCACAGCCCTGACTTGAGTTTAGGGATTGAAGACTCCCCTGCCAGTCACAGGAGGAGCGAAGAGCCGCAGGAAGTAACAAGAGAAAGTAGGGCACCAAAGAAAAACAATCACTGAAATTCACAAAAATCATTGGAACACACATTTGGCAAAGCGCTATTGTCTGTTCCCCAACAATACGGTCTTCTGTCTGTTCTTTTTGGCAGCACAAAAGAAAACCATGTGAGTTTGTCATCATCAGGGGTGACCTTGGATGCAGGAGCCACCCGCCGCCTGCCTGGCTAGCTCCTCCTACAAGACGGCGCAAATCCCCAGCATCACGATGAGGTGGTAGAAAACATCTGTGAACCAGACAAAGAAGGCCACAGGCTCAGAAACAGCTCTGCAAAGGTCAAGGACTACTCAACAAGCGTCTTAACTAAAGAGCCAGCCTAGGGGTGTGAAGTAGCTTTTCATAAATCCTACCCATTTTATAATAAGTCGCTTTTGTCCATCCTTTGGGGTTCTGCAGCTCCCTTTCATCAGTACAAAGGATCGCACTGATGAACTTAGGATGTGGACCTCTGACAGATGGGAATCCGAACTTTGATAATACAGTGATGGTGTATTGCACTGTAGGGCTTAAGCTGTAGAACCTCTTTTTAAAACTGAGAATCTGGGATTAGAGTCTTAAGAAGTTGGTTGATGTGATTCCCTGTAATTGCAGGAGCAAAGTCTACATCTGTGAGTGTATTAATAAATAAAAGTGTCTTACCCTGGCTGCCTGCATAGTTGCCTCCTTCTCATCATTCAGCTGAGATCTTGGGCCGTAGCTGACATGTTTCTTCCTCTGAGAGGCTTCCCTGGCTGCTCAATCATTTCTCTCCCTCCCCCAGCTCAACATGTCAGGCAGGGCAGGGGCCTTTGCCAGCCTTACCATAATAACTATACAGCCTAGACTAGCACCTGATCCGGTGTTATAGTAATTAGGGCTGATCATTCCTGATGTTTCCTGTGTGCTGGGCCTTGTTTGGTGCCCTTAGCTGTAATATTTAATCCAAACAACAGCCATGTGTGATAGTGGCAATTACTAGACTATTTCATACAGGAAACTGGGGACTACAAGGGTGAGGTCATTTCCCAATGTCACCCTGTTAATGAGGGACAGAGTCATAGCAGGAACTCAAATATTTGTTCAGTGAACAGATCATTGAAAACCACTGGTCCATTCTCTTAAATGCAGGAACCAAGAAAAGCCACCTGGTGATATCTTTACCGAGACTTGGGGAGTCTCAGGATTCAGTTCTGCTTCCTGTGATTTACCCCGGTCCCTCCCCCACTTCAGAGCTCAGGGGCTGGCTGGAGAGAGACTGCTCTACCTCCATCCCCCTCCGCCCACTCAGGTGTGCTTGAAAGAGTAATTTTCAATTCTTACAGGATTTGCTGGGGCCAAAGGAAAGCTGCTTTTAAAACACACATCTGTGTTAAAAGCATTGCTCATTGCCATTTCTCAGAGGTGCTTCTTTTCCTTACCTGAGAAGCTGTAGAGACTCCAGAATCCCCTACCTGTAGTGAGTAAAGAGAGAGAGTGTGGAAGGTTTGAGAAAAGATCACGGAAGAAGTCCCAGAGCTATATTTCTAAAACACAAACCTGACTGTATCCTCCCCGATTAAACCGACAGGCTCCCCACTGCCTTTAGAACAGAGTTTATAGTGGGGTTTACAAAGGCTTCATCTCACGCCATTTTCTCCTCAGGGGTTGGTGAACTTTCTGGAAAGGGCCAGATAGTACATATTTTCAGCTTTGCGGGCCAGATGGTCCTTATTGCATCTGACGTAGCATGAAAGCAGCTGGAGACAACACCTATATGAACAGGTGTGGCTGTGTTCAGAGAAACTTTCTTTGCAGGCACTGAAATGTGAACTTCATATAATTCTTCTGTCATGAAATAGTATTCTTTTTTCAACCACATAAAAAGGTTCTTAGCCTGCAGGCTGTACAAAATCCGTGGCAGCCTAGATCACTGCCATATCCCCCAACTCACAGCTGCAGTTTGGTGACCTTCAGAGGTCTCCCCTAAGCCCTGGATTAGGTGGAATCCCTTGTCATACACTCCCATGGGCCCCTCCCCCACCGCCATTGATAGTATCTCCCTTTCCCTTAGCATTTAGCATCTCTCCCCATGCAAGATGATATGTTCTTTAAGACAAAGTCCTTGGTGGGAGGGGGTGGGCTCCCCTATTTCTGAAGCTCTAGTGCTCAAGTTAGGCCCAGTTCTGGCTGCTCAATAAAATTTTGTTGACGTGCACTGGGTGGTCCCAGTAGGTTTCATTTTCTGTTATGATTGTTGACTGCATGCTGTATCTGAAAGCTTGGCGTATCCTAATTCCTTGGGGGTGGGGTGGGAAGTGGAATTCATGCCACAGGTGGAGCTTTTCCAGGTAGCTGATTGACTTTAACTCCTTGGTTTGGCATGAGCTACCCACCCCCTGGTTAATTAAGAAGATTCAGGATGCAGAGGAAGGTTGTGTCTACGGGCACAGCTGGTTTGGCAATTCAGTTAAAATGCTCCAACCATCTGTGCCTGTGGACGCAGCCCAGTGTGGACGCAGCCACGTGGGGAAACAGACGCTTACTGCGGAGGGAGAGCTCCACCACGAGGACGCCCCCTGTCTGGTCCCGGAGGAGGCGCTTGCGTTTGTCGCAAGTCTGCAGACCCAGGAGGAGCAGAGGTGAGAGGAGGGTGGGAGGCGGGATGAGACAGGAACACAGGAGGGAAAACAAAGACAAGACATTAAAAAAACAGTCACAAAGTTGGTAGCATCAAAATTCCCCAGCTAAGAGATACCAATTACCTTATATTTTTTAATAACCTAGGGAGACATTTTTCATCCCTTCTTTAACTTGAGAAAGGAGGAGAGCTTTACTTTATCAACTGTTCACGCTGCAGGAAATCCTACTGGGAGAAGTCACTGGGTGTGGGAGGGCATGATGATTTTTTTAAAACAAGAAATAAGGCTTTTCCCTACAGTTACTCTCACCACAGCGATCTGAAGTGTCATCTGGTTTGTTTTCTTTCCTTTTTCAAGTGTCGTGCCAATAATTATCCTTTTGTCGACTATTAAATGTTTCTTGCTCCCTTCTCTTTCTCTATTGGTGCTCTGAAGTGACCATTTTCTGGCCAAATGAATCAATGGAACTAGAGATTACAATCTTGTGTCTGTTGGTTACTGTGGGCGATGTGAGGGTCTTTCCTCACCGAGCTTCTTAGGCCCAATAGACCTAAGGAGGTAAGTGTTCGGGATTTAACACTTTTAGGCTCTCGAAGGCAGAGGTTCTCAAACTTGAGCATGATTCAGAATCACCCGAAGGACTTGTGAAAGTACAGATTGTGGGGCCCACACTGAGTTTCTGAATTGGGTGGTTTAGGGGGGCCTGAGAATTTGCATCCCTAACAAGTCTCTAGGTGACCCTGAAGCTGCCATGGACCCCATTTTAGAACCATTGCTCAGAGGGCCAGGGTCACATCAGGTCGTGATGGAAAACTGTCTTTCACCTAAGTCTGCTACACCTGTTGATTGATGGCGCTGAAACTTCCCTGGGGAGGCAGTGGGGAGGAGGGGAAACTGGCCAATCAAGAGCTAAAAATACCCACATTTTGACTTCCATCCAGAACCCATTGCTACCACTGAGATTTTAAATTTCCCTTGTGCTTTTTAACTTTTTCAAAGCATTTCCATGTCTGGTATCGCTTTCATTTGACTTACCTTGCTCTCTGGAAAGGAAAGGGCCACCATTACTTGTCACCACTCTACCTTTACAGATGAGAAAACAAGGTTCCAGAGGTCAAGTGACATGTGCCAGACTGTCGCTTGGTGGCAGGGTGGACAGGGCCCAGAATGTCTGCCCCATATTCAATGTCCTTTCCTTCAGAATGTCCTCGGCACTCCCCTACCCCGGTCTGGTTACCATACCCCAGCTAAAAATACAGCTTCTCAAATACCAGCCCCCCTCCCCTGCCCTCCCCTCCCCTCGGGTAACAGTCTCGTTCTGGGGAGAGGTGCTCACCACCGGGCAGGAGAGCTTCTCGCTGTCACAGATGAACGTCTCGCAGTGTAACCAAACCTTGGAGAGTTTGGGGATGTTCTGGAACCGGAAAGCATTGAATTGGAAGGTCGCCCTGTGATCTTTCCCATTCTCATGCACAAAGACTGTTTCATCTGTGGGGCAGCTGAAGCACATGGGGGCCAGGGTGCGGGGGAGAGGGAGAGAAGAGAGAAAATGTTACTCACGAAAGCCAGCCACAGCTTCTCAGTCACGTTCAAGCCCACCAACGACACTCCCCTGGGCTTTTACACAGCACGTTATCCTTCCCAAGCACCTTGCCTGGCAGCATCTCGCTTAGCCTCACGACTATGCGGTCAAGTTGAGGAGCTGAGAGATGGGTGTGGCCATCCCCATTCCATAGTCAGGGGATAGGGAGGGGTGAGGGGAGAGACTTATGAGAAGTCATACACCTGGTAAGGCATGACACGTCTGTCTCAAGGGAGTAACCTCTCTGAGATAAAGCCCCCCAGAGGACGGGGATATGTACAGACAGCCAGGATGTGTACACAATAAAGACAATGGGGCTGGTGCAGCATCTCCCAAAGTGCTGCCATAGTCACCTCAGTCCAAGTCACGCCCGACACGCTTCTCTGTGTGTATGGTGAGGTTTTTGCCACTGGGCATCTGAATTTACGTTATACTATTTAAATTCTGTATCTACCCTATAATTACCTTTGTACAAATGTGGTCACGTTCGTAAGATGGGAGCAGAAACAAATGACTGCAAGGAGAGAGTCTAAATGTTAGCCCTGGCTATTGTGGAGTGGTGGAATTACGGCCAGTTTTATTTTCTTCTCTGTACCTTTATGTGTAAGTCCCAAATGTAACAGTTGCAATAAAGGAGAAAAATAATGACACAGATGGGCATTTGTGGAAGCCATTTGTTCTCGCTGGGGGCCATTTGCCTCCCAGGGGACATTTGGCAGTGCGGTTATCATGACTTGGGGAAGGTGTAACTGGCATCCACTGGGTAGAGACCAGGGAAGCAGTACAACATCGTGCCATGCCCAGGACCGACCACCCCCCCACCCCCGCCAACACACACACAACAAAGAACAACCCAGCCCAAAATGTCAATGCTGTCAGGATCGAGAAACTGTGGTTTAAGCAAAATACTTTCCCATTTGCCAAACACAGGCTGATCCTCTATTTAAGGGACAGACATTCAGCCTGGTGTTGGGAGGAGACACACTTGTACTTGGGAATGTACAGTGAGGTCCACAGCAGTATGGGTGTTCATTTTCTGCAGGCGACGGGAGCCCCAGGATCTGTCCTCTGTGGAAAACTTCTATGGGTTCAAAAGCTTAAGACCCCTGGACGGTACTGCAGTGGGCCCCAAAGTTAATGTGCCTCCTGGAGTGTGTCTCTGACACTATTATCAGTCCAACTCCACATGCACCAGAAAGCAGTGCAGCCACCCCAGAGAGGCTTCACGATGTCCCCTCCCCAACCCCCTGTATCAGAACCAGACATCAGGGGCCAAACTAGAGACGGGATAGAAGGAGTGTTAACCCTGACAGTGAGCGAGTGAAACAAGGAGTAAACGCTGCGCCTTGTATCGGGGACCAGGGCCAAAGCTGGCCTCTGTGTGTGGTGGCCTCTGAGCAGGGACCGGGCTGGGGCATTTTCAGAGCTGTGAAACAAGACTCTTGGAGGATCGTTTGGTCAAAAAACCTGAGATTCTTGTACAAACTCAAGACGTGAGTTCTTAAAATAGCTCCTTGAAGCTGGAGTGCCCACGGCATGGTGTCAGGCAGTGGAAAACAGTGTAAGCAGAGCTTTGTCAGGTGTGGGGAGGAGGCAAGTCATGGGCAGGACGAGATGCCTTGGCACTGCTGCCGCTCAGCAATGGCTGTGGCACCTGCCCCTCTGCGACAGACATCTCTGGATGGTGGAATGCCCATGGGGAGGCTTTTGCACCATTGCCACAGGCGTCTCCATCCCCACAGGATCAAACTGCCTGATAATATATCTATTCTGACCTTTCCAGGCACTCTTGAAAGCTGGGTTTTCCTCCAAAAGGGCCCAGTGTGACCCAAAAGCATCTGGCACGTTGTGGAAGTGGACTTCCTTGTTCTCGACCTTAGCATGGGTCTTTGTCCATGTAGCCCTGACCTTAAGGGCCATTTCAACTAGGCTGGCAATAGAAATAGCTCAGGACTCCTTCCATAGGGCTGTGCTTAAGTGCAGATTCCTCGGGTTCACCCAGGGACCTTCTGCATGTGAGACAGACACCCTCAGTAATTTCTGTGCACCCTTGAGTTTGTGGGGCACTTGTATAGATGACCCTAATGCCACAAGCATTCCTTTTTCTTTTATATGATACATCTGTCAGGTGTATCATATGAGCAACAGCCCCAGAACTATCTGCAGGTAGAAGCCTTTGCCCATGTGGCTGTTGTCTGAGAGAAGTTCCCAATACCTGGTGGTAATTTCAGGTCCTGGTAGGTCGATGATTTATTTCAGCATCTCCCTGAGGTCATTTCATCCCATATCAACAGAACCTAAATGAATCACTCAATGACAGATGAGAAGTAAGCTCCCAAACTAAGCTCCCTTCTTTGCAGAAAGCTTTGCCAGGTTGCTCAGAGGTGGCTCTGCTGGCCTGTCCTAGTCACGCCACCCAGGAGATCATGCTGCCTGACCTTGGGCCCTAGATCTGTTTTCCTCCAAGCTCTAGATTTAGGGCGAGTTTCAAAACCTGCCTGTACCTCAGCGTTCTCCTCCATAAAATAGAGGTTATTACAGGACTTATTTCATAGAGGTTTAAAGAAATGTAAATAACTTAATATTTGTAAAGCACCCAGCTAGAGCGATGTCTGGTATGTTGTAAGTGCTTTACAAGTGTGTGTTAAATAAAAATAAATAGTTAAAAGTCCAAAGTGCCTCGGCCTTTGTTATCTAATCACTTTTGTCCCTGGCCCCAGTGTTTACTCAAGTATTACCGATGGGTTCTGGAAAGAGCAAGGGCACAGTGGTCTGCTTGGGTTTGGGGAATGGCCTCGGCTGTGTTTACTGGTCATCGTGTGGATGACACCCGCATCTCGAGGTGGACCTCGCCTCTGTTTTGCAAAGTTACAATTGTGTTTCTGGACAGTTGTCATCTCTAGCTTAACATGTCATCCTTGTGTTCAAGGAGAATCCAGAGTCCCTTATTCAGAAGGCCCTAATCCCCAGCCACCAACAATACACCATTCTTCACCTTCTCAATCATGGACTCAATACAAAGCCATCTTTGTCACACCTTCCTCAGAGTTCTTGTCCTATCCACATATCTCTGCTCAACATGTCCAATGGGTGGCTAAATTTTGACCATTTCTCCCTCCCTTGGGTGACCTGTCCATTCACCGGCTGCACCTCAGTTCAGGTATTGTCACGTTTGGTTCAGTAGCTGCCGCTGCCTCTAACCTGGTCTTTCCCCTCCTGCGTACTGTCTCTAAACCATCCTGTGTATGACTTCCAGAACTGTCTTTCCATTGTGCAATTCCAGTGCTTCGGTTTTCTACTTACAAATGGTAAGAGCTCTTCATCATCTACTGAATTAATAATAAAAAACAATGACATTATTTAAATCAACTGGATACTGACTAGGTACACTGTGCTGAGCTTTTTACACGGATTATCTAATTTAGTCCCTGCCAGGGTCCTGGTCTCAGGCAGATCGGATTTGAACACACTCCCCCTCCCCACATGAGAACTAGGTGACATGACTTAACCCCTCTTGTGCCTCAGTTTTCTTCTCTGGGAAATGGGGTTGGTAGAAACGATACCTACCTGTTGTAAGGCAAAAGAGTTAATATATGACCCAGCCCTCAGAGCAGTACCTGGAACCAGAAAGGACTACAGAAATGTTTGCTAGTACCAGGACTCAGCCAGGAAGCACAGAGGATGTGACTGATTAACTACAAGAGGCTCTGCCCCTCTGTCTCCAGCTTTGCCAAGCCAGGGGAGCCCAGGATCTACCTGGCCACCCCGCTCAGGCCAGAGAGCAGTACTTACCCCTTGTTGATCAGCTGCCACTGCAAGGGATACATGAAATCAGCTGAGGGTGTGGCCCAGCAGCTATTCAAAACCACTTTGAACCTGGAAATGAAATCAAGGACATTGCTTTGAGCCAGAGAGTTGTATGCCTCAAGACGTTTGGTGATTGAAAAGTCTCTTGGCCAGTCTTTTTAACTTTTCTTTCTCTTTAAAAATATAAACATGGAGGAAATGTACTTACCTAATGCTTAACCCTTTGGCTTCTACTCCTGCAAACAGATCTGAACCGATTTCGTGTGTCTCCAGGACAAAGGGGGCTTCTTTCTTAATGGAGAACTTGGCGTTCTTTGGAAGGAAATTGACACTGGGCATTATGACCTCTCAGACTGAGCAGGAGCAAATGAATTGGGGTGGGGTGGGGGTGGAGATCAACCCAAAGGGCACAGGTACATGAGACCACAGTGAGAAGCCCTCAGGACCAGAGAAGCTGTACCTCCTAGGACACTGGTACCATCCTAGGAGGGATAAGGACATCACATGTCTGGATTTGCAGGTCACAATGAGACACATACTGTATGTCTCAGCTGAGCCAAAGAGGAACAAGACTCGTCTGATGGAAAAAAGAGTGGAGTCCAGGAACGCTGACGCACTGTGTGTTACTGAATTGCCTGTGGGCACAGGGACCACACACATGCAACACTGCTTTGCACTTGTTCCTCTGCTGCCTGAGCTGATCCCAGCCTGGGCTGGAAGGTTTATGATCTGACTCCCAGCACAGTTAACAACAGCAACTCATAGATCACCTACTGTGTGTCGGGCACTGCTCTCTCTACTGGGCTAGTCTCTATAGCCCAGCAGAAATGTTTTGTCTATAGAGATTATTGGGTGAAAAGCACAGATCTCTGTCTCCAACCACCCAACATTCTAGCAGGGGAGACAGACAGAGATAAGAGGGAAGTAAGCTTCATATTCTAGAATAGACGATAGCACAAAAGATAGAAAAACTATAGAAAATTTGAGCAGGGTAAGGTGGATTGAGAGTGCAAGGAGGGGTGAGCTGCAACTGTAAATAGAGTAGTTGGGGAAGCCTCACTGAAGATGTGACATTTGAACCCAAGGTTTGGGGAAGGTGATGGAGCCTGTTCTTCCAGGCTAAGTACTGATACAAACAAGCTCCTCTGTAGTGCACACAGGCATCCAACAAGGGTGTTTCAGCCAAGACAAAGGCCCTGGGGGTGAGAGTGTGGCCGACAGGACAACAAGGAAGCCACTGTGCGTGAGCAAAGGGGAGATGTGGGAGGGAAGGTAGAAATGCGTGGGGTCAGGAGATGCAGGTGATCCAGAGGCTACGGAGACAGATCCAGTGGAAACTGTGGCTTCAACTCTAAGTGCAACAGGGAGTCATGGCCATGACTTGAATACAGAAGCAGCACCCTTTGGTCATGGGCCTGGCGTGTGTGGTCTTCAATGGTCATCTCCATCAGGTAGTTCTGGGTGAGTCACTAGGAATAAATAGCAGTGTTTCTGGTTGACTTACCCAAACGAGGCTGATTTCTCCATTCTTTGACTCCTGGGATCAACCACTCTAGTAACAACCTGTAACTACTGTCCGAGTTTGGCTTCCAGGGACAAAAGCATCATGACAGAAGGACAAGGATCCTGGGCTGATTTCCAGCTCCCCCCGCTATCTTGGGACACGCTACAGGCAAATCAGCCTTTTGGGCCTCAATGCCCCTATCTTCAAAATGGGAATGACCTTTGCCTTCACTTACCTTGCAGAAATCTTTTTCTGATGGTGATTTTGTGTAATAGAAGCATAAAGCTTAAGCCAGGACCCTAGTTAAAATTTGAGGTTCATGGACTTGCATCTTTGCAGATCTGCAATAGGCAAACAGTGGCAGCAAGGATATCTAGTTCAAATGGACTTTAACCCCCTGTGGCTCAAGTCCAGGGAACTTGCTGAGAGGCCTCAGAATTGTCTTCTGGAAACTCTTACATTATTTTACTGAAGTCTGTCCAGGGCTCCTGGGCTCAAGTCACCTAGAAATCTTATGTTTTCTTCCGACAGGTCAGTCTCCTCCACCATTTACATGGTTGCAGTAATTAAACAAGAACGTCCTTAATCACAAGTCATTTACTAGCTCAATATGCACATTGAAGGGATGGGTTAACAGTAGTGTTTATTTATTTTTTGTTATTTTCTGAGACTTGTCATACTTCAAGAGGCCATTTCCAAATGTGAAATGGAGCCAGGGACCATGCTTATTCCCCAGTTCAGTCAGAGGGACTTCTCCCAACTCCATCGCCCAGGAAGCAGCCGGCAGACTATTGGGAGAGTGGAATAATGCCTCTGCTCCCGGAGGAAGCTGCCGGATTGTTTCAAAGTGGAGAACAGAATCTACTCTACAGTGTTGATGCCATTTCTGAAACAAAACGCTTTAAGTGGTCAGTTTCTTCACTTCTCACCCTATAGCTAAGGCAATGTCCAGCGTGATACACTGCCCCCCACCCCTGCTTTCTTTATAAGATGAAACATAGGGACCTGTTTCCAGGTAGCTTCACCCTACAGTAGAAGCAGAGTTTGTTTTGGCATCCCAGGAAACAGAAACACCACGTAAGCTACTCATTCGTTGAACTGGATGGAAGAGCACCTTGGAAAATCCTGCCGTCAGGCCCATCGCTTGACCAAAGATTGAATCACAACTAGCTGGTGACAGTGAGGATGGGCACATGTGGGTTAGCAGCAGTGCGTGTGGGCAAGATCTGAGAGTTGCGAAAGAAGACTGCCCGAAGCTAAACTTACCCTGGAACATGTTCCTAGAATTTTCTAGAACCTTGAAGATGACCTCTGACTCATTGTGCCCTGCATTGGTCTGACAAGCTCTAGAATATAACATTTCAATGCTGGGCTCTGCTTTTTAATAAGGCCACTCAAGTAGGCCACACTCAGAGTGACTAGATGATGAATGGACCATCAGCGGTGGGAAGATGTTTAGCTGGGGAAAGACAATCTCGAGAGAGTTGAAGGACCATCAGCACCATCAGTACACAGCATTATTCCAGAAGACAGAACCGAGACCAATAAGCCGGGGTTCAGGGTGTCCTATGGCGTGCACTGATCTAAGATGGGAAGGCCCAACTTGCCTTTGGAAGAGGTAGGGAGCGCAGCTCGGCAACCTTGCAGAAGGCTTTTGGACTTTGTGTGGAAAGTCAAGGTGGATCACCTCTGCAATGCATTTTGACTCTGGAAGCCTATGATTTGGGCCTCTGTTGTTTGTACTTGTTGCATCCCAAACCTTTTCATTTCTCTCTGCCTAAGAGGAATGGTCAGTACCATTTCAGTTGAATGTCACCCTAGTCCTACACTGACATTGATGTTCAACCCTATAAAAGTAACAAAGCTTGTTCTGGAAGCTCTCAGTTTCCGCCTTAAATGGGGTCAAAGGCTAAAATCACGAGAATGGCTATTTTTACAGGCACTTAACTTGTGCCGAGCACTCTGGTAAGTGCTTCATAAGGATAATTTCATTTAATCCTCATAACAAACCTATGGGTAAATGCTATTATTACCCCAATTTAACAAATACATAGGTGGAAGCCCAGAGAGGTTAACTAACTTGCCCAAGGTTACACAACTAGTAAAGGGTAGAACCACGCTTTCAAACCAATGGTACGGTGCCCAGGCCTATTTTCTTAACCACAGCGCTAGGTTACATCTGCAAGCTGACTACGTTCCTTACTAGAATTGGGAGTCAAAATAACTTTTTGCCAAGAAGACCAGTTATGGGCCATTGGCAGGAGTGGGGACGGGGGTGGGAAGAGAAGAGAGGAAGCATGGTGAGTAGAAGTGGTGGTTATGGAGCCCAGCATTCGGTGTTCTCAGAATCCTCAGCAATTAGCAGAGCATTGATTCCATTGTGCAATCTAGGGCACAGCTCTGTCGCTGGTAATTTGATGGAAATATATGCAGGGAGCAGCTGTTGCTTCAGAAACACACAAGAATGCCCTCAAAGCGGAAGAAGGGAGGGGAAGAAAAGTACCAACCACATGGGTCAGGCATAGGAAGTGGAGCCCGTGGTGGGAATTTTCATCACAAAAAGTTCGATTGTAATATCAGAACCCCCTTTTTTGCTGAACCTGTCCTGTAAAGGTCTTGGTGGGTCCCAGAGGAGGTCTTAGCCTCATTTCCAGAACAATTCAAGGAGGCACCCTGTGAAGTCTGTCTATCCCGCCCAGAGGATGGCCTGGGTGCTGCTGAGGATGTGCCTCTTACTTTTTTTTTTCTCTTACAAAAGAATAGACTCTTTCTGTTTTTAAAGTTTGATATTTATGGCTGAAACTTGGCCCACCATGGCTGATGGTAGATGATGATTTTCGACAATCCTGGTGCCTTTCTGATTCCAACTGCTATAAGATCATCATAGGCTACTATCTGTCATTTTATCTGGTTAAAGTAATAATCATGCACTTCCAGACAGGGACTCAGCTGTAAAGACAGACTGTCATTAGGACATTCTGTGACACTGTTGCCAATGTGTGAAGCCTATTTTTCTCTCAGGACTGTCTTCATCAGTTACTCCGGTGGTTTTGGCCTCCTCTCCTCGCCCCGACCCTTGGAACGGTATTAACCTTCCTGATCACAGGTCTGGGGGCTATTTGGGGGTCCTTTTTTTGAGGACTCAACCACTGGTGTGTGTGGTCAGGGGCACAGCTAGGTTTTGTGGGACCTGGAAGCTTATTTACCGTATTTTGCCATATATAATGCACACCCATGATTTTGACCCAAACCCTCAGGAAAAAAAACCTTTTGTTTTAATTTTTTAATTCAATGATCTATTTATTTATATTTAGATACTTGGTTTCTGTATTATAAAGGATTTTAGCATTTATTTTTGAATATATTATGGTACAAGAAACTTTGTGTAGCAAATAATTACAAAACACAAGAACAGATACAAGGTATTTCAGGTAATACCCATGTATAATGTGCATCTTTATTTTTCCCTCAAAAATTTGGGCAAAAAGTGTGCATTATACACAGCAAAATACAGTAATTTGGAGGGTCCTCTTAATTAAAAGAGCAAAATTTTCAATACAAAAATTAGACACAAGCTTTGAAAGAGGCCTATGCAAGTGGGGGGTTTGGAAACTTTGGCTTCATCCCTTCTTAATAGGTCTGCCTCAGAGAGCAGGGTCCGGGGGCCTGTGTCCCAGACTGGGCACCTCTCTGACTACCTGTGGTATCAGGGGCGGGTGACTTCCTCCTTCGGGGCCTCAGATCCTCATCTGTAAAATGAACTAGGGTCTCTTCTAGTTCCGAGTTCAGCAGGGTTAATAGCTTCCAGGGAGTCAGTAAAGCAAGTTCAAAGCATTCAAGGTCAGTGGGGTTCCAGGTAATAGAGTTGTTTGCTTTGGGAAATGAATGGGTTGAACATGATGGCCTCTAAGTATGTCTTCTAGCTCTACTGGAAAGGTTTCTATTTCTGCCTGTGTTTTCCTCTGGGCTGTGGGGCTATTGTCACTGCGTTTCTCTTCACTGACAGCTGTAGCTGTGAAAAACAAAGTGCCCCTTGGTGTTCACCAGAGCCGAGATTTGGAATGAACCCAAGTGCCCATCAGTAGATGAGTGGGTAAACAGCTACGGTGCACTTACACAATGGAATACTACTCGGCTGTAAAAATGATGAAAAGTTTGCCCTTTGTAACAGCATAGATGGACCTGGAGAGCAGTACACTAAGGGAAATAAGGCACTCAGAGAAAGACAAATAGCATATGATTTCACTCATATGTGCAATCTAATGAACAAACTGAACTAACGAGCAAAATAGAGACAGACTCATAGATGGAGAGCAGGCTGACAGCTCTGGGGAGGGGACAGCAGGGAGGGTGGAAAGATTGAGTGAAAAAGAAAAAAGAGAGAGAAAGAACTCATGAACGCAGACAGCAGTGTGGTGATTGCAGGGGAGAGTGGGTGGGTAGAGGTGAAAGGGGGTAGAGCAGGGATAAATGGTGATGGGAAGAAAATAAAATTAAACAAAAATAGGAGCCAACATGGAAAACTTTGTAGGAAGCAAATAATAATAATATAATAATAATTTTTAAAAGCACCCTTTTAAACAGGAGGGCAGCTGGGCTGCATATTTAGTTTCTCTGGGGAACTTTATTTTGAGAGAGACAAAAATGTGCCTTTAACTTTGATGTGAACACAGGCAGCGTGCTCAAATGAGACAACGCGGAAGCCCATTAAGTGGAGGGCTTCAGAGACCAAAGAACTAGGGGCCGAGGCCAACCCCAACCTCTTTCCTTAGCTCTGTCCCAAGTAGGAAGCTCACTACTCTGTGCAAATATTTTAACACAAGCTACATCCTATGTATATATAAACTTCTAGAGTGAGCTATAGTGGAAATTAATCTTGATCAGTTGAATTAGACATTGTCTGTCTTACTGTCTATTGACCCTTGGCAACTCACAGGATTTCTCTTGCCTCAGTTTTCTCATCTATGAAACGAGAAGGTTGATCTCTTTTTTCTGCAGTACCTTTCAGTGCTTCTATCAAGTCTACGAATCTGCCTTTCTGCTGCATTCAGCCTTTAAAGAGGGTTAAAGCTAGACCAGAACTTCCACCTCAGCTTGAATTCAAGAACAGAGCTCTGCACAGAGCTTAGAGAAGAGCAAATCCCGAGGAAGCATCCCATCACCTCTTGGAGACGCCACAGGGCAGTGATGGGAACCTGGAGGCCACTTACAGTGTAGAAGTTGAGAGACAATTGGCTTTCAAATGTGCCCATGCTCCCGTTCTTCACATGAACAGTGGCCACTCTGAAAAGGGGAGAGAATTTTGCATAAGGACTGAAACATGCCTGATTGACAGGGACTGCAGAACACACACAAGGCAGTCAGCCCTCCACTCTCCGAGCAACTTACCTCTGGTCAAAGGCAGCCTGGTTCACCAAGTAGGTGGAGTGGTAGGTGCAGGAGAAGGAGTAGTTCACAGGCTGGTTCTTCACAATCACGGTGCTGTCATTGGAAACAATGTGGCTGTAGAAGTGGTAGATGGGGGGCTTGTACTGGGGAAAGGAAGATGGCAGTTAGGGTGGACCTGTGCCCCGTGATGAGAAGGAAGATTCTGGGAAAAGCGATTGAAGATGGCTCAGAAAAAAAGCCCCAGGGGGAGACATGAACGTCTGCTGTTGAGAGTAGTATCCACTTTTTGGGGGGGTCTGGGTGGGCTGATTATTTTTATAAAGAGTTCTTGAGCCTGTTCAACTACAATTGTTTAAAATAATCTAAGTTGAATGTTGTATGCCTAAAAGAAACCCATATACCTTCTGGGCTTCCGACCAAGGAGAACTGGCTCTGGACTATTTATTTCCCAACACTGACTTCTCACTCATTTCCCCTGTCCAAGTCACCTTACATGAACACCTTCACCCATTTAGGGTGATTTCTAGAAATCTCCCATTTCTAGAACAGTAATGCCTACTCCATTGCTCTATTCTTATAATCATAAGCACTGTTTCTGAGACTCTTGCCTCTGACTTGTTGAACACTGAAATCACAGAGTGTTAGAGTCTGGAGAAATCTTGAGCATCCACTTAAGAAATGACCTGCCTAAGACCACACAGATAATTTCTAGTTCACTCTTCTGAGATACTCAAAGACGTGATGTTTTTGTTAATCATGCCCACGACCCTTTCCACTTAATCACTGAATATCTATGCGGTCTTTCAGAAGAGTAGATAGCTCCCATTTCCTGAGACCTAATTTCTATACAATCTTCTGTAGCCAAGGCAGTGGGCATGGTGGACGTCAGCTGCAGGACAGCCTCCCTTCCTGACCATGACTATATACCTACTGGATCTGTGGCCCCCAACTGGTGACTTTATTGGAAGGTGTCAGATTTCTCTTCTGTCACACAGGGTATGGGCAAGAGGTTGTCTCTGGTTCCTCTTCATTCTGATGACCTTTCCTGGGTGTTTCATAAGGCCTAATTAATAATTGTGTTGTACTTTGGTTACTCCTGTAAAATGCCCCCCCCCCCAAATGCGCTTTATCACCACTTCAAAGTCTCGGGCAGAGGAGGTGCCACCCATCTACCCCAGGAAGGGTGGCAGCCTGTGAGTACATGCTCAGAACTCAAAGCACAGCAGAGGTGGGAAAGGTATGTTGTTCTACTCACAGAAGGCGGCCTAGCTGGCTCTAGCAACAAAAAATAATAGAATAAAATTCAAATGCAAAGAGTCACTTAAACTAGGCAGAAGAGAAGAATTTAAATAACACTAACATCCCAAGAAATAAGATTGACTCTTAAAAGGAAATTGGTGAATTCTAGATTCTTTTAAAGGCAGACAGCAGACATCATATCCTTGGGCCCAGTTGTCTCATCCTAGTGGTTCCCCGTTGTGTGTCCCGAACTCACCTCAGATTGGGTTCCACAGTAGGACTTGTTTTTAGGTGACAAATCTGGGATCACAAATTGGTAGTAACCTCCTTCATGGACCCCATTGTAGCACACCCCACCGAGCGCCAGCTGGTGTACTTCCCACCCGTAGGGACACTCGGGGATTTTGGTGATGATGGTTTTGGGATAACAAAACACAAGGATGACATCTGAAAAAGGGATACACGTGGTTGGAAATCAGACATGGTGATCCTGTTAATCTACATAAATAACAGAGGGTCCTAGCTCTACCTGAACATGCAAAACACTCGGTTAAAAACGCTTTCCCTGCTATTCTTCATGGGGTGTGCTAAAAGTTTCCCCCAAACTTCAGTCATCAAAGTTCCACTTTTATAGTTTTTGCTACAGCTGTGTGATATCTGCATTATACTCAATGCGTGTGCATAATTGGTCCACTTTTAAATTTTCATCGATTTCAAGGAATATATCTGTGAAACCAGATTGGATTGATTGGAGATATAGATAAGTCATGTACATAAAAAATTTAAAAAACCCATGAAAATAAACACAAAACTTAAAAAGTCCATTTATTTTTTTAAATGTCTATTTATGTGACACAGTCATTCATGGCACAAGACAGAAATTTAACAGTCAAGTAGAAAATAGAAAAAAATGTGGAGGTTTTATCTCTGTCTATTAATCCATCTATCTAGCCTTCTCTAATTTTATCCAGTACATTTTTACTGCCTGTGGGCAAACTCTGATTGGTATACCAGGGCTTAAGTGCCTCTACTTGGCTATATTACTGCATTTTCATAACACTATGCGCACAGAGCTCTGAGCCTTCAGGAAACTTTCCAGGAAAACGGACCAGCACCGGGGCGTACCTGCTTTATTCGGAGTGCATGATTTCGCAGAGGCTTCCACAAAGACGGCCAGCAGGACAAAGGCCCTCATCACCATTGCTTCTCAGAACCTGGTCTCTGCCAGGGGGCCAAACCAAGCTGGCCAGATGCTCACGGTCCTGCCCAGGCCCGAGCCTCGATCATTCTAGGTCGGAAACAGAAGCAAGAAATTAGAATCAAGGGTGAAAACAAAGCAGCACACACAGTCTCGGGGGCGATTTTCAAAGGAGGTCTGGACTGCCGTCCACCTCCTCTTTCTAAAGGTTCCTGGTCTGCACTCAGAGGCAAAAAGCAAGACTCATACCACTGGCAGCGTCGATAGCACACAGAGCTAGCTGCTCATGTTCCCGACTGTTTCATTCTGTCCGGACTGTGGATGCTGTCTCCCAGATGCTGCCCAACTTTCCAGCCCCAGTCCCAGCTCGACTTTATATAGGCTGCAGGTGTAAAAGAAACCAGCTCCAGATAAATCACAAAGAACACGCATTATCCACTGCGGGGGAAATAAAGGGGACCTTGCACAATAATCCAACGGGAAGCTCAGTTACGGCCACTTGAGTCTAATTTCTTTTACTTCACAGGGTTGGACAAACTTTTTTTTAACCACTTCAACCAGGATTGGAATAAGAAGTTGAATTTTTCCCTCCCTTGTACAAGAAAATAACTGATTGGAGGCAACTTAATTTCTGAACAGTTCCAGGTGACAGCTTTCTTTCTCTATGTCTTGCTTTCTTTGCTTTTTAAAAAATTTTTATTTTTATATGTAAGCTATCTAACCTTTGAAGGTAAGAAGACTCAAGTTCAGCAGTTACACCTGACAAATAAAAAAAAATAAGCTGTTTGTATGAATGCAAACATGTTAAAGTTCTTTCCTCTAGCGTTTTTAAATAAAGACTGAAAATCTAGAGTTTCTTCTTGAAGTTCCTCTAGAGCTTCATCCTAAAATATAATTTTTGATTGTTGACCTCTAGGCTTCTAAACTTTTGTTAGACCCCCCCAGAGCCATGCTCTGGAAGAAGGAGCTTTGAAAGGAAATCTCATGACCAATTCTTAGTTACCAAACACGGTCCACGAAAAAAACAACAGATCAAATGTTGCTCCTGGGGGCTTTCCAAATATAGTGCCTGGGAATTTTTAGCACCCACAAATTTAAAAATAAAAAATCAGGGTTTGTTTCTGATTTTTGTTTTCAGAGGAAACAGTTTTCAGTTTTTTTTGTGAATCAATCGACCGAGTATATTGTACAGAAGCCACTACATTCAGCCTTTTGAGAGACAGCTGTGAAAAGTGCAGACAAGTGCCCTGCCCTGCAGGGCTTTATAATGTAGCCAAGAATTGAGATTATCTCTGCACCATGACTCAGAGTTAAAAGACTGAGTTAAGTCATTGTTTTGCTTCTTGTATTTCCTTTATTTTAGGGTGCATGTCCTTCCCTCCAAGCCCACGTAATTTAATGTCTCAGAAACATTGGAATGTGTCTTATAAGCAATATGCATAAGGAATAAGGTAGAGTTTCTTTATTCGCTCAACAACTATGGTTCAATTGATGGTACGTCTTACCATAATGGTGCCTGAGGGTTGAGGAAATAGCCGCATGGCAAGCGACTAATAATTTCTGTGACTCAGTTTCCTTCTCAGTAAACGGAGGACACAGAGCAATGATGAGAGGCTCCTGTAAACTGTAAAGTACTAGGTAAATAAATAGATTGCATGAACAGAGAACTAACAATTTCCAGCAACATGTACTTGTGTGTGAGTTGTTTTTCTGTCCCTCAGAGGAAAGTGCAACAAAATGTCCCATTGTAGATTTACGTAACGTGAGATACATCTATATTGTATAACAGACATGCAAGTAATGTATTTTATGGATAAAGACCAAATAAAGTGTAGAAGAGAGGAGGAGGGAACACGTTATTTTGTTGCCTAAGATCGAATTTAGTGTGGCCTGAAAACACCAGAAATTTATACTGGTCTCTATAGTTCATTACAGGCATTACTTATGGAGCAGAAAAGTCTGTGTAAATTCTCTAAGTTTCTCTTTTTTAGGGCTTAGCACTAACTCTGAATTTCTTCCTCCCTCCATTGTTAAAAACACTTATTGAGCCCTTACAGTACACCAGCACTGGACTAGGCTCTGGAAAGACACAGGCAAGTCAGTGGACCTAGGGACTGGGTGGGTGGGCGGGGGATGCACAGAGTGGTGGAAGTCTGTACTGACAACATGGGATGGAGAGGAGGGAAGAAGGGGGAATCGACATGATTGACAGAGGACGTAACAAGTAAGCCAAATCAGAGCAGCCTAATACAGCTTAGTTGCACAGGGAATGAATGGCCCCTCTGATGTGACATAAATGATTATTCATCACTGATAATTCAGTATCATTCTTCTGTGTATGTTGGCATACTTGTTTCAATTTCAAGATTCTTTTCACACATCTTCAGTATGTCCTTTCCCACCAGCCTTGGCCTAGGCAGGTCAACAGAACCAACTTGCCTCTGACCTAGAATGGCAGAGTTCACTCATGGGAAGGGTTGCAGTGAAAACAAAGGCCTTTCCTGTCTCCCATTGGAAATATCAGACGGGCTCCTGCAAGATGCTGTGAGGCAGTTTAGGGTCAGTCTGGGCAGATAGACCCTGTGGTCCACTTGGGATCAAAAGCCAAACTCTCCCACTTCCTAGCTGTGTGTTCTTGGGCCAATTACCGAGATTCTCTGAGCCTTAATTTTCTCCTCTCCTGAAAGGATAAAATAATTCCTGTGACATAGTGTTACTCAGAATATTAAATATACAGCAGCACCCCCGTATCTTCAGGGGATAGGTGCCTAGATCCTCAGTAAATGACCAAAACCACAATTAATACTGAACACTATACAATACATACTATGTTTTTTTCTTATGCTTTCATGCCTTTCCACTTAAAGTAAGCACTTTATAGCTTCTCTTTAGCACATGTAAATTGCCAGCATCACTATCCCTATGCTTTGGGACCGCTGCTAAGTAAAATAAGGATTAACGGAACACAAGGACTGTAATATGGTGACACTCAGTCTGATGACTGAGACAGCTACCAAGTAACTAATGGGTGGGTAGGGAATACAGTGTGGATGATACGCTGGATAAAGGGATGGTGTATGTCGATGGCGGGATGGAGTGGGATGGCACAAGGTTTTATCATGCTACTCAGAACGGCATGAAATTTAAAAGCAGGGGAGTTGTTTATTTTTGGAGTTTTCCATTTAATCTTTTAAGAATGTGGTTGACTGTGGGTAACTGAAACCTTGGAAAGTGAAGCTGTGGATAAGGAGGAGCCTACGATACATCGGTTTGCATAGACATGGCCTTTTTCCCTCTATAGGGCAGGGCATCAGGGAAGAGTTTCATTTTTGTGCTTAGTTCTGCTTGGGAAATCCAAAGAGGGTCGCCCGTTAAGAATGGGTCACTGCTAGATAATATACATTATTGTCATCAGTGCTGAATTATGGCATATGTAACTAAGAGCATGGGTTCTGGAGGTAAGAAGTCACGGCACTGTCGCATTTCCAATTGTGTGATCTTGAGCAAGTAACTTGACCTTTCCAAGCCTTTAGTTTGCATATCTATAAAATAGGCTTCCTACCTCCTATGCTGTTGCAAGAACCCAATGAAATAATACATGCAAATTACTTAACACATTGCCCGGCGCAGAGAAGTACAAAATACAGGTGCTTAAATTTTACTCATTTGCGGTAGTATCGTTGGGCTGGACATGTCAGTAGTGTTCCCGTATGAACTCTGGGTGTTTTCTAATGGGAATATTCCTCCCTTTAGAAGCCCACCTTAACAAAGAACAGGTGCTTTTGATTTCTAGAGAAGCCTGATAATGATAAAATCTCGCCTACAATTTCTTGGAGTGGGGACCCAGCTAACAATCAGGTACATGATACTCCTTTCAAGGGCAAGTTGAATGAAGTCGGGAAGCAGAGTCAACTTTTGTGGCAGGCTGGTTTCTAGATGTTTCATTTGCATAAGAAACAGAATGGGACAAAATGTACTTGGGCCAAACAGTATTTGATACTTGCTCCGATAAAAGGCAGGAGGCTCCTATTTTTTCCTGGTAATTACCCACCATTTCATTGCCTGACCCCATCTCCTCTCTGCTTTCCAACACTCTTCCTCCTTCCTGAGATGAAGATGAAGCCACTGGGAGAGATCCAAAAGCAACATCGCCCCTGGAGGCCCATTGCTATCTCTCTCTGTAAGACACACAAGTAAAACTGATGGGAAGGTTTTCACAGAATCTTGAAAGAGTCTACCATAAAAACGGTTTAACGGCAGACTCATCTGAAAGGTGAGCTTGTCTCTCCTGTGTCTTTTTTTTGCGAATTGCCAGGCAATAGAAGCTACCTGCTCGATTGGAAGGTCTTGTATAATTTGTGAAATCTGGCCCAGACACTAAAAGGTTGTCATTTGCAAAATTCTGATCAACATTTTCTTCTACTGCTCAGAAATCACATTGGTGGTGAGTCAGGACGAACAAACCAGTAAACTCTTACTGAGTGAACAGATGGTACTTTCAAAATAAAGCTAACAAGTGTGCATTAAAGTTTAAAAGGCTGCTCTATGAACTTATTTTTTGAAGCGCATTGTTTTGAGTTCATTAAATGTTGGCTTTGTTAAATGGCCTTCATTGTTTCCTCTAAGCCCTGAATCAATCAAGCCTTCTTCTACTTTGTGGGAGAGTCTGTTTGCCAATTTGCAAATGAGTGGGTGTTCCCATGCAGACTTCAATGGTTTAGTCCTTGGGGGAATTAACAGTTCTCCAGAGAAAGCAGTGTTCCCCTCACAGAAAATACGCTTTATAAAGGAGTTCTGGGAAGTGAGAAAGACCCTCTGCTGACAGGACACCAGAAATTTAAAGCAAGCAGGTCTGCTTTACCCATTTCTCTCCAGACCTTGCAGCCACCAGTTTCAGAGAACCAGACTGCTCGGGGCAGATCAACCAGCCTCTCCAGAAGATCCTCAGTCTTATCTGGCTAATCTCTAAGCAGGGGATAAAGCCTTGCCCTCTTTTTCTAAAGAGTAGGATCTGTCAACCGCTTCCTTGCCTATCTCCCCACCACTCTCCTCACTTCCAATCCTAAAACTGGAAAATAAAAAAATAGCTCCCCCTCATATCAAGATTAGGGAATCTATTCTGGTGTAAAGCATTCAAGGTGAACAATTTGTTCTCTTCTTGAAACTTCCTAGAATATCATTCATTTACTCATTCGTTGGCTCACCAAATATTTAATAAATGTTATGTACCAGATAGTAATTAAATACATAGATATTATATAGATATTACATGTCTTATATACAGGGTCTGGCAGAAATAACACCAGCTTGAGGGTGGGTGGTAAGGTAATAATATGGGTGTAATGATTTATAGTTTTAATTTGAATATGTCACCTAAAATGTTATATGGTGTGTTTGGGTGTGATATTATATTACAGAATGGCATGCTTATGATTTTGTAATAAAATAGGGATGTTATTTGTGCCCAAACCTGTATATCATTTACTTAGGGTAAATGTAAGGATATTGAGGAAGGACACAAATAAGCTTTAAAGATAAAGAATAATGAGACAGAGAAAAGACATCTAATTTTGAGGCACTGTGGCTTCTTCCTCACTCCCAGTCAAAGTCTAACCAAGCCTGATATCTTTGTAATTATGCCAGCAATGGTGTAAGTTTCATTTTCCTTCATGTCTATGACAGTTTACTGTAGAGGTACTGGCCAACCCAGTTCTCAAATAACAGGAGATAGGGAGAAGAAAGAAGCCCTAGAAGAAAAGATCTGAGGCAATTATCTTACACCACTGCTTGATGACTGTGCAATTGTAAGCACACTTCACATTGTTCTCAAATGTCTGCATGCTCTTGATGGAGACCAGGCACATCAGATACATGACTTCCCCCTTCTGCATCCATGTCAGACATCACTAATTAAGAAACTTTTCCCCTTTGACCTCAAACAAGACCTCAGAAGCATTCTCAACACTGTACTCCCAACAGACACTATTAATCAATTGGAATTGGCATATGAAACGAAAGCCATTTGTTATTTGTGATGTAAGCAGCTACACCGCTTCTAGGACAGGATTACTGTGTGGCTCTACACAGCATTTATCATAGTGTGACTTCACGTTTTTGCACGAAGCCTCCTTCATTAGACTGAAAGCTCTGTTAAGACAAGGCTCACATCTGGGAGTTTGCTTAGCATTAAATCCCTAGCGCACAACACAGTACCTAGCACGTCGTTGATTGAGAAAATATTTATTGAATGAGTGAATGACACAAAGCAGTCCTTTGGAAGAAACAGAAGAACTTTTCACATTGCAATGCAACTGCCTTAAGCACCAGCCTCTGCTGAAGGGTATCATTCTGTATTTCTTTGTGAAGTCAGTCAGGTTTTGGCCAGTTGGCACAGAGAGACCTGGCCAGATTCCTTCTCAAGCCCTGAAAAATGTGCTTCTCTGATTTTCCTTCATCCAGATTTTTGCAGTCAAAGCTAGTTCTCACTACTGGTTGTAATTACTGCCACTTTTGTAGGCACCATCGTTTGTTTCTGCAGAGAGGGCCATTTCCATGTTGCATCAAAGGGGCTTTGGTATCACTGCAGTGTATGCACCTGCCAATGTGTCCCCTTCACTCTGTGAACTGAATTGTGTCCTGAGCTTTGGAGAGAAAGTGTTCTCAAAATCGGGCAGCTCCATTAGCATTCCACCTGCAAAATGCGTGCTTGACATTGTGAACAGATGAATTTTAAATGATCTCATGTACCAAATTCTGTGTAGTGAGATTTTTCTGTTTTCCCTGACCCTGCAAATGTGGCCTGCATTTGTTTAATAAACTGGCAGAATGATGTGTGGTACTTTTCAGTCTACTGTGCACTTCTGAACCTAGAGAATTACAATGTCTGCATTCAACATATTGGGAAAGTTGAAAACTTGGGATGTTACAAAGGTAGTTCCTACTATTCATATACAATAGGCACCCCAACTGTTTTTGACGACTTAAATTGCAAGAGTGTTAGTTAAAGCGAATTATAATTCATGGCAGAATTTCCATCATGCCACATATAATTCATTATTTGGTAGAGGGAAATTGGAGCAGTAAGTTAGGTTGCAATTTTTCTTTGCATGGTAATGATTAAAAAACAAAACCCTTTTATTGAATTGATCAATCTTTTGATTTCTGCAATGAAGCTCTTTGCTTGTATAGCTAGAGGAAAATGGTAATTAAAATAGATTGGTTGATCAGTAGGTATAAGGAGCAAGAAAGTTGCTGTAGCAATATATATCATATTGTATTTTCTTAACCTCCTTTCTCACACTGCTCTATTGTTTTGTATTTCCCTGTCACCATTCTTATTCAGGCCTCACAACATCCCCACTAACCTGTTGTAAGAGCCTCTTGAAGTCAGTCAACCAAGCAAATTATTGACAGATGGTCGCTGGCTCCTCCTAAAACACAATTCTAAACTTATCAATTCACAACCTGAACATCTTTAACAAAGGCTCAGTAAGTATTTGCAAACTGACTCCCTGATGAATAAAAAGCAAAGACCTTGGTTGGGTTCAAGGCCTGGAATTAGAGATTATGTGGAAACAATCTGAGACTATACACTGAGTCCCCGAATGTCCTAACATTGCATGTATAAGCCTTAGAGAAGGCCGCACTCAGAGCTTTCATTCTAGGCTGTTAAAGAACGGCTTCTTTTCTGACAGAATTCTAGAAAGGATTAGGTGTCTTACTCCCTGAAAGTCTTTAGGTCTAGCCACACAGGCTTCTGTCTTTGGGGGCGCGGGGGGGCGGGGGGAGGGAGAGAGAGAGAGAGAGAGAGAGGAAAGAGGGACCAGAGGAGGACATACCACACAGTTCTTGAATACTCTCCTTTGCACATGCTTAGTGAACACCAATACCAGCCTCTCTCCACTGGTCGTGAGCAGGGGGAGGGTGAGAGAAGGTTCCTGAGCCTGTGAAGGGGCTCTGGTTAATCTATAACTAGTTGATGCACAGATTATCTATAAGGAAGGGATTTAAAGCAGCAGCCTAGTTGAAAAATGGGATGTTTGAGTGACTCAGTGTAACTTGCGTGAGACTGGAAAAAAGAACTCATTTGTCCATGTAGAAGATTGAAATGGTGCACTATATATTTATATATCTGATCTATATATATCTATAGATCAGCTGTGGTCCCCAGGCCTCTCTAACATTTTGCCCTACAGCCCAGGAAATACTTTTTGCAGTGCTGAGATTCACCTTGTACTCCCACCTCTGCTTCCTTTGGCAGCGTTGCCAGGCTCTGCCTGTCATCCCATCTGCATTAGAAGTGCCCACTGGTGGCCACCTCCTGGGCCCTGGTCCAGCAGAACTGCAGGCATTGTGGTGGTTTCTTCAATGGCAGCCGACTGTGTGGGAAAGAAACTTCAAACAAACAACAAAGGGGCTTGCTCTCCCTTTCCTATTCCCCTCTGCTGAAATCTCAAGGCAGACCCTGGAGAGATCATGGGAATAGGTTTCAGGGGGAAGACCACACATTTCAGAGTGGCCAGGCAAATCAGGCCTCAGGTAGGCTCTGCAGCTGGCAGGGAGCATGGTGATTATCTGGCCAAAAACAGTTAATTTTGGCATAATGCTGCAGTGTCCTCCTCTCATGCCCAGAGCAGACATTCTGACTGCTCTAGTGTCTGCTGAGTCACTCTGGGGGTTACTGGTTGACCTCAAGAGAGCGCTTTTGCCAGGCCAGCCATCTCAATGGTTGCTGACCAGCCTATAGATGGACCAACCCCTGGTCTAATCTGCTGAGATTAGCCTGTTTTATTAGCCTCATGTGTTGGGAAATCAGATCAAAGCAGAAGAACGTGCAAGGTCTAAGTTTGCAGGAGAAATTTAGGTCAATCCCTTACCAACTTTTGCCTGCACTATTGAGACACAGATGTGATTAACTTTCTGGTTTTGTTCCCATTTGCTTTTATCTTCATAGGCTGTCTTTAGAGAGCCAATTGATTTAGTGATTTTGTGGTCACTGAGTATTTCCCCAGCTCATTAACAATTTGCAGTCAAAGGGCTTTACCTGGCAGTGGCCCAGGGGGCCAGTAGGTTGGTCCAAACAATGCTGTTGGTATTCCGGGATGACCCAGAATCGCGCTCATGTGCGCACAGCTGTGAGATCTTTTATGGATATAGTGCTGTGATCTTTTTTCTTTTGAAAGGAAAAAAAACAAAACAAAAACAGAGAAGCCTAGTAATTTGAATTTGAGCAAGTTAGGAGCTGCATGGTGAGGCCTGCCATTTTCTCAAATATTGGAAATGTTGGACAGTGCGGTGATTTCGCGCCCTGACTTTTATACCCTACAACCTTTACTTTACCTTCGACCATATTTACATCTTTGAAACCAACACTCTTCTCTTAGAGTGGGATTAAAAAGCTATGGAAATTGATCATTTCTAGCAGACTTAAAACACGGTTACAGTTGATAGAAAAGCCTTTTGCAGGTCTAGGCACACTTCCACATTATCAGAGCACAGTGTCACCTTCCCTTGGAGAAACAGAGGGTTTGGGCTCGGAAGGACTTATATAAACTCCTCCTCCCACCTGGTTCTGGTTCCGCCCTTAAGCTACCTTGGGCAAATGGCTCCAGGTCTCTGACTATTCATTCCCTCCAAGCTTCGTATAAGGTTGTGATGAGGACCAGAGGAGAGGCATGAAATTAGAAATTGCATATCAAAGTATACTTACATATAGGATATTACATAAAATCTATCGTCTACCTCTGACATCTCTTGCTACTAAGTAGAGAGACAGATGGGGGAGGCTGTGAAAGCATTTTCAGAACTATAGTCACTTACTCATGCAAGGCCCTCCTAGAGATCACCATTTCTAACTAATAGTGAAGCTGGCCTTGTGGCTGCTGGTGTTTTATCTGGAAGAAAGGCTGCTAATTTGACTGTCGTGCTGACTACAGTTTAATGTGTGTGCAAGTGGGCCTTGACAGGCGACTGAGCTGCTGTTGTGATGGCTGGGGTTAGGACGAGACATTTCCTTAGACTCATCCTCTTTTGACTTCTTTCTTTCATGTGTCTTGCCTTCATCCCTCCTTTCCCTCCTTTTTAAAAAATCAGTTCTTACTATAGAAGTAATATTTGCTTATTGCAAAATATCTAGAAAGTTTATAAAACCTTAAAGAAACAGAGTAAAATGCATAATTACATCCTTTTGAGGCAACTGCCGAGACTGTGATCTCTTTCCTTTCTTTTATTGTTGTTACTGTTTTTTAAGTGGGCATTTTCAAGGCCTCATTGAGAGCCTTCTGCTAATGGAATTTTGGTGTCCTGTCCACCCTCATCTCTGACTGCACCATCGAAGAACCCTGATGATCTCCAGGGATAGACCTCAGGACCTTCTCGAATCCCCATGTTTGCTCACATTTGTATGGCATATAATTTCCCCAATAAAACTTCTTTCCCTATATCACCAGCAGTTGACTCCTGGTTCAGGGTTACCTCCTGATACTTCCTGTGAACTTGTACGTGGATGAAAATAACTGCATTGTACTGTGGCCTGTTGATTGGGCTCCATCACTAACTGTGAAACTGGATCCCATACCCCAGTCCCCTGCTACCTGAAATTCAACTTCACATGACCAGACAGAACAAATGACCTCATGTCTTGGATTTTCAGGACCACCTGTGAACAGTTTAAACCTCAGATATTTGACTGTGACTGCCAAGGGTATCCTGGGCTCCAGGCTGTTGAGTAAGAGAGGCAGTTTGAGATTCTGTTTCTTATCTATCCTTCTAATCTCCCAGGCAGAGTTTGGAGAATGGGAGCCTCAGAGAATCACCTCACTTAGCCTCACTGCCTTCCAGGGAGGGGTGACGCACAGTGAAAGTCTTTATTTTTCAACTGCTGGAAAGGATTGAGGTGGGATGACAGCAAGGTGACCTTAAGATGCCCACCAGAATCTCTCATCAGGGCCTAGTAGAAGTTCCCTATCAAATAGCCACGGGAAAAATGAAAAATGCAAATGTTGACCTTTCTCCTGTCCACTTGAACTTGTCCTGAGCAGAACTGAAATTTTCTCTTCCACATCACTCAAGCCCATGACTTCTGCCAGGGCCTCTTTTTCTGAACACACTGAAACCATTATGCTACAGGGCAATTCCTGCATTTTTACGTTTGCTGATAGTGTCATCTGCTGTGGAGTGGTCTCATTGTCCCAGGCTTTATGGAAGCCCTATTAAGTAGCTTCAAGGTGGCTGGTTAGAGGCTGCTTACATGTTGCAAGGGAGAGTGACAAGAAAGTGGCTTTAGGAAAAATAAAATCAAATCAGAGAGTCGGCGAAGCTGACTTGGGCTTGGGTTCCAGCTGCCCAGCACCACAGAGAGTGCAGCAGCCTTCCCTGCTCCTCCTCTGGTTGCAGTCCCCTGGTTCAGTTACAGGGAGGGACGTAGTTTTACACGTAAGAAAAAGAGCACATAGTGGGGGCTATATTTTGTAAAATCTGCATCCCAGTGTCACTCATTCCCTTGCTCAAATATATCCAATGGTTCCCTATTATTTCCTAGACAAAATCAAATCCCCAGACATCAGTTACTAGGGCCCTTCAATGGGCTCCCTGAATCTATGCCTCCAGTTTGATTTCCTTCTTCCCCATTCCTGTAGTAGATTAATCACAGTGTCTTCATTGTGTTTTATTGATTAACATCAACTTTTGCGCAAGCGTTTCCATCTGCTGGTAATGGCTTCCCTCTTCCTTTCCTACTTTCTTTTCAGGGTCATTTCCCACTTCTCACCTAATGTATAACCATTTACAGAAGAGTCTTCCCTTCGATCAGAGGTTATGAACAGGCAGGCCAGGGGCTGATTCAATCAGCAGACAGTGTGACTTGTTTGGCCCTGTGTGGTTTTACGAATTTGAGCCACCGTTTGAAAATTGGGAGATTTCACCTAACCACTTAGCCTTTAACTTAACCAGAAGAATGATAAGCTCTGGCAACACTGTGCTTACATTTCTGAGCAGTGCTGGCTGAGGTTGCAGAGTAGCTCCTGTTCTCTGATATGTCACACACCCTCCAGTTGTCCCTATCCCTCAGAATTTGTACGTGTGCTTCCACCTACTTCTGCTTCTCACATTCATATTCACGGCCTGGACTCTGTAGGCATTTTTGGGCTTGTAACTCCTGATTTAAATAAAACAATGATAATTTTAAAATAATAAATAATTAACACACACACACACACACACACACACACATACACACACTCTAAACACAAAACAAACTAAAGCCCTACCCAGAAGATGACATTGCAGAGTGGGAGGGGAAGGCTGACTCTTGATCATCCGGTGAAGATCCCAATAGCCCCACCCTGGTTGGATCCCATCAGAACTTACATGGGCAGATAGTGAGCAAGGAAGGGGGGGGGGGCAGACAGAACACAAGGGTAATGCCCAGGTTTTTCATTTTGCAATTAGGCGAATGGAGTTGCCACTTACCAACATGGGGAAGACCGTAGGAAAAATGAGCTGGGAGGAAAATCCAGAGCACTTGGTTTTGAGCCTGTTAAATTTGATGTTCTTATTAGACATCTTTTATGACTTGAATTTTGTTCCCAAGGAAGATATATTGACGTGCTAAACCCCACTACTTCGGAATGTGACCTTATTCGGAAATAGGGTCCTTGAAGATGCATTTAGTATGAGGGATCACGACTCCAACTTCCTTTCTCTCTGTGCAGAATTAGTTCTAAACCCCTCCCACTCCAAGCAAACAGGGGACTTCCTCATGTGCCTTTCTCTTTTCCCACTGCCCTCCAGCATCCAGGGCTTTCCGCAGCTAAAAGTCAACAGGTTTACTGTGAGCAGCCTCTCAGGAAAGAGAAAATGTCACAAAAAGTCAACTCGCTGTGAGTGGGTCATGAATGTGAATGAGGGCTGTAGGCAGATGTTTTACATAACAATTTGGGGGCCAGGTCCTGGCCGGTTTGGCTCAGTTGGTTGAAGTGTTGTCCTATAGCTGAGAGGTTGCTGGTTCGATCCCTAGTCCGAGTGCATGCAATCCTTGGTCAGGGTGCCTATGGGAGACAATCAATCAGTGCTTCTCTTTTGCATCAGTGTTTCTCTCTCTCCCTTCTTCTCATTCTAAAAGCAATGAAAAAATGTACTCAGGTCAGAATAAAAAAATAGATTTGGGGGTCAGGGGAGGTATGGAGAGCAAGGTGGGGTCAGGCACTGCAGAGCCCTTAGCCCCCAAAAGCTCATGTCCCCTTTTCTCCTATTTGTGATTCAAAATAATGACAAAATAGAATCCAACATAGTTTGAATTTTTAATGCTCTTTTCAAATTATGACAAATTCTTTAACACTTTTCTCTATGGGTTGATGGTGGGGGTGGGAGCTACTTGTGAATTTCTGGGGTCTTATCACAGCCCAGACCGACTCAACAAGTAGTGAGGAGCCACCTCCCTTTTCTGGTTGCCATGTCCATGTGTGACCTGGAGCAAGCCACACCTGCCTGAGTCTCAGGACCTCATTTGTAAAATTAGAGGTTTGGCATAAAGGTTCTCTAAAGATGTTTCATACAACTGACATTTATTATTTTACAAGTAGAGTTGGTGCTTGGGTTTGTTTTTATAAGTTTATCTACCCAGGAGTCTGTGTTAGTTCTTGCTGAAGACAAGCTAACAAACACCAACTAAAAAACCTTACAGTGTTTTGCACAGCAGACAATCAGGGTCTCGGCAAGCCTATCAGATCTGTCCACATTTGGTGGACTGCAGACCAGGAAGTGTAGTGAACGATAATACCCTTGGGTGGCTTTCCCCCCTGCAAATGGATACACTTTAGGGGCAGAAATGTGTGAGAATGTATGGAACATTCCATTCTGGTATCATCTGGCTCCTGTCCCAATATTATTAGAGGAATCTTATAACAGTTGAAGCATTGTTCCAAGAGGCTTTTTGTTGCTTTCTTCTGTTGTTCAAAAAGTCCCCTTTTAATCTCCAAAGCTGGTGGTAGAGAGGAGGGGTCCTGGGGGAGACCTTGAGAGGTTTGGCTTGTTCCCTTGTCTCACTTCAGCCAACCCTCTCCCCCCCCCCCCCCTCCTCCTCAAGGCCGAAATAGAGGAAGGTCTGCATTGACTTCAAAGAGAAAAGCTCTTTTCAGGGGTGTGTGGGAGGGCAGAGGAAGTTCAGGGTAAAAGTGGCCATTTTCCAACTTCTGAAACAGCCTCCGGTGTTATATGAAAACATGAGAAACTGGAAGGAGAGAAATGGGATTTTTCTCGGATTTATAAAAGCAATAGAGAGGTGGGGGTGGTGCGAGGCGGGGGTGGTGCAAGGTTAGGGAGATGGAACGGAGTAAGGGCTCTTGGCTGGTTGGAGAGCCTGCTATATCCTGGCTGCTTCTACATTTTCAGGTAGATGGCAAGTGATAGAAGGAAGCAGGGAGTTGCCGAGTTGGTTCAGCAACAGGTGTGTTGTCCTCAGGGAAAGTTCAGTGGGTTGGCAAGAGTGACACCTTCTCATTTCTTATAGATGTCACCATCCTGAGGCACCACCTGAGTAAACCCTGCTGCCTGTGGGAAGCTGGTGCCCTCCCTGGGATGGTAAATTCCAGGGCTTTCAAACGTCCAAGGAGAAGAGTCTCTTTCCTTCTCTTACAAGGTAGAAATAAAACAAAAATAAATGTTTTTTCTAAAAGCAGTGTATGGCTGGATACTTCCGGAGGCCTTTGCGAAGGCAGAGATGGGAATGGGTGCCTGCTTGCCCCTAGCCTCACAGCGCTGGCCCAGGGCTCCATGCCCCTCTGGGACCTTCTGCAAGGACCTCCCCCTGGATCTGGGGGATGGGGCAGGTCACCCTTTGGGTCTGTGACCGGCTAGTTGGACTCCAGGGGAGGGCCTGATTGTGAAATTTGGCCTGAAGCTTCCAGTGAAATGCTTTGCCAGGTCCCAACCAGTGAAGGATAGAATTCCAATGAGGCTCTTGGTGTGACTTGCATGTAAGTCCACTCCTGGAATGTTACTTGAACTTGTTACTACTTTCCAGAACAACAGAAGTATCCATCCTCATTCAGGGTCTCATTGGTTGCAACTGCATTGGGAAAATTTGGGATTAAACTGGCAAAAATGCTTTCATCAAGTCACGTCAAAGTGTTACTAGTCGTAGGACACTGTTTGAGGCACTTAGTGGCACCATCTCATTAATTTTTCAAAGCAATCCAGGAAGTACAATAGTACCCCCATCATGCCCACACCTCAGATGAAGAGACTCAGGCTCAGTAGTTTAAGCTGGTGAGTGGTAGAGCTAGGATTATGGGCTCAGACAAGGCTGGCTTCAAATCCTCTGCTTTTACCATTATCATATCTTCCCTAGTGATAGAATGGATTAAATGCCACCTATAGGCGGAAGGGACTGTAGAGACCAGCCGCCCAACAGACTCCCATTGTTGATGAGGCAGCTGTGACTGGGTCAGATTTTATGGTGGTGAAGAGGGTGCCAGGGCTCTGCCCTCACCCTTCACAGTGAGGACTCAGTGAGAAGACAGCTGACTGTGAACCATCACCCGACATCGAATCTGCTAGCACCTTCATCTTGGACTTCCTACCTCCAGAACTGTCAGGCTAGGCTGAGAGATGATTGCGAAGCTGTCCAGATCCTCCCTGCCTGGACACACTGCCAGTGGCCGCTTCTTTGGAGCCTGGTGACATTTCCAGGTATTGTAAACTGATCCAGGATCACTAGATTTCTCCCAAGTCTTCTGACTCTCTTCTCCTACAGCCCCCTTTCTGGCTCACTATAGTGGAAAGAGCAGAGGTTTGGTCCAAAGTCACAGGATTAAATTCAGGTTCTACCAACTTAGCCGTGATCTTGGACATTCTTTCCCTCTCCTAAGCCTCACTTTCCTTATCTGTAGTGTTATGGGGTTGAAGAGACAGAATGCACATGTGTCCCCCAAATGTCCACTGGCCCTTTGGTTTCTGTGGGCTGTGCCTCCACCAACCTCAACACAAAAGCTAAGCAGTTTGCTCTTTGAGTGATCACCATGTGCTTCTACTCTCAGCCCCTCACTCTATCCACTCCAGCCTTGTGGCCAGCTCGATGCTTCTCTGACACGCTGAGCTTGTTCCCGTTCTGGAATCTTTGCATTTTCTGTTTCTCTGCCTGGAATGCTCTTTTCTTAGATAGCTGCAGGGCTAGCTCCCTCAGTTCTCTGTTTTGGATGGAAACTTACCTCCTCCATGAAGCCTTCCCTAGCCTACCCAAACATGACTTCTATTACTCTCTCACACGCCACCCACTCCACATGTCTCTTCCCCGACCTAGGTTTCCTTCCAACACGTATCACATCCTATGTTTGAGGTCCTTCTTCTTCATCTGTTTTCCCCACCACCACATCAGCTACATGAGAACAGATTTTGACCTGTTGAGTTTGCTATTATATCCCAGTGTTTTGTAAGTATTTTTTAAACGAATGAATGAATGAACGATGGGGGAACTATATTGTCCAGCATATCATATTCATTGTCTGCCTTCTGGGCTCAACCCTGGAGGGAATTTCCTACCTGGGGACTTTCCAGCATCTGAGTCTCCGCTTTCCCCGCCTCTTCATCTCTTTTCTGCCCCCAGATTTCTAGATGTCTCATCATTTACTTCTGCACAGAAATTTAGTTCCTTTGGGTCTGCTCCACATGAGGAAGTTGGTCAAATAGGGCCTAGAGTTTAGGAGAAAGCAACTTTTCAAAAATCTACCCCCACCCCCTCCCCCGGGTTCTGTATAAAGAGCTTCTCAGAAGCCTGAAGGGAAGTGCTTATGGGTACATGTGCTGTGCAGATGGCAGTGCCTGCACACAGCAGGGGCTCAGGTGCCACTGAGGGGAATGCATTATGATGCTTGAGATTCAGAGGGGCTGCCTCACCTCATAGCTGGGGATCTCAGGAGCAAGGTCAAGTCTCCAGATGTCAAGTCTCAAATCTGACCACGCTCTGCTCCACCTTCTGTTAGTTACTCAAAGCTGGTCAAGAAAGGGTGACGTAGAGTTAGGAGGAGCCAGGGTGCACAAAGATGTCGTGGGACACTGCCCAGTCATCTACACTGTAGGCCACACACGGAGGTTTGCTGGTCACGTGGAAGGGGATTGACCAGAGGTGTTGGTGCAACACTTAGAGGGTGAAGGCCATTTTCCCCTACACTTGGCACCGTGGCTAAGGTGATAAAATTTAAAGTGCTTGATCTATTTGGGGCCTGAGTAGCAAGTGGCCTAATTAATTGGGCCTGCTTGGGTCCAACTCTCTACTCACCCCCAACTTGCTGTGTGTCCTTGAATTACATCCTCAGCCTCTCTGAGCCTTTGGGTTATCCTCTACAAAGATGACACCCCGGCAAATTTAAATACCAAGTGGTTTTCAAAAATTGAGCTTGCCCTGGATATAGTAGCCTTTGTGTACAATTAGCTGAGATCTAAAGCAGAAGTGAGAAACAGCTGCGTGTCTGGTGGGTCAAGTTCTCAGTAAAGATGTTGCCATCTTTTGGCAAAGCTTCAGGCACTGATGGGCTTCTTGTGGGTATTTTATATTTTAGTGCATAGCTCAGCTGGGCTTGCCGGTTTTCATTTCTCTCTTGTCAGTGGGAGCGTCTGACTCTCTTCTTTACCCTCATGTCTTGTCACCACTTTTGAGTGATTCCACATCCTAAATTGCCTCCAAGCCACCCACTTGTCTTCATTCCCCTGGACACCACCCTAGTCCAGTACCCCCATTCCCACAGGTTTCTGCAACAGCCTCTTACGTCTTCTCTGGTTCGCAGAGCAGCTAAGAGTGATGTTTGGAGCTAGACTAGGATCACTCCCGTCCCCTGCATAAGCCCTTTGAAGCCTCTCCACTGCTGTCACTAAAGTCCAAACTCTTCCCAGGGCTCCCATCACCCTCTACGATCACCTCTCCAGTCCCTTCTGCCGCCTGCCCTTTATAACCCTGGCCATCTGGGCCCCATCACTTGCCCCACCTTTTCCTCTAGTCCTTCACACATGCTGTTTTTCTGGCTGGAAGCACTGTCTTTACCATCTTTACTTTGGTAACTCCTGCTTGATTTTTGGTCTCTCGAGTTCCCTGGCCCACTGTCTCTGTCTGAGGCTGAGATTTCCCCTCTTGTGCTGACTCTGATTAACTGGAGGCATCTGGCTGGAATGCTAGTTAGAGAAGGCTTATGAGATGAAGGTTAGTGGGAAAGAGCTGTGTTTGCAATGGAAGGAGTGGGTGTGTGCTGCCTACCCTGGGCCATCCTGATGTGATCCTTCCCCTCTTCTAGGTCTGGCCCTCTCTTCCCCATAAAATCCTCCAGCTGCTTCTGCTCACTCTGGCCTCACCATCTCCAAATGCCTTTGTGCAGAAAATCAGAGCCATATGACTTAGCCCTGGATTTGTCATACTTGTGTTAGGCCTGGTTCCTGTCTCCTGGCCTGACTGGATGCTTCTAGAAAATAAGATTTTAGTCAAATCCCCTATGTTCCCAGACAGCAGGTCTGGAAACTGGTTGCTAATGGCTGGATGGCTGCTTGCACCCTTCGCCCTGGCTCCCCAGCACCCTGTCAATGGCCAACTGTCCTCCCCCCAGGAGCCCTTAGGACCCCATGCCTCTAGGCTCTGACCTTGGCTCCTGCTGTTGCCTGTCCTGTTGACCCCATGCTCCAGCTTCTCATTGCTCCCTGCTTCCCATCGTTCAAATGTCACCTCCTGGAGGACCCTTTCCTGACTACGTACCCTGTTCCTTTGTGACTTTCTAGAACCTTACCCTGCTTTATATTTTTTATACCATGTGCCCACTTTCTGAAAGTACCGTATTTTGCCATGTATAATGCGCACCCATGTTTTTGGCCCAAACTTTCAGGAAAAAAACCTTTTGTTTTAATTCAATTTTTAAATTTATTTATATTTAGATACTTACTTTTTGTATTATAAAAAATTGTTAGCATTTATTTTTGAACATATTATAGTACAAGAAATTTTATGTAACAAATAATTACAAAACACAAGGACAGATACAAAGTATTTCAGGTAATACCCACGTATAATGTGCATTGTTATTTTTCCCTCAAAAATTTGGAGAAAAAAGTGCACATTTTACATGGCAAAATACGGTATTTATTATTAATGCATTTCCTTTTTTCTTATTCTCTGACTACCTACCGCGAAGTTCCCCCAAGTATAAGCTCCCTGAAGGCTGCATTTAGTCTCTT